>NC_080088.1:100169910-100469910 GCF_950005125.1 Chionomys nivalis | reverse complement strand
TTGAATATAGAAGAATCTAAAACAAATCTCTCAGTACTCGAAATGGAATCATTTCACTATGGTGCAATTACAGTCTCACCAATCAAATCTAAACACAGAGCAGGGTGGCAGTAATTTATACGTAGGAGAGGAGTGATTTAGAATTTCTAGAAATGTCACTATGGCAACAAATTAGGAAAGTTAGCTACAATTTGTCATTCCTTAAAGTCATGCATATTACATTATCCTAATAATTTACGTAGTAATTACTTAACAAGCCCAAATGAGAGGCATAAGTAATCACGTGAGCCCTGGGCTGAATTGATGCTTGGCTTAAAGAGTGGGTGGCCTTGTCTTTTCTGTGAAATCCTGCTACCTTCTGCTTATTAGACGTTCAACAAAATGGGTGACCTATGCTCTCTCTGGGGTCAGATCCATTAAGGCAAAAATTGTCCCTATAGAGACAGTCACAGGAATTCAACTCTGTGCCTTGCTCGTGCATGGACCCAGAGTCATTCACCAGAGAGGGAATATTTTTGCTTAAACAATGATATTAACATTTTCCTGCGTCCGGTCTTTAAAGTAATTACCATCAACTGACTATGTCCACATATTCAAGCAATTAGGATCCCGATCTTTGCCAAAGCTACTAGCTGTAGTGCCACACACCTGTCATCCCAGTTCTCCCAAGACGGAGGCAGGAGGATCTCCAGTTTGAGGCTAGTCTGAGCTACAGTTAGACAATAAAAGTTTTGTTTCTTTTTAAGTCTCCTTTGTTCTAAGCACCCAAAACACCCACACTTTCCTTTTCCCGTCCTTTTTCTCCCTTCTATACTTACTTGGCTTCCTCTCATCTCTTTCTATTTCTTCCTGATTTTGTCTCCATCTCTTCATTCCTTTTATTCCTTTTCCCGTCCTCTCTTTCCCCTCATCCTTTTTCTTTTGATTTTTTTTTAAAACATTGGTGTGAGAGGATGTGGTTTCATTTTATGCAGAAATACCTATAAACTCCTGAACAGAAGGCCGTGTGTGATTAACTTTTATTTATAGGGTGTTTTCCCCTTCTACTGACAATGTGGAGAGGGCAAGGAAAATGATTAACAGGTTGGAAGCAGACTGTGAGGAAAGACTAAAGAAATTATGGATATTTGCCTGGAGACAGAAGGCTGAGATGTAGTTAATTACAGTCTTCAAGTTAATGAAGCAATATTTTATAGGCAATAGTAAGTGGCTGTAATTTTTTAAACTCTAAGAACAAGATGACCTTACATCACAGAAAATCTATGTTTAAAGGGTTTTGAAGGTAGAGACCTAACCCCTGAAGAGGTTTTAGAATTACCCTGGGTTTTTTTTTATTTCTTTTTGTGTGTGTGTGTGTGTGTGTGTGTGTGTGTGTGTGTGTGTGTATTCATGTGTGGGTATGTGCACATAAGTGCAGGTACCTGCAGAGGCCAGAAGAGGGCACTGGATCCCCTGGAGCTAGAGTTAAAAGTGGTTGTGGGCCGACTAATATGTGTGCTGGGAACTAACTTAACTTGGGTTCTCTATAAAAGCAGCAAGTGTTCTTAACCACTGAGCCATCTCTCCAGCCCCTCATTTTTGTTGTTTTCCCCTTTTAATGTAGGTTTGATCATATCTTATCCAAAATATTTAAGATTAAGAATTATTAGATCCCAAACTTTTGAAGATTTTAAAATAATTACGTGAGTTGTCTTAGGAAATAAATCTAAGCCTAAACATAAAATTGTGTGTGTGTGTGTGTGAGAGAGAGAGAGAGAGAGAGAGAGAGAGAGAGAGAGAGAGAGTCCAAGAATGATGACGAACCACTTTCAGTCAATGGCCTTTGAGAGGTTGGACCAGGTTGGGCATTCCTGGACCAGGTATGGCCATATCTGTTCCCCATTGTGATCTGTGAATTCCCCTTTGAATAAAGAATCTCTTATCATACCCTATTTGGAGCTTTGTGGGATTGCTTCATCTAATGTGTTCCCCTTCATCTGGTGTATTTCCCTTCACAGGAATGTGCATGTATGTGTGCACAGTTGTATGTTCGTGGAGGTTAGAGACCAACTTTGGATATCAGTTTTCAGATACTGTTCTTTCTCTCTTCCTTTCTTGAGACAGGATCTCTACTGACAGAAGTTTACCAAGAGGCTAGGCCACTTGGTTACTGAGCCCCAGGAATCTGCCTGTCTCCACTTTCCCAGCACTGACATTACAAGTATATAACACCATACATGCCTTTTCTTTTTTAATGTGGATTCTGTGAATCAAATTCATGGTCTTGTACATGTTTGGCACACACTTTGCCACATAAGCCACTCCCCAGTGCCCATCATGAACACATATATACTCTCCTATATACACCAAATAAATAGAAAATAACAAACTAAATCAATGAATAAGTGAACAGGATCCTTTCAAGGATCCAAAACAGGACAAGCTTGTCATCCGGAGTTTGTACTCTGAGCAAAGGATTTCTCTCTGTTATTTATTCAACCTAATGAGATAGGTATGTTTATTTCTTGTGTATATGCCCATATAGTTGAAAAAACAACATTGTAAGGGAGGAAATATTGATTTAGGATTATAGTTTCAGAGGCTAATGCTCATGAGCAGCTGGCCGTATCACCTAGGGCTTGAGGTGAGAAGGGTTTGGTGGACCAGAAGTGCTCACATCAGGGCAGCTAGGCAGCACTTAGGTAAAAGTATGGTAGTTTGAATAAAAATGGTCCCCATGGGCCATAGGGAGTGACACTATTAAAAGGTGTGACCTTGTTGGAATAGGTGTGGCTTTGTTGGAGGAAGTGTGTCTCAGTCTCTTTCTGCTTCCTGTGGACCAAGATGTAGAACTCTCAGCTCCTTCTCCAGTACCATGTCTGTCTGTATGGCTTCTCACCATAACAATAACATACTAACCTCTGAATTGAAAGCCAACCCCAATTAAATGTTTCCCTTTATAAGAGTTACTGTAGTCATGGTGTC
The DNA here is from genome assembly GCF_950005125.1 of Chionomys nivalis. Lineage (NCBI taxonomy): Eukaryota > Metazoa > Chordata > Mammalia > Rodentia > Cricetidae > Chionomys > Chionomys nivalis. The sequence goes on along the minus strand of NC_080088.1, from coordinate 100,466,946 downwards.
TCTTCACAGCAACAGAAACCCTAAGACAAAAGGTTAAGAGCCCTGAATGAGAACACAGCTCTAGTGACCTCTCAGGTGCTACTTCTGAAAGTAGTTACCACCTCTCAACAAGACCATCAAATTACAATTCCATCAATAAGACTAACTATTGATTAAGTCAGAGACTCATGATCCAATCACTTCTCAAAAATCCCATGACCTTGCAATGGGTCCTTTGACACATGAGCATTGGGGGAGGTGTTAATTTACACTCAAAATAGACAAATCTATATCAGGAACCTTACACAGCTGAGTAAGGCAGGATAAAGGCAGACGGTAGACAGCATCTCACTGGTTGAAGTAGTAGCTCACCACTTAAGAGCACATGTTCTTCTTCCAAAGAACTCAAATTCAATTCCCTGTACTGACGTCAGGTAGCTCACAACCACCTGTCATTCCAGCTTCAGGGGGCCCAATATCTCTGGCCTCCTTGGGTACATGAACTCATATTTGAAAGTGTGTGGACACATAATATACACAAAAAAATTAAAGATTTTTTTAAATAAACAATCATAAGTATCAAAGAGTCTGATGCAATTATAATCTTTTCTAAGAACTTTGAACTGTTTACTCAGATATACCATCTCAAAAGGTTCCCCCAATAACAAAAGATTAAAATGTGTAGTGCGGGCCTTGGAGATGGCTCAGGGTGTAAAAGCACTTGCTATCAAGTCAAATAATCTGTGTTTTATCCCTGGAATATACGTAATGGAAGGAGAGAACTGACTGTGTAAGAGATTCTCGACTTCCCGCAGGTACCCTGTACACACCCACACCCCGCCCACACACACATAAATGTATAAAAGAAAAGAAACTCTCTAAAGTCTAGTGTTAGATTTCTTAACCCATGGTTAAGCTCTGTCCATTTAAAGAACCTCCCTTAACCCCTTTTAAACACAGCTCTGCACTATTGAAGTAGAAACGCTCTTAGAGAGAGGTCAACCTAGTAATGATGAGCTGCAGTGAGACAGAGAATTCCTCCCAGATGAGCAAGCCAGAGTCAGTGGTAGATGGGCACCGTCTCCAGCCCAAGAAAGCTACTGGAATGCCGTATACAGAGACTAGAAAGAGGGGACTCTGCAAATTCAAGCTCTGAATCCTGAGAAAATGACTGGTTTATCAAAGGGGGGGTTGTCTTGAATTTACTCAGCTTGCAGTGATTATTTCCTCCACAAACGTTCCATCTAGTAGAGGTTCCATAAATTCTCTAAACAACGCCACTACTGGAGAACAAGAATTCAAGATTATTAACCTATGGGGGACGTTTCATAACCAAACACCATAATGATGTTTGCCTAAGCATTGGTAGTACCTATAATTTAATTTTCATTTTTTGAGAACCTCCACGTTGTTTTCCCATAATGATTGTACTAATTTGTCATTTCCACCAATAGGGTACAAGGATTTCTTTTACTTTGTCAACAGTGCTTATCTTTTGTCTTTCTTAAAGGAACCATCACTTAAAATAGCTAGGGTTGAGAAATCCTGATGTAGCCTGGGGATACATTGATATCCCCAGTCAATAAAGTACTTGTTGAAAACCTGAATCTGATCCCTGGAACCCATGTATAAATGTAGTACATGGTGGCACATGCTTGTCATCCCCTGCTATGGGGAGGAAAAAACAAACAAGTCCCTAGGGCTCACTCAGATGAGTCCTAAGCCAATGAGATTCCCTGCCTCATGAGGGAGTGAATTCAAAGTGAACAGTACCCTAAGAAATTAAGCCAAGGTAGTTCAGGGTCCCCCCACAAGCACATGTACACACCACACCACACCACACACACACACACACAAATGCAAAAGAGACTCGTTTCCTCAAAAGACAAAGTAGAGAAGATGGAATTTGTCCATAGGTTGGGGTAGTGCAGCAGGATAGGAGAAGATGAGGAGAAAAGCCAGAGGAGCCTTGACAGTGGGGAGTACTGGCACGCAGCACCATGCAAGCAAAAAGTGGAGCAGTTTTAAGTGAGAACCCATGGGTGCGTGGCTTGGTTTTGAATGATGTCATGGGGTCAGTATTTGGAGCGTGACCTTGATGGAGCAGAGGGAATGGCGATTAGAGAAGTCCCTTGGGAGTATTCAGTGACTGTAAACTCTGCATCACCGTGGAGATGCAAAGCCTTCAACATGACTGAATCACTGCTGCAGTAGTACACATGCGCATGCATACACGCACACACACACATACACACATGTGCATGCACACACACACACACACACACACACACACACACACTGGTATTCTTTATTTCTTAGAGAATATGTAATCCTCCCCAAGTAGCAAATCCTTTGAAGTCGCACTGAAGTCACACTTGAATGGACTGTATTTCTATTCCATTTATTAATACGCAAGGGCTGTTTCTCCTAATCGCTACATCACAACACAAATCTTTTGCACGCTCCGTTTCCTGTGAGCTGCAGCCTTTTATTTGGTAGATAATGTTCCTTTTCTCCACTATGATTACAAATGACTAGAGGAAAAAAATTATGCAAGTCTTAACCAGATTCAAGCAGTCACCTGCTTACAGCTACAACACAGGTGGCTGTGGGCTTTTGGTTGATTTTATTGTTTTCATCAGTAATAGGGTTGGTTGCAAGTCATAAAGATGCATTGTGATAGAAGCTCTTTGAAAGATCAAGAATGGGTTAAGATACATGAAGATATCTTAGGTTCGTGTGTGTGTACATGAGTGTGTGTGCATGAGTGTGTGTACATGAGTGTGTGTGTGTGTGTACACGAGTGTGTGTGCCCTCAGACCTCCTGGTGCTGGAATTAAAGGCAATTGTGAACAATTCAGTGTTGATGCTGGGACCCAGAGAGCATCGGTGAGGGGTCACTTATAGGGGTGTGGGCAACCCACAGATAGTTTTATCATCATCAAGTCCCAACCTGCCATAAAGGCTACAACATGGAGTTTTCAATTGGTTGTCTACTCTTATACACTCTGGCATCTCCCAAGATAATTTGTGGTTGAGAGAGAGTGTAGTCAATGGAACCCAGGCCCTCTTTAGGGAGTAGCAACTGCTCCACTACCGGTATCAGAGACCTCCAAACCACTCACTAGATTGCTATGTTGTTTTGATCTACTTTTATTGGCTACAGAGGTGTGAGCAAGTTGAAGATGGTGTGGTGCGGGACAATTCTGTATTCTGTCAATTATGTTTTAAATAAATGCTGATTAGCCAGTAGCCAGGCAAGAAGTCTAGGCGGGACAACCAGACAGGAAGTAGAGGTGGGGCAATGAGAACATTAGTATTCTGGGAAGAAGGAAGCTCGCTCCCCAGTCCTGTCCAGATGCCCAAGAAGCAGGATGTGACCTACCCTGCTGAAAAAGATATGGAGCCATGTGGCTAACATAGATAAGAATAATGGGTTAATATAAGTTATAAGAGCTAATACGAAGCCTGAGCTAATGGGCCAATCAGTTTATCATTACTATAGACCTTTGTGTGATTTTCTTTGGGATTTAGCTGCTGAGGGAACTGAGCAGAACAGAAACCCCAACAAGCAGGCCCTCATGTTACAATGGTGTCTCCTTATGACCAGAGGGGAAAGTGTCACATGACAACTATATAAAGAAGATATCGACTGAGAGCAGAATGAATATAAAACAGTGGTCTCAGGTTGGAGATGAGCTGCAGTGCTAGAGCATCTATCTAGAATCTCCAAGGGAGAAGCTGGGGTATCTCAGTAGTACAGTGCTCGCCTAGAATGCCCGAGGAGTGAGATGCTGGGAATGTGTCCCCTTGTACATGCAATCCTGAGCACCAAAAAAAGGGAAAAAAAGAAAAAAGAAATGAAAGGGGGAAAGAACAGTGGTGTCTTCAGATTACGCCACATATTGACATTATAACTCCCTTATTTTGGCGAGCAAAGTTTGGAATGTTCACAATATGACAAAAATCTTCTAACAATCCATCTTCCAGAATGTGTCCCCTTTGTTAAGTGGCAATCAACAAAACTGAAACGGAGCCTTCCAAGATCTAGTATCTGTAGATGAAGACATACTTGAGAGCCCATGGCTCGTAGATGGAGTTCAGGTTGCTTCCTAGCTCATGCACCGCCATGCCTAAGCCCTTCATAGCCATTAATAAAGGGGACATCTAAGAGTTCATTTTCAAAAGTGTGTGTGTGTGTGTGTGTGTTTGTGTGTATGTGCACACATATAGCCACCCAATGTAGGTGCTGAGAACTGAAATGAACTTAGATGCTGAGGAATTTCTTCAGCCCCAAAGAGTTCTCAACAAGGACCAACCTACAATACAATTCCCCTGCTTCATCACCTGCCCTGGGATTGGCAAGTGGCTATTGGCCCTTGGTCCATACTGTTTAGCAGCCTGGAAATGCTTTCAGGATGCCCTTCTTAGGCTGCCGTCTCTATATTTGCCCATGGGTATCTTTGTCCATCTGACAGAGAACTTCCTAAAAAGAAACAGCTGGGTTCCACTCAACACCTTTAAATTTAACCACCGAGTTCATGCACATGATGTCCAAAATCTTGGTTTATTTTCCTATTGCTGTGATAACATAGTCTGACAGGAAGAAAGGGTTTATTTAGCACACAGTCCATCCCAGAAGGGAAGTCACAATGACCAGAGCTTGAAGCAGCTGGTCCAGGTACGTCTGCCCTCAGAAGGAGAGAGCAATGCTTGCATGCTACCTTCCATCTCCTTTTCTTCTGTAGTTGGGATGTCCCGTCTGGGAAACGATCCTTCCCACAGTCAAGACAAGGCCTTCCCACGTGGGCTGGTATAATCAAGACAACCACTCCCAGGCACGCATCCAGCTTCCAGCGGATGCTGGTTTCCATCTAATTGACAGCTTTCGCCATCAAATCTGTTACCTACAGACGCAGCAGATAATTGGGTGAGAGAGATTCGCAACCCATCTAAACTGGTACTAACAGCACCGCCTTGGACAGATCAGTCAATTTCCCTGGGCTCAAAAGAAAGTGAAGAAGCTGGACCGTGCCACCTTTTCTTCCCCTTCCAATCTTACATCTCAATGGAGTCTATTTATATTCTGGCAAAGCTATGAACTATGTATAGAAGAAAACCCCCGAGTCCCAGTGGCAGTCATCTCAACGTAGTACCTAAATTAGGCTGTGATCGTCCATCTGTTTATTTCGGAGATCAGTCACATCCCTCGCTCAGAGAGCTGATCCTGACTGCTCTCCTTCTTCCCCCAGGAGTCCCCCTGTTGTCCTGTCCCAGTCTTGTCTTGTGTCACAGGCTGACGTTTGATCTTCACTGCACATTTGTTCGTGCTCTTCTCACTCTTGGGAGGCCACATTAGGCCCCTGTGATACCGTCACAGGCCTTTAATGTCTACCTTTCAGCATATCGCGTGTCATCTTGTCGACACTGCTGAGCGTGAGCCTCCAGTTGCCCAGGGACATTACAGACCTTGTGAATGACAAACAGGCAGAGACTGAAATCGTTCTCTTTTAACTGCTCTCAACAAAGAACCTCTCAATCGTAAGGTCACTTGCCCTTTGGGTCAAGGGATTCCAGGATGTAACTTTTTCACATCCCCTATGCCATAAACAAAGGTTGGCAGATACAGGGAAGGAGGTCTGAACTAGGAGCAGGGAAGCCTAGTCTAGCCCCAGGGCTCCCACTAACCATAATAAGTTGGTATTAAAGCCAGGTGGTGGTGGCGCACGCCTTTAATCTCAGCACTTGGGAGGCAGTGGCAGGCGGATCTCTGTGAGTTTGAGGCCAGCCTGGTCTACAAGAACTAGTTCCAGGACAGGCTATAAAGCTACAAAGAAACCCCGTCTCAAAAAAACAAAAACAAACAAACAAACAAAAAAAAGTTGGTATTAACACATTCAACAAGCCTAGTCTTTTGACTCAAATCTGTAACCCCAGTTACTAAGGATACATAAGGAATTACAGTCTCAAAATTAAAAAAAAAAAAAAAGAATTAAGGGTTGGGATTATAGCTAAGAGGTAGAACACTTGCATGAACACACTAATGAGAGGCTGGAAGCATGGCTCAGTGATAGAACATTTACCTCGAATCCCCCAGTAAGGGGTGGAACGTGGTTAAGTGATGGCGCTCTTGCCTAGATTGCAATAAGCCCCAGTACTGACACATAAATACTTAACTGCATTTATTTGGAGTCATCTATGCAGGTGGTTTTTAGGCTGTCTCACCCTGTCTGTGCCTGAAGTGTGCCCACACGTGCCTATATTGGGTAAACAAATACAGCATCACAGTTCAGTGTGAGAAGCTCCCTGGCTGGCCCATCTGTTCAGATCAGTGAGCTCCAGCTGCAGGGAGAGACCTTGCCTCAAAGCATAAAGCGGGGAGTAATTGATGTGAACATTGGACCTCTGACCGCCACGTGCATGCCAACACAAAGGTGTGTGTGTCAGGGAGGGTGTGAGACAATACTATTCCTTATTTTCTAAGACAGGGCCTCTCACTGAACATGAAACTCACCGGTTCGAATAGACTGGCTGTCCGGTGAGTTCCCAGGATGCAGCTGGCTTCACCTCCCTAGTACTGGAGTTACAGACGGGAACACACTGACAGCTCCAGTTTTGACATGGTGTGATGGCTACCCTTGGTTGTCACCTTGAGTACATCTGAAATTAACTAAAACCCCCAAATGGAGGGGCTTACCTGCAAGGGGGGTCTTACTTAATTAGAAGTGGGAAGATTCCCTACTAATTAGGATCTTTGAGGTAGGAATACCCACCTCTCCTCTGGGCCATGCCTTCCTTCTGCAGGAAGCCTAGATAAGGGCATGGAAGAAGGAAGCCTTTGCTCTTTGCCTGCTTGGTCACATCTTTCTAGCAAGTCGGTTCCCTCATGGGCATAAGAGCCTATTTCTCTGGGATCCCAGTGTATGTGGAGGACTAGCTGGGATATCCAACTTTATGAACTAAACAAATACTGGATTCTTGAACCTTCCACTCATAGGCAGCCATTTTTGGACCAACTGGACCACAGCTTATAAGTCGTTAGTGTAAATCCCCTTTCTGAATGTAGAGAGATTCTCTCTACAGGTTCCATTACTCTAGAGAACCCTGACTAACACATATGAGTTCTAGGGATTCAAATTCAGATCTTCATGTTTGTAAGGCAAGCACTTTGTCTACTGAGCCAGGTTCCCAGCCCTATGTAGCCATTTTTTCCCCCAAAGGAAAAGAACCCCACAGCTTCTGTTATATTCTCAAATTGGCCTACCTGTTAGGGCATCATATACATGAAAATAAGTAATTCTGCTAAATAACTTCTTTATCAAACTTCTTTTTAATTAGCATACAAAGAACAGGCTTTGTTGCAGCATTTTCAAACATAGTTTGTTTTCTTTGATCCACCATTACTCCCTTTCCCATTCTTCTTCTGTCCACTGGTCTCCTTCCTCTCTTCAGCAGACACCCCCATTCTGCTGCCAACCTCACATCCTTGTCTCCTTCTTCTCTTCAGCACACACCCCCATTCTGTTGCCAACATCACATCCTGGTCTCCTTCCTCCCTTCAGCAGACACCCCCATTCTTATGTCAACATCACACGCATTCTATATCCTCGTCCTTCTGCCTTGAGACCCCTTCTTCTCTTGCAGCCCCCTTTGTAGTTCCATGACCTAGACCCCACCCCCCACACATATACAACTTCAAATAGGCAGCTTCTGCACCTCAGGGCCTTCACTTTATATAGTAATTCCAGCTCCAGCCCATTTTCTGCAAGTGTCATCATTTTGTTTGCCTTTGGGCTGAGCAGAATTCCACTGTGCGGACGTACCACATTTTCTTTATCCACCCATCTATTGATGGACGTCTGTCTAGGGTGGATCCGTCTCTGACTATTGTGAATAGTTCTGCAAAAGACAGAGATGTGCAAATAGCTCTAGCAGGAGTTACAGCACTTTGGGTATTAACTTGGCACAGTGTCTTCCCTCTCTTTCTTTTTCTCTCCCTCCCTCCCTGTCTCTCCATTTCTCTCCACCTCCCTTCCTCTTCCCCCTCTCTCTTTCCCTTTCCCACCTTCCTTTTCTCTTCCCTCCCCTCCTTCTATCTTCTCCTCTTTCTCTCTTTCATTCATAAAGTGACATAGTGCCTTCCACTCCCCAGTTTTCTGAAATGCCTGGTTTGGGTGTTTTTTGATGTTGTTTGAGACAAGGTTCCACTTATCCCGGGCTGGTCTCAAGTTTGCAGTGTAACTGGGAATGATCTTGAACTTCTGATCCTTCTGCCTCCACCTCCCCAGGGCTGGAATCACAGGGTACACCACCACACCAGTTTTATACAGTGCTGGGAGTAAAACTAGGGCTTCCTGTCTGCTAGACAAGCACTCTACGAACTGAGCCAAATCACCAGCTCTGGTCTCTATTTCTCTTTATTTATACGATGCACCTTCATCCTGCTTGGGTCTCTTCTGTTTACCTAGAGATTTGGGCTACACTTGGTCTGCTGGCACTGAGCTCAGAGTGATGATCTCAGTTTGTCTCTCCCATCAGTTCTTCCCATGCACTTGCTATCTTCCTAGTTGTGGGGGAGTAACAAGTCCTCCGTGAAGGACCTAACTCTTTGAACGCTTAATAACCCAACTGTCTAGGATGTTTCTTACAAAGACCCTGAAGCACCAGGACTGAAACTATTGCCCCAGATTTTTAAATCACAGCTCAATTTCCCAGTCCCAGATCATTTTCTACAGGCCTCCTGGCCATATGTTCACAGGACTCTCTGCTTTCTCCTTCTTCCTATTCTGGCTCTGGTTGGAAGAGTTTATTTACAAAACCACTTCACATCATCATCACACGAGCCCGGGGCTGCTCTTCCAAGAGGCCCTAAGTATCCCCAGCTCTTTGTGAGTGCCTGAGAGAGGGGAGGTAGTGGGATGGGACACTGAGTCAATCAAGTCATGTCATGCCGGGTACAGCAGGCCACATCTGTAAAACTAACATTTAGGAGGCTAGACAGGAGTTTGAAGGCAGTCTGGGCTATGCAGTAAGTTCTAAGCCATCCTGGGCTAGAGTATAAAATCCTGTCTCGACAACAAAAAGAAAAAGAAAGAAGGAAAGAAAGAAGGAAGGAAGGAAGGAAGGAAGGAAGGAAGGAAGGAAGGAAGGAAGAAAGAAGGGAGGGAGAGAAGGGAAGGAGTAAGGGAACAGGGATGGGGCAGAGAGAGGGAAGAAAGAGGAAGGGAAACAGAGGGAAGAAGAGAGAAAAGGAGGAAGGGAGAAAGGGAAGGGGACGTATAAATATAATAATGGTAAAGGACAGCACTTGGTCTGGGAAAGGAAGCTGATACATAATTGCTTTCAGGTAGAAGATTTCTTAGGTCTCATGATCAGGTCTCATAGTAGGAGGGAGGACATTAGACAGAAAATGGCATGACACACAGAGAGGCTGTCCTGGCTGGTTTTCTGTCAACTTGACACAAGCTAGAGTCATCTGAAAGCAGGGAACCTCAATTGAGAAAGTATCTCTATAAGATCCAGCTGTAGAGTACTTTCTTAATTAGTGACTGATAGGAGAAGGCACAGCCCATTGTAGGTGGTTCTATCCCTGAGCTGGAAGTCCTGGCTTCTATAAGAAAACGGGTTGAACAAGCCATAGGAAGCAAGCCAGTAAGCGGCGCCCCTCCATGGCCTCTGCCTCAGCTCCTCCCTTCAGGTTCCTACCCTGCTTGAGTTCCTGTCCTGACTTCCTTCAGTGATGAACAGTGCTGTGGAAGTGTAAGCTGAATAAACTCTTCCCTCCCCTAGTTTCTTTGGTCATGGTGTTTCATCACAGCAGTAGAAACCCTAAGACAGAAACCAAACATGACAGAAAGCCTAAAGTGAAGAAGAGACCTGGGTGGGAGCTTCAAGAAGAGGCAGAATAAGAGGGGCTGGAGATGGTTCCATGGTCAAGGACATTTGCTGCTCTTCCAGGCTCATAACTGCCTGTACTTCCAGCTCCATGGAATCCGGAGCCCTCTTCTGGCCTCCAATGGTACTTGCACCCATGCACACATACACACAGACACATACAAATAAGTAGAAACCAAATTTTAAATAGACCAAGAAAGGTAGGAGAGAAGGGGAAGATGGGTGGAGAGAGAGGGGTGAGGAGAAACCATGAGGGTTGGTGAGATAAGTCCGGAAGACTCTTCAGAGAGCCACCTGGAGAGTCTGGAGAAATTTTCACAAGGAAGAATATCTGACTTTTATAAATTCTGTGGGGCTAGCAAAGAGTTTCATATCACATGACTTAATTCAAATAGTGGATGTGACAAAGAGCAAGGAGGAATTAGGGACCCTAAATTAGCTACAAAGGTCATGGCACAGAGCAGCTTTTTACCCCTCTGCCCCAAGCAGAGAAGCCAGGATAAAAAGAGGCCATGACCCGATCCTTCAGGCTCTGGCATCTGGCCTCTTCCAAGTGACCAGTGTCACAGCAGCCAACACAGAATCAACTAGTCACAATGTAGTGAATACGGGTCAGTGGCGTCCAGCATTCAGCCATAATGGGACATTGGTATCAACCACACAAGTCCCTAAGGCTCAGGGACAATCTCAGAAGAGGTGATGGAAAGACTATAAGGGCCAGAGGTCAAGGAGGACCAGGGGTAATAACGTCTTCTGAACATGACAGACAAGAGCGCACGTGCGGCAGTGGCGGTGGCCTGCATAAGTCCAGCCACTCAACATTCCAGCATGCAAGGGAAAAGGGTGAGCGACTCATGCTACCACCCTCAGCTAAGGAGCTCTTGACAGTGGGTGGTTGCTAGTGGGGGAACAGCTTGTTTTCATAAAGGGCATGGGCACTGGTAGGTGGAATGACCCTGTGGTGACCCCCATACCTATAAGTATATACAAACTGGACTCTGGGTTCTTTAAAAAAAAATTTGGGAGGGGGATTGAGGGGGAGTTTCTGGATCCCAGAGAACTCGGGAGAGGTGTGGGGGTGCATACAATCTGAATACATTATATGCATTATGAACCTCTTAAAGAATTAATCATTTCTTTTTTAAAAGGTGGCCAGTGCCTAAAAAAAGCAGGCCTATGATCTAACAGAAGGAAGGGGGGAGTGGGGAGGGAGGGGGAGAGAGGGATGGAGGGAGGAGGCTAAGGGGTACCTAAACCTCAGCCCCTGCACAAGGGTATATTCTGCTCCACAAAGACAAGCCCTCTCCCTTGGCCCCTTCGACCAAAGGGGAAGTCAGCTCCCTCTGAGCGGATATTCCAGCTCTTAACTGAATTTGGTGAGTGTCTGAATGAGAAAGTCAGGTCCTCCCTTCTCATAAATCGAAGGCAGGGAATAATCCTACCCGTAGACAAACAGGAGAATATGAAAATGAATGCTTGCAGGAACCTTATTTAATTTTGCAGTAAACTGATTTCCGTGACATTTATGCTGTGTGTTTGTGCAGTTGTGTGCCAATCCCTTACCCACCCCCACCACGTCTTGTCTTTTTATATTGTTTTCTGCTCCTCCCCACCCCCAGTGCCCACCCCATCCCTACCTTTTGACTCTCCATTTCAGAAAGGCTGGTGGGCGACATCTGCACATTTGCTTCTAAAATGACCTTCCTTTCCTGAAACGCATGTTCTTCCGCTTACAATAAAAGGTCATAAACCGGGGGGGGGGGGGACGGTTCAAAAAACATTACTACAGCAATATACTACAAGATCACCATTATTAACCTCTGGATGAACAGGCAGGCGGGGAAGATGGATAGAGAGAGCGAGCGAGGGCTTGTGTTGATACACATTTATCTTTGGTAATTAGCCATCTGGGGGGAAACCGCAAATACAGGCAACAGAAATTGATTTATCTTCAAATAATAAGTTTTGCTTCACAACAAGGTCTAAAAGTGGCTCCTCTCGAGTGCTAATTCCGCACGTCACTTGCGAGCTTTCAGGATGAAAGTGGTAATTACCAGGCCTTTCATATGCAAAAATGAGGTGCTGAGGAGGTGGGACTGGCTCCATCCGAGAGGAAAGGAATATATGTGGGTTTCTGAGAGATCTTCGGAGGCCCTCAAGAACTGGCATGTGTGCCCCTGACGGCCCAGGACCCTCGGCAGGGGATCAGCTGTAGATAAATGTGGTCAGCACTGGAAGACGTGAACTGTGTCAGCCAAAATAACCCTTCCTTGCTAACGGGGCCTTTGTCCAGCATTTTGTCAAAGGATTAAAAACAGATCTCCCATATACAAACAAAACCCTGTCTGACAACTTTATGTCAATATACTGTTTAATCTCTTGTGGGAATCAGAGTATTGTCATATTTCAGGCTAATCAGAAACAGGGTGCTGCTTGGGTTTCTCAAAGGACACAATGAACAGCTCCATGGGACCAGAGTCTGTGCTGGCACACAGTAAAGTAGCCCATCCCATAATCTGTCTGCGCTGCTTAACAGAGGTATCCAATCCACACCCCCAGGGACCTCATGTAGGCCAGGATACCACCCAACACAAAATCATGAACATGGGCTGGAGTATGACTCAGTAGCTAAGAGCAATGACCGCTCTTGGAGAGGAGCCTAGTCCAGTTCCCAGCACCCACACTGGGGTATCTCACAGCCATCTGTAACTCCAGAGAGTCAGATACACCCTCTTCTGCCTTCAACAGGCACCTGCGCACCCATATTCGTAGACACAGAGAGACGCGCTGTGTGCATCAATAAAAACATTGAGAATAAAATCTTTAAAACTATGAGATTGATTTGTGGTTTGCTGGCCATGTGTCCACTTAAACTACAAAAGTCAAGCTAACGCCAAGTTCTGTGGCAAACATAAGGACAGAGGGACTCAGCAGCCACCCCTGGCTCAGTCTCTTAGGGTTTGGCAGCTACAACTAAGAGCTGACCAAAGGCCTTTTGTTCCAGGAAGAAATAGCACAAACCAAAAGGGATTTGTCCAGGCAATTCCCCATCTTTATAGTTAACCCTCAGGGGAAGCTCCTGCCTCTAATGAGCAGTGGTTCAAAACCATCCATCCAGCCTCACACGTGGCACCCTCTGAATTTATTCAAAGACAAAGGAAAACAGAGCGAGACACTGCAGAGAGGCCCTGCCGACATCCATCTGCTGCAGCTGAGCCTTCTCCCATTAAACCCTTCTCATAAATAGCACGAGAGCCCCGCCGTCTGCTGCCAAATGGTTTGCTGAACTGTTTGTATTAATAACAAATTGGGATCCGTTGCTGTCTGAAATACACCCTGCACGCTGCCACCTGTGAAACCCTTTTGGCAGGAGGTAGGGCTGCCTGCCACAGAACACCTGTCCGCATGCTTTAGGTGGGATTCTGCGCACTGAGTAAGACCCAGGCTGGAGTGCGCCAGACCTTGGGGACCTCCTGTGACCGCAGGGGAGCTGACCCAAGTGTTTGTATGGCTAGTGGATAAGGATGCAGACACCACACCTGCGTGCCACATGCAAGCCCTGCTGCTCCTTGGGGACATGGCATGACTCGGAGTGGGTTAGTTAACTTCTCTTGGTCTTACTCACCAACGGACAATGGAGGCATTTGCACTCACACCATACAATACATATACATATACATACAATACATACAAGGTGTCAGCCAGGCCTGTTCAATGCATGGGTCATGGCTTACAAGAACATATGTGTATTTAGTTTTTATTGATCTTTTATCACATTTATTTCTTTTATTGTATATTTATGTGTGGGTTGCATTTGTATAGGAGGTCCTTTTGTCTTTGTGTTGCTTTCATTGGTTAATAAAGAAACTGCCTTGGCCTAGTTGATAGGGCAAAACTTAGGTAGGCTGGGAAGACAGAAATGAATGTTGGGAGGAAGAAAGGCAGAATAGAGAGGTACCATGTACCCGCCACCGGAAATAGACATGCTGAGACTTTGCCGGTAGGCTATGACCTCATGGTGATACACAGATTAATAGAAATGGGTTAAACCAATATGTAAGAGTTAGCCAATAAGAAGTTAGAGCTAATGGCCCAAGCAGTAATTTAATGAATACAGTTTCTGTGTGATTATTTTGGGGCTAGGCTAGCCGGGTGGCCAGGACAAACAAGTGGCCCCCTGCAACACTGCATGTATGCCACAGTGTGAGTCCGTGGAGCTCAGAGAACAGCCTGAGGGCGTCAGTTCTCCTATTCTACCATGTGGGTTCTGGGGGCTGAACCCAAGTCATCAGGCTTGGCAGCAGTGCTTTAAGCAACCAAGCCCATCTCTCCAGCACATGAAAGTTTATCTTTGTGTGTGTGTGTGTGTCTGTGCATTTGTGGAGGATATGCACATGGCTACAAGGGCATGCAGAAGCCACCAGTGCTGTCCCTCAGGATAACATCCACCTTGGTTTTTGGGACAGGGCTTCTCATTGGCCTGAAATTCATCAAGAACAGTTGGCTGGTTGGCCAACCAGTCCCAGGGATCTACCTGTCTCTGCCTCCTCCTTTGTTAATTGCAATCCTATGCCTCCAAGCCTGGCTTTTAAAAAAAAGGAAAAATTATTAAATATAAAAATGTATTATTATTGTTGCTGTTGTTGTTATTTGTGTGTGTGTATTCACACATATTTTCAGGAGTCCATAGAAGGCCATCAGATCCTCTGTAGATGGGGTAACAGGCAATGGTGTGTCTACTTACATGGGTGCTGGGAAATAAACCCCAGGCCTCAGAAGAGTACCACACACTCTTAACTATTGAGTTACATCGCAGTGGGTTCTCCATGTTTTACCTAGGGTCTGGGGAATAATCACAGGACCTTATGTGTTCATGGCAAGCACTTCAGAGGCTCAGCATTCTCCCCAATTTCAGTACTCACTGTAATCCCATCCCTGACCCATACCCTCAGACTAGGAGGAGGGAAGCCTTATTTCTTCCAGAATGAAAGCCCTTTTCCCATGAGGTCCCCAAACTCCACCTACTGAGCTATCTCCCCAGCCCTACATACATTTATTTTGTGTGGCATTAGAACATGGCATCGACATCTATAAAGATATGTATGTATACATACATACACATATATATTTAACTCAAGAAATGCACAATTAATTTACAAAAGAATTCAAAACATATCTTTTAATTTTTTGTGTAAACTAACAGTTTTGTGTTGGGCTGCACTCCCAGTTATCCCTGCATGCAGGCTGCGGACCTTGGCTTGAACACCTTTGTGATATACAATCCCACTAGAGCGTGGGCTGGGCTGGTTTAATCTGTCCTAGCACATTCTCTGTGACCACTGCAATGAATTCTATGGAATCCTGTTGCTGAGAAGCCCACACTAGAAGAATACTGTGATTCTCGAGAGAAGTTTGATAAAAAAAATACCTACCTAAAGCTCTCTGCCTATGTTTTACACGTGTGTTAGTTGTTTTCCTTGAGGCTATGGCAAAATACCTGACCAAAAACACTTCAATGAAGGCAGGGTTTGGTTCAGATTTTAACTTACATTCAGATTGTTTTTTAAAAATCATTTTATTAGTCTATATTCATTGTACAAAAGAGGGCGTTTTCTTGTGACATTTCTGTGTGCATAATATACCTAGATCATCTGCCCCTCCTTGTTTCTTGTTATTATTCTCCTTCACTGGTTTTTCTTTCTTTCCCCTTCTTCAAACTCAGACTTTAGTTATCTAATTCATAACATGGGATATATCTCTCCACAGCAAGTTAAAATAGTAGAGTGCAGTTAGTTATCAACTTGATGCAACATAGTGTCACCAGGGAAAGAAGTCTCAGGGAAGGAATGTCTACATTGGGTAGTCCAATGAACATGTCTGTAGGAGATTGTCTTAATTAAGACAATTGATGTGGGAAGACCCAGACCACTAAGGGAGGCACCATTCCCTAATGGGAAGGCCCAAACCACTATGGGAGGCAACATTCCCTAGGCTGTGGGTCCTGAACTGATAAGCATAGATAAATGAACTTGAGCACAAGTAAGTGAGTTTGCATGCATTCATTTTTCTGTTTTTCATTGTGGATGTGTCATTCCTGATTTCACTTCTCCACAACGATAGACTGTAACCTGGGATTGCAAAGTGAAATAAACTCCTGTCTCCCCTAAGTTGATTTTTCTTTGGGTATTTTATCATAACCATTGCAAAGAGAAAGGACATAGGCATGTAAACAGGTTTTAAAGTCATTAGCTTTGTCCGTATAGGGGGTATTTATTTTCTCCAGGCATTTCTGCTAAGTTTCTTCTAAGTATAAAGAATGATTTGAGCTAGAGGTATAATCAGTTGGTAGAGTGTTTGTCTAGCATGGGCAAGGCTCTGGGTTCTATCCCTAGTGTTATATAAAACGGGCAGAGGGGTACACACCTACAATTTCTCCACACCCAGGAGGTGGAGGTAGGCGAAGAGAAATTCAAGGTCATCCTCAGTTACATAGTTATTCTGAAGCAGGTCTGTCTTGGAATTCATAAGGGTGCATCTAAAAGTAAATGAACAACTTTTAGTTTAGAATATGAATTTTTTAGTCAAGAAAACTCCTGCATATGACAAAACCCACATCCTACTGACGATATTAATATGCTCCTCTACAGACCTTCCAAAACATTTAGCACAATTCTTTGGTTGCTTTCAAATGTTTATTAAGGTTTGTTCTCATTCTTAGGCATGATTCTAGCCAATTATTTTCAAAGTAATACTTGCTTTTCCTCTCAGTTCCTTTATCCACGAGTAGAGATTAAGAGCTGCATCGGGAAGGGATATTGATTCATCTGAATGGGTTTGTTCAGCAATGTGCAAATAACCCTATAATATCACTGCACAAATATATGGTGAGCAACTGCCCATCCTTCATGTAGAACCTCACTCATCACCTAGTACATCTTCCGGTAAGTCCTGGTAACAGCTCAGTGCCTTGCCCAGTAGGAATGAGTTTCCAGGATGTTCCTTTTATGTCTTTTCCATTATCAGAAAGTTTTGTGGTGCTAAATATGATCAAATAAGACATCTCTATATACAAGGAACAACATACCAATTTGGGGTGTGTGTGTGTGTGTGTGTAGATAGAGGGCCAAAGACCCAAGGGCAATCTCAGATGTCTTTCCTCAGGTGCCTTGTTCTATGGGGCAATGTTTCTTGCTACAATTATCTAGATCACATCGGTCTGAATTAGGTATCTTTGGTTTAAAGACACACCCTGAATGTGGGTGGGACCACCCCATAGACTGGATTCCTGAACTATGAGAGAGAGAGGGGGTGGGGGAGGGAGAGAGGGAGGGAGGGAGGGAGGGAGGGAGGGAGGGGAGGGGAGGGGAGGGGAGGGGAGGGGAGGGGAGGGGAGGGGAGGGGAGGGGAGAGGAGAGGAGAGGAGAGGAGAGGAGAGGAGAGGAGAGGAGAGGAGAGGAGAGGAGAGGAGAGGAGAGGAGAGGAGAGGAGAGGAGAGGAGAGGAGAGACTCTCAGTGCCAGGATTCATCTCTGTTTCCTGACTGTGCCTACAACATGACCAACTGCCTTACCCTCTCGCTGCGGTGACTTCCCTGCTGCAGCGGACTATATCCCCTTAAACCGTGAACCAAAGCAACCCTTCCTTCCTCACATTGCTTTTATCAGGAATTTTATACCAGCAACGAGACTGGTAACCAATACAGGGGTAACGGAATACCTGAGATGTGAACACATGGGGAGAAAGGGAACCAGAAAGTGGGGTGCAAGCAGGGCAGGGGGATGGCAGTGAGGGAGAGGGTAAAACTGAGAATGAAGCATAATACCTACAAAATTCCATGAGAAAGCCCACGGCATGGGGATGGGGAGATGGCTCAGCAGCGCTGGCTGCACTTGCAGAGGACCCAAGTTTGCTCTGTAGCACCCACTTTGGGTACATGTGACGGAACTGTCAGGTGATCCAGTGCTGCCTCTGGCTCCATTGGCACCTGTACTCGCGTGCACATAAGTGCACGTGCGCGCGTGCACACACACACACACCACAAAACTTCAAGTTCGATTTTTAAAAATCCCAGAGGAAACTAATGATGCTCTGTTGTTTTCTGGTCTTAAGACTGGGGCTGGAGTGTCGCGTTCTGCCTGTTCTGACTTTTGCCACCTTCTGGGAAGAAAATGCAATGTTACACCTGTGTAAGGCATATGTGGGTTGAGACTTTTGTCAACACACAAAACATGTCCCAACCTACACCTGGTTCCTCTGTCTGTCTGTCTGTCTGTCTGTCTGTCTGTCTGTCTATCTTCTTGTATCTCTACTCTGTATCGCTCTGTCTATCCATCTTCTTATATCTCTACTCTGTATCTCTGTCTGTCTGTCTATCTTTTTATATCTCTACTCTGTATCTCTGTCCATCTGTCTGTCTTTTTATATCTCTACTCTGTATCTCTCTGTCTTAACTCTCTCATCTTCTTTCTTCCAGAAAAGAACAAACAAACAAGCAAACAGTGGTTGAAGAAGGGAGGCACCTTGAGAATTTGCATGCATATTAATTGTGTCCTGTGGCTTTCTGGTGACAAGGTTTTATTTTGTAGCCTTTGTGACTTTTGTTAGACACAGGACTTCTTTGTTACTGTTTCTTGCCCCAGGAGTTTTAAAAGAACTGATTTTCTGTCAGAAAAGATTGGGATCAATTGCAGTCTTCCCCTCTAGATAGTGCTAAAACATTTATTTAAGAGTTTAGCTGGTCGCCTGGCCTTATCTGTATTCTGAACAGCCTGTCCAATGAAATAAAACTCATTCACGCCTTCACTCTGTATTATTGACAAAGCCCGCACTGTATGTGACTCACAACCAGAGCCCTGTCTTCTGGGAAAGTTTCACTCTAAACTTGTCTGAAAGAATTGTTTTATGACAAGTGTGTATGTGTGTGTGTGTGTGGTATGTGTGTGTTGTGGTGTGTGTGTGGTATGTGTGTGTTGTGTATGTGGTGTGTGTGTGATATGTCTGTGGTGTGGTGTATGTGTGTGTGGTGTGTATGTGGTGTGTATGTGTACATGTAGTATGTATGTGTGGTATGTGTATGTGGTGTATATGTATGTATGGTGTGTGTATATGTGTGGTATTTGTGTGCATGTGTTTGTGGTGTGGTGAGTATGTATGTGGGGGTAGACATGTGTGTGTGTGTGTGTGTGTGTGTGTGTGTGTGTGTGTGTGTGTGTGAGAGAGAGAGAGAGAGAGAGAGAGAGAGACTGTGTGTGTCTTTATGTGTGTATAGTGAGTTTATAGAGGTGGAGGATATATATGTGGGGAGTGTATGTACGTGTGTGTGTATGTGGGGTTATATATGTTGGGGGAGAGGTGTGTATCTGGAGGTGATTATGTATGTGTGCCTGTGTATGTCTACATGCACAGCTCAGAAATCCTGAATGCAAAATTCCAAGTTTGGAGAGGAAGCTGGGCAGGACCTATAGGCTGGGTGACTTATAAAAGCTAATTTACCAAAAATAAGGCATCTCTTTTCTCTGGCCTGAGTTTCATTAGAATGTCGAATTAAGAAAACTGTCCTCCAGAAAAATGAACTCTGTGGTTAGGGGATTCAAACTCAGGTCTTTGTGCTTGTGTGGCAAGTACTTCACCTGTGAGACACCTCCACAGCCCAGGTGTGCACACTTGCATGATTCGTATGTCAAGTACTTCGCCATGAGACGCCTCCCCAGCCTGGGTGTGCACACTTGCATGATCTGTGTGGCAAGTACTTCACCGTGAGACGCCTCCCCAGCCCGGGTGTGCACACTTGCACTTGCTTTCTAAAGTCTCAGTGCTCCACCCACGCTAATGCAAGAAAACTAAATGCATCAGGAGAGAGGCAGAGACAGCGAGGCAGAGAGAGAGAGGAAGAGGAGGCACGTGTTCTAGTTTTATTTCCATTGCGGTGGTAGAACCTGACAACAACAATGGGAGGAAAGAGTGTGTTTGGGTTGCAGCCATTATCGTAGGAAAGTCAGAGATGGGAGTCACATCACATCTGTTGACTGAAGTTTCTGTCCCATCCAGTTTCACAATCGTTCAGCCCCAAAGAAGCACACAGAGGTCTACATTAATCAGAAACTGGTTGGCCTAGTATCTCAGGCTTCTTATTAATTAATTCTTACATCTTACATTAACCCATTATTCTTGTCTTTGTTAGCCACGTGGCTTGGTACCTTTTTTCAGCGAGGCAGTCACATCTTGCTTCCTCTCTGTCTGGGTGATGACTGCAGACTGATACTTCCCTCTTCCCAGAATTCTCATTGCCCCGCCTCTACTTCCTGCCTGGTTACCCCACCTATACTTCCTGCCTGGCTGCTGGCCAATCAGCATTTATTTAAAATACAAGTGACAGGGTGTAGACCATTGTCCCACGGCACACATCCACAGTCAAAGGCGAAGAGAAACGGATGTGCCCGTGCTGGCTGTTTGCTTGCTTGATGTCTGCAGTCATGTAGTTCAGAGGCCCCTGTCTAAGGAATGATGCTGCCTTTAATGGCGCTACTTCCTACATCAAGTAACAATTAAGGTTCTCTCCCTCTTCCTCTCCCTCTC
The DNA here is from genome assembly GCF_950005125.1 of Chionomys nivalis. Taxonomy (NCBI): domain Eukaryota; kingdom Metazoa; phylum Chordata; class Mammalia; order Rodentia; family Cricetidae; genus Chionomys; species Chionomys nivalis. Next base: position 100,446,499 of record NC_080088.1, on the reverse strand, counting down.
CCCCTCTCTCTCTTCCTCCTTTTTCCTCTCTCACGCCCCACTCCCTCTCTCCCTCTCATAGATCAAACTATATAATTCCTGAGCTGAGATTCCCTTCTCAGGTGACTCTAACTTGGAGCAAGTCAACATCTAAAACACAGAAGGGGACTTGGGTTAAGTAGAAAGGGGGCTTCTTGGGAAGTGGAAAGGAGGCAAGGAAAGATATTGGGGGTTGAATACAGTCAAAGCCTTTCATGTGTGTGTATGTGTGTGTGTGTGTGTGTGTGTGTGTGTGAGAGAGAGAGAGAGAGAGAGAGAGAGAGAGAGAGAGAGAGCTTAGCATTTTTCAGTTTCTAGACAGCAAATCTTCGGGCAAACAACTTTTCTCACAGATAGAATCCAGGTATGCTACACCTATGCGTGTATTTCTGAAACCAGCAAGCCACAGCATGGACACAGATGGGTGCTAACACGCCTGTAGGATGAAGGGTTAGACAGTCAAGGGACCAGGATAATGGATGGCACATGTCTGCCATGCAACTGGAAAAAGATCAGCTGCTGAGCAAACAGCTTCTGAAGAACACCCCGGCTGAGGCCACTGTAAATGGAGCAGGCTGCTAACCGCAGCTCCAGCGAATTATCAGACCATCTGCTCGCTGAGTGGTTAGGCCTTGTTTAGACACCAAATGAAACAAGTGACTCCTGGCTAATAACGTGAAAGATGAAGTGGAACTTACCTTTCTTTAAAAATTTTTTAGTAGCACAAGTGTGCGTGTGCGTGTATGTGTGTGTGTATCTGTCTGTCTTTGTGTGTGCATGTGCATATGCCTGCTGCTGCCTGAAGAGGCATCAGAGTTTCTGGAGCTGGAGTTACAGGGGTTGTGATTCACCCATTGTAAGTGCTGGGAATTGAGCCCAGATCTCCTGGAAGAGCAGCAACTGTTCTTAACTTCCAAGCTATCTCCTGGGCCCTAAAACTTACCTTTCCATGAAAAAAAAAAAAAAAAGATATGTGACTGACTCAGTTTCCCGTTTCCCTCCTGTCCTCTTCCTTTCTGAGGCAGGGTCTGTGGTGGTGAGTGCTAATTGCCAACTGAGCAGGACTAAAGTCACCTGGGAGATAGGCCTATAGGCGTGCCAATAAGCGGTTGTCTTGATTGCTTCAACCAAAGTGAGGAAACTCATCTTGACTAGAGATGGGAGCATTCCTTGGAAGAAATTCTAAACCGACAAGTGGAAAAAGGAATGAACATTTACTGGAGGGAAGGGGAGGGGAGGGGAGGGGAGGGGAGGGGAGGGGAGGGGAGGGAAGGGAAGGGAAGGGAAGGGAAGGGAAGGGAAGGGAAGGGAAGGGAAGGGAAGGGAAGGGAAGGGAGTAACAAAGGAGTCAGGAGGGAAAGCCTCACATAGCAGCACTTCCAAGATGGTCAAGGGCTGAGTCACTAATTTCTGTGGAGATTCATCAGCAATTCTGTGCTTGTTTACTGAACAGTCACCATAGAGTTTAACTCCAACCTCTGTTAGTTCTCTATAGTGTTGAGGAGACTTTAAGGCCACTGACTAAAAAGAACCAGTATTTTCTTGTTTTATTAAAATAAGTGTTGAGCAAACATTTCCAAAGTCGTCTGCCCTGCAACCTTTGTTAGACTCTGCGTGTTCATTATAGGAGGCTCGACTTTGTGGGGGAAGAAAAAAATGTTCTGTTGGCATTGGGAAATAAATTTACCACAAAGGTCATTTCTCTCACCAACTTCGTGATAATTAATTTGCCAGCCTGACCTGCTGAACTAATTCTAATTAACTCAACCAGTTCAAAGAATGCTACGGAGTCTAAAAGCTAGAGAACACCAAAGGCCATCCTTGTCCGTGTAAATAGTGGTTTTACATATTAAAAACAAGTGATTTGTGATAGGGACTCTCAAACTTGGTTACATATCAGAATTACTAGAGCATTTAAGAGACCTGATGTTAGGGCTGTGGTTCAGTGATAGAGCTCCTGCCTAGACTCTTCCAGTGAGGGGTTGGGGTGTGGCTCAGTGGTAGAGCCCCTGCCTAGAATCCCCCAGTGAGGGGCTGGGGTGTGGCTCAGTGGTAGAGCACCTGCCTAGAATCCCCAGTGAGGGTCTGGGACGTGGCTCAATGGTAGAGCACCTGCCTAGAATCCCCCAGTGAGGGGCTGGGGTGTGGCTCAGTGGTAGAGCTCCTACCTAAAATCCCCCAGAGAGGGGCTGGGGTGTGGCTCAGTGGTAGAGCACCTGCCTAGAATCCCTCAGTGAGGGGCTGAGGTGTGGCTCAGGGGTAGAGCCCCTGCCTAGAAACCCCCAGTGAGGGGCTGGGGTGTGGCTCAGTGGTAGAGCACCTGCCCAGAATCCCCCAGTGAGGGGCTGGGAGCATATTTCAACATTTGAACTCTTGCCTAGAATCTCCCAGTGGGGGACTTAATGGTAGAGCCCTTGCCTAGCTTGGGTCATGGCTCAGTGGTAGAATACTTGCCTAGAATCCCCCAGTGAGGGGCTGGTGTTGTGACTCAATGGTAGAGATAGACTATGGCCCAAAACTGTAAGCCAAGCCAACCTTTTCCTCTCTGACTTGCCCTTTAGCCACAGTGTTTACCACAACAACAGAGAATGAACTAGAACAAGGGTTTCCAGAGTATGGTCTATGGATGAAAAGTTGAGTTAAATAGGAGGGCTAAGTTCTGGAATCTCACTGTGCAGGAAAGTGACTAGTTTTTGGCTTTGGTGTGTGCTTTAAAGTAGCCAGAAGTAGACTGGGGACATGGCTCAGTTGTTAAAGTTCTTGGCATGCAAGCTTAAGGAACCGAATGGAATGCCCAGAACCCATGTAAATAAAGGCCAAGTATGGTGGTGTATGCTTATAATCCTAGCACTGAGAGGCAGGTAGACTGCAGGAGCTCACTGGTAAACTCTGGATAAAAAATGAGAGACCCTGTCTCAAAAAAATAAAACATAAATAGCATTCCTAAGGAATGATGGTACAAGTCATCCTCTGACCCCCACATACACACATCTACAAGTACACCTACACACACATGCATGTGTACACACAGAGACACATATACACACATACATCTGAAACATGAAAATGAATTATCTCTAAGAGAATTTTCAATGTTTCACAACCAAAAAAAAAGAAAGAAAGAAAAACTAGAAAGTGTTTGAGGTGATGTATATGTTAATTAGCCTGATTTAATTATTATACAATGCATACATGTATCAAAACATCACATCATTCCCTATAAATATGTACAGTTATTTTGTGTCAATCAAAGATGAAATGAAGCTAAACTAAGTCTTTGCGGGAACATATGCTGCCATTTCCCTTGGGTAAATGCCTAGGAATGGACCGGCTGGATCTGATGCTTAACAGTTTCCCAGTGTGAACATTTTATCTGGTATACCTACAGGAGAACTTAAGACTTCTAAGCCCTTCATATTCCTGCTGTCCTGCTTGGCATTGTTGACTGGACACAGCCCGGAGTCACCTGAGAAGAGAGTCTCAATGGAAGGATTGCCCAGATCACACTGTCTGTGGGCACGTCTTTGGGAGAGAGTCTTGATTGTTATTTGACATAAAAAATGGTCAGCCCCCTTTGACTCACTATATACTTAATAAACTTCATCACTCTAAACCAAAACTCTATCACAGACCATTCTCTGGAGCACACAAAATAAACAGCCAGATTTGAGGCCACACAGGTGACCCGCAGTCATCTAGCCCACGATGCAGACTAAGTTGCTTATGGAGAAAGGGAAAGAGTTAGCTAAAAGCTTTTCTTCTTCTCTTGATCCCATTTTACCATGACCCCCTTCAGTTGATGCCTGTCTTTTCGAATGAATACTCAACAGAGAAAAGATCACCCCTTTGAGAGGGTGTTACTATAGTATTAGTTTTAACTGCCAGCTTGTCACAACCTAGAACCAACTGGGAAAGAAGTCATAGTGAAAAATCATCTAGGTCAAGTTGGGCCTGTGGACACATCTATGAGAATCCTATTGATTGATGTTAATTGGTGTAAGAATGTCCAGCCCATTGTGGGCAACACTATTCCTTAGGAAGAAATCCTGAAAGGCATACAAGAGGAGAAAACAAGTCAGCCAAGATGCATATTATTTATCTGTCTGTCTGTCTATTTATCTGTCTGTCTATCTGTCTCCTCCCCTTTCTCCCTCCCCTCCCCTCTGCCCTTGACTATGCACGAGTTGACTGAGGATGTGATATGTTCAGCTCCTTGAGTTTCTCCCTTGACTGCCCTGAAATTATGGACTGTGATCTGAAATTGTAATCCGCATAAACCATTTCTTCCTCTGCATTGCATTTGGTCAGAATATTTCTCACAGCCACAAAATTGAAACCAGGACAGTTATATTTTGACATACGTAAGAATACAGATATTGTGGGGTGTTTTTTTTTTAATCTACCCACTTGGATAGAAACATTTAATACATTCTTGACTTTTGTTTTTCTTGTTCTATAAATTTAAATTATATAACATGGTGTTTTGACACGCATACACAGGGAAACAATAATTATAGTCAGGAGCACCAGTACATCCATTATCCCACCTACATTTCTATTTTTGTGACAAGTTACATTTTTGTTTTCGAGACAAGAGCGCCTAAAAAAAAAAAAACTACACTTTCAGCAAAAATCCTGAAAAAGGGACAATATTATTAACTAGAGTCTTCATTTTAGACACTTATTTGTTAGATTTGTTCATCTGCTATAGTTGGTGGTGGTGGTGGTGGTGGGTGTGTGTGTGTGTGTGTGTGTGAGAGAGAGAGAGAGAGAGAGAGAGAATGAGAGAGAGAGAGAGAGAGAGAGAGAGAGAGAGAGAGAGAGAGAGAGAACTGTGAGCATGTTTTGTGTTGCATGTGTATATGAGTACATGATGTAGGTGTGGGTGCATGCACTCATGTGTATACACGTGGAAACAGAGGTCACCTTCAGACACCTTCCTCAGGAAGTCTCAGGCTCTCCCAGTGAACAAGGGAGCTCACCATTTGGATTAGGCTGATTGACCAGAGGGTTCCAGGGGACCCCCTCCATATAAAACCCAAAGAGCTGGGATTACAGATGTACACCACTCAACCCTGCGTTTTACATGGATGCTAAGGATCCAAGCTTAGGTCCTCATGCTCACGCAGCAAACTCTTCATCCACTGAGTCATCTCTGAAAGCCACATAGTTGTGAAGCATATTTTAAATTGGCATACAGGGGATGGGGTTACTGGAGAGATGGCTCAGCAATGCCAAGTTCGCTATTTCATCAGAGGACCTAATTTGGTTCCCAGCATCCATATTGGGCAACTCATAACCTCCCTGTAGCTACAGCTTCACGGGGTCCATGTCCCGTTCTGGGTTCTACAGACACCCATATGCATGCCTACACATGCCTACACACAGAGATACGAGGTATATGCATAATCAAAAACAAAATCTTTTTTTAAGTTGACATACATATTTATCCTGGAAGCAATGCCAATGGCTCTCTTCTCTAGACATATTTAAAAATCATTTGACTCCAATCTGTTCTGGAAGACTTGTGCTTCTAAATGTTTTAGTATTGGGAACAGAGCAACTTCTGTGGACTGGCTTCTCAGAAGCAGGAGGGGATTGTATCTTATGGTATGCTAACCATTGTCAGGGCCTCTTACTGTGGAACTTCTTGGGACAAATAAGCCTGTGTGTTTAGTAGGATCCCTGTTCCCACTAACTACCAACTCCTCCTCGACAGTGCCTTTGATTTAAATGAAACTTTCTGTGCCTGAAGCCTACACCCTGTGGGCCTAGGAAATGCCATTTTCTTCCCTTGAATGATTCAAGAACATTCCAGATCTTGGGTAGCTCTTCTTTGTCTTTCAAAAACGAAAGAGACTCTGAGAGTCTGCCTTTTTCATAGACTGCCTGCCAACTCTTATGGCTCAGTTTGGTTCCCAGCAGTGTAGCAAGCTTCTCCAGTTGGTTGACTATGGTTTTCATAATTTAACCCTGTCCTTCATATACTCTCTCTACTCCTTCTTTCTTTCCTGGATGATTTGCATGGATTATTTTTTAAGATTTATTTTATTGTTAATTGTGGTGTGTCTGTCTGTCTGCCTGTGTGTCTGCCTGTGTGTCTGCCCGTGTGTGTGTGTGTGTGTGTGTGTGTGTGTGCGCGCGCGCGCCCATGTGTCTGGATGCAGTACCCACAGAGACCAGAAGAAGGTATCAGACACGCCAGAGCTAGAGTTACAGTTGGGTGTGAGATATCTGATGCCAGGGCTAGGAACCAAACTTGGGTCCTATGTAAGAGCAAGAAGCACTCTGAGCCACCTCTGTCAGGGTCTTCTTTGTGTGTGTGTCTGTGTGTCTGTGACATGGGGTCTTTGGTAAACCTCGAGCTTAGCCTTTAGACTAGAGTGGCTGTTCAGGAACCCCAGTCATCCTGTGTCTGCCTCCCTAGTGATGGAATTATAAACACAAACCACTGTGTTTGTCTTTTTTACTTGGGCTCTGTATATTGAATGAAGGTTCTTTTGCTTGTGCGGGCAGCAATTATTGAATGTGACATTCCTCCAGCCCCCAAATTTGAGACAATACATTTGTGTGACCAGGACCCCAATACCATCCATGGTGACCTTTATCCACAAGAGTTGATGAAGCAGTCTCTCTGTTTCTGTAGCTTTCAATTTTGCTCAAGTGTCATAATAATGAAATCACAACATCTGTAACATCTGAGACTGGCTGCTTTTGCTCAGCATAATGTTATAGATTTATCTATATTGTTACTGTGTTAATAACTCATTACTTCATTGCTAAGTAATTGTCTGATGTGTGGATATAGCACAGTTGTTTTATTGATAGTTCCTGAAAGCTTATGTGAGCTGAGCTGTTTCTCATTTGGGTAAGTGTGTGTATGTGTGTGCGTATGTGTGTGTGTGCACGCGCATGCGTGCATGCACATGCATTTGTGTGCATCTGCATGCATCTGTGTGCCTGGTGTGTGTTTATGTGTCTGTATACATATGTGTGCATGTGTGTTTTGAGGTCAACTACAGGCACCCTCTCAATTGCTTTCCACTCTATTTTTTTCTAATTTAACTTTTTATTGATTCTTTGTGGATTTTACATCATGCATCTCAATCCCACTCATCTCCCCGTCTCTTCCACCCTCTGCTCTTGCAAAAAAAAACCCCTCATATAAAACAAAATAAAATTTAAAAAAAGAAAAGAAAAGAAAAATCTCATAGTGGAAGCTGTAGTGTAACAGAGCGAGTCACACAGTGAACCATTTAGTTCATACAGCTTTACTTGCAAGTGTTCATTGCAAGCTACTGAGTTATTGATCTGGCTCGAGGTCTCTGATTTCTGCAACACTATCACTACGTGGCCCTCCCTGGGGCACCTCTTGGACATCCTGCTGTTGTCCAGTGTCGTGGAGAGCCTGCAGCTTTGGGTCTACAGGACATGCCTCTTGACATGCTCCAGCAGATCACAGATGGAGTGGATACGGGGATGGATCAACTCAGCCCTTATTCTGGCCCTGGGTGGTTGTTGCTGAGTTGGTCAGCCCACCTGCTCTCCCTCATCCTCATCACCAGGTCAAGCTCTCACCTTATGTGGTAAGTAGCAAGGGGTGGTGCTGCTTCTCCTGTTCTCGTGCCCTCAAGGCCAGCTCACTCACCCCCTACACCACCCAGACCAGTTCTACTGTGTTACCCAGGCGAGGTGTAGGGGTCAGTCCCCTGAGTGCCACAATCTGTAAGAAGCAAGTCCAGCTCTCTTGCTCTCGGGGACAGCTCTCATACCAGGTGGAGAGGGAGCCATGGAGGGCTTCTCTCCCTTGTCCAGGCTATCTTGAGGCCAATGAAGGGTGGGGCCAGATCTCTCACACTGACTTTCTCAGGGCTGGCTCACTTGTGACCTATCAACCGGGTCAGTGCTACTGTGCTGCCCAGGTGGTTTGCCAGGCCTCCTTACCCAAGTGCTCCAGCTGGAGAGGGGCAGACTCAGCTCTCTCTGCTGCTGCAGGTGGTGAGGGACGAGGTGAGGAGGGCGTCTTTCCCTTGTCCTAGCCACCATGGGGCAGACAAGGGGGGGTAGGGCCAGTTCTCCCCCTCTCATGCCTTCAGAACTGGTCCACCCCCTACACACACACACACACACCAGCATCATCTCTACTGTGCTGCCCAGGTAAGGTGCAGAGCCTGCTCTCCCAGTTGTGGCAGCTGGTGAGGGCCAGGACAAGCTCGCTCTCCCTTCTCATGACTTCAGGGCCAGCTCTCCAACTTGCTTCCGGGAGTGAGGGACAGGGAAGTCAAGGGATATTTTTCTTTCGCCCTCTTTCCCCGACCCTTAGTGTCACATGGCAGACAACGGAGATGAGACCAGGTCTCCCACTCACATGTCCTCAAGCCAGTTCACCTGTGCCCCCACCAACAGGATCAGCTCTGCCTTGCTGCCCAGGCAAGGTGCATGAGATGTTCCCTTGGTGCTGCAGTCAGTAGCAGGCAGGACCAACTCTGGGCAGCTCTGTCTTCCTGACCCTCCGTGATAACAGGAGCCACAGACATCAGCACAGACCACATCTGTGACAGGGCCACAGACCCAGATAGGCCCTTGGTAGCAACCCAGGCCTGGATAGCACCACAGACCTGGGTGGCAAGTAGGCCACTCACTTCAGCCCATTCCTCACGACCTTCCCTCCTCAGCTCTGCCTCTCTCCACAGGTCATGAACCGTTCTGTCTGTCTCTTCCATACCCTATATATTTGCTCACCATAATAGTGCCTGCTCGCCCGGCGCCACAAGTCTTAATGGCTCTGAGCATGCTCATGTGTTCTCCTCTACACCCAGAGAACAGGGTTTCTCTTGGAACCTGGAGCTCACCAATTCTGCTGGATGGACTGGCAAATGGGCTCCAGAGATCCAACTGCCTCCACCACCCTAGCATTAAGAGTATAGGCATGTGCCAGATTTTTCTGGCACATAAGAGTATAGGCACCTGGATTTTTCATGGATGCTGGATGCCTTCACTCCCCAAAAATACTACGTGTAAGTCAGAGTTTTCAAAAAGGAAAGGAGCAATGGCATGGATCCATATTAAGAAAAAATGATTAGATCAGCCTATATGATATAGTCTGAGTACTCCAGTAATGTCTGCACAAAGGAGAGGCTGGGAATCCAGCCTGTGGCTTCTCAGTCCACTGGCTAAATGCTTCAGCAACCCTAATGTGATGCTGAAGACCTCAGATCCCTGGGGAATCACTGGTCTGCACTGGAAGCTGGATTCTGGGTTATGATGTCAGTATGAGTATGTATGAGTAAGAGGCATGTATGAGTAAGAGGTAAAGACAAGCAGACATCCGCATATACAGGCTGCCAATAGAATGTGCTGCCCACTCTAGGGAGGCTCTCCCCCCAACATGGAATACACTCACAACCATGTGCAGAGGCATGTCTCTTCCTTGATGCCAGGTCTAATCAAGTTGACAATCACGAGAAACCATCCCACCATGTTCCAACATGGTGGCCATTTTATAAAGTTTCTGTACGAACAGAGCAAGGAAAGTTGTAAATCAAAGCATTATTTGAAAATATTGGCGGGAATATCCAGTAGACAGTCTGTAGCAAAGCCTCTACTGTAGGTCTCATATCCCACCTAATAACATTTTTTAGTCCTTGGGTTGGTGGAAGTATCTTCCAAAAGTATCTTACAGTGTTTGTTTCTTCCGGAAGGGACTTTACCTGATAGTCACAGGATTTGGTGTCAAACACAGCAGTAGGCAGTAAGTGACTACTAGGGTTTCTTTTTTTTTTTTTTTTTTTCTATTCTACATTCATATTTATTTTTTTTCTTTCTGATTTTTATTAATTAATTAATTTAATTATTAAAGATTTCTGCCTCTTCCCCGCCACCACCTCCCATTCCCTCCCCCTCCCCCAATCAAGTCTTCCTTCCTCCTCAGCCCAAAGAGTAAGCAGGTTTCTCTGCCCTGTGGGAGGTCCAAGGACCACCCACCTCCATTCAGGTCTATTAAGGTGAGCATCCAAACTACCTGGGCTCCCGCAAAGCCATTACATGCAATAGGATCAAGAACCCATTGCCATTGTTCTTCAGTTCTCAGTAGTCCTCATTGTCCATTATGTTCAGCGAGACCGGTTTTGTCCCATGCTTTTTCAGTCCCCGGCCAGCTGGCCTTGGTGAGTTCCCGATAGAACATCCCCATTGCCTCAGTGTGTGGGTGCACTCCTCGCAGTCCTGAGTTCCTTGCTCATGCTCACTCTCCTTCTGCTCCTCCTTTGGATCGTGAGACTTCAGTCCAGTGCTCCAATGTTGGTCTCTGTCTCTGTCTTCTTTCATCGCCTGATGAAGGTTAATATTCAGGGGGATGCTTATATGTTTTTCTTTGGGTTCACCTTCTTATTTAGCTTCTCTAGAGTCACGAATTATAGTCTCAATGTCCTTTATTTATGGCTAGAAACCAAATATGAGTGAGTACATCCCATGTTCCTCTTTTTGGGTCTGGCTTACCTCACTCAGGATAGTGTTTTCAATTTCCGTCCATTTGTATGCAAAATTCAAGAAGTCATTGTTTTTTACTGCTGAGTAGTACTCTAATATGTATATATTCCATACTTTCTTCATCCATTCATCCATTGAAGGACATCTAGGTTGTTTCCAGGTTCTGGCAATTACAAACAATGCTGCTATGAACATAGTTGAGCATATACTTTTGTTGTATGTTTGGGCATCTCTTGGGTATATTCCCAATAGTGGTATTGCTGGGTCAAGAGGTAGGTTGAACCCGACTTTCCTGAGAAACCGCCACACTGCTTTCCAAAGTGGTTGCACAAGTTTGCATTCCCACCAGCAATGGATGAGAGTGCCCCTTTCTCCACAACCTCTCCAGCAGAGGCTATCATTGGTGTTTTTGATTTTAGCCATTCTGACAGGTGTAAGATGGTATCTTAATGTTGTCTTGATTTGCATTTCCCTGATTGCTAAGGAAGTTGAGCATGATCTTAAGTGACTTTTGGCCATTTGAACTTCTTCTGTTGAAAAGTCTCTGTTCAGCTCAGTGCCCCATTTTATAATTGGATTGATTAACCTTTTACGGTCTAATTTCTTGAGTTCTTTGTATATTTTGGATATCAGACCTTTGTCAGTTGCGGGGTTGGTGAAGATCTTCTCCCAGTCAGTGGGTTGCCTTTCTGTCTTAGTGACAGTGTCCTTTGCTTTACAGAAGCTTCTCAGTCTCAGGAGGTCCCATTTATTCAATGATGTCCTTAGTGTTTGTGCTGCTGGGGTTGTACGTAGGAAGTGTTCTCCTGTGCCCATGTGTTGTAGAGTACTTCCCACTTTCTCTTCTATCAGATTCAGTGTGTTTGGACTGATATTGAGGTCTTTAATCCATTTGGACTTGAGTTTTGTGCATGGTGATATATATGGATCTATTTTCATTCTTCTACAGATTGACTTCCAGTTTTGCCAGCACAATTTGTTGAAGATGCTCTCTTTTTTCCATTGTATACTTTTAGCTCCTTTATCGAAAATCAGGTGTTCATAGGTTTGTGGGCTAAAGTCAGGGTCTTCTATTCTATTCCATTGGTCGACTTCTCTGTTTTTATGCCAGTACCAAGCCGTTTTCAGTACTGTAGCTCTGTAATAGAGTTTGAAGTCAGGGATGGTAATGCCTCCAGACAATCCTTTATTGTATAAGATTGTTTTGGCTATCCTGGGTTTTTTGTTTTTCCATATAAAGTTGATTATTGTCTTCTCCAGATCTGTGAAGAATTTTGATGGGATTTTGATGGGGATTGCATTGAATCTATAGATTGCTTTTGGTAGAATTGCCATTTTTACTATGTTGATCCTCCCAATCCAAGAGCAAGGGAGGTCCTTCCATTTTCTGGTGTCCTCTTCAATTTCTTTCTTCAAAGACTTAAAGTTCTTGCCAAATAGATCTTTCACTTCCTTGGTCAGAGTTACCCCAAGGTATTTTATGCTATTTGTGGCTATCGTGAAAGGTGATGCTTCTCTGATTTCCCTCTCTGCTTCCTTATCCTTAGTGTATAGGAAGGCAACTGATTTTTTGGAGTTGATTTTGTATCCTGCCACATTACCAAAGGTGTTTATCAGCTGTAGGAGTTCTTTGGTAGAGTTTTTGGGGTCGGTTATGTATACTATCATATCATCTGCAAATAATGAAAGCTTAACTTCTTCCTTTCCAATATGGATCCCCTTGATCCCCTTATGTTGTCTTATTGCTATTGCTAGAACTTCAAGCACTATATTGAAGAGGTATGGAGAGAGTGGACATCCTTGTCGTGTTCCTGATTTTAGTGGGATGGCTTTGAGTTTTTCTCCATTTAATTTAATGTTAGCTGTCGGCTTGCTGTAAATAGCTTTTATTATATTTAGGTATGCCCCTTGTATCCCTAATCTCTCCAAGACCTTTATCATAAAGGAGTGTTGAATTTTGTCGAATGCTTTTTCAGCATCTAATGAAATGATCATATGGTTTTTTTCTTTCAGTTTATTTATATGGTTGATTACATTGATAGATTTGCGTATGTTGAACCAGCCCTGCATCTCTGGAATGAAGCCTACTTGATCATAATGGATAACTTTTCTAATGTGTTCTTGGATTCGGTTTGCCAGTATTTTATTGAGAATTTTTGCGTCGATGTTCATGAGTGAGATAGGCCTGTAATTCTCTTTCTTGGTTGGGTCTTTGTGTGGTTTTGGTATCAGGGTAACTGTAGCTTCATAAAAGGAATTTGGCAATGACTCTTCTGTTTCTATATTGTGAAATACATTAAGAAGTATAGGTATTAGCTCTTCTTGGAAGTTCTGGTAGAATTCTGCATTGAAACCATCTGGCCCTGGGCTTTTTTTGGAAGGGAGATTTTTGATAACTGTTTCTAATTCTTCGCGACTAACAGGTCTATTTAGATCGTTCACCTGGTCTTGGTTTAGGTTTGGTATATGGTACTTATCTAAAAAAGTGTCCATTTCTTTTGCATTTTCCAGTTTTGTGGCATACAGGCTTTTGTAGTAAGATCTAATGATTCTCTGAATTTCCTCTGTGTCTGTGGTTATGTCCCCCTTTTCATTTCTGATCTTATTTATTTGCGTGTTCTCTCTCTGTCGTTTAATTAGTTTGGAAAGGGGTTTGTCAATCTTGTTGATTTTCTCCAAGAACCAACTTTTTGTTTCATTGATTCTTTGGACTGTTTTCTGTGTTTCTATTTTGTTGATTTCTGCCCTCAGTTTGATTATTTCCAGTCTTCTACTCCTCCTGGGCGCGTCTGCTTCTTTTTTTTCTAGAGCTTTCAGGTGTGCTGTTAAGTCCCCAATGTATGCTTTCTCCGTTTTCTTTAAGTGGGCACTTAGTGCTATGAACTTTCCTCTTAGCACTGCTTTCATCGTGTCCCATAGGTTTGAGTATGTTGTCTCTTTGTTTTCATTAAATTCAAGGAAGACTTTAATTTCTTTCTTAATTTCTTCCTTGACCCAGGTGTGGTTCAGTAGTTGACTGTTCAGTTTCCATGAGTTTGTCAGCTTTCTGGGGGTAGCTTTGTTGGTGGCTTCTAACTTTAATCCGTGGTGATCTGATAAGACACAGGTGGACACTGATATTTTTTTGTATCTGTGGAGGTTTCCTTTGTTTCCAAGTATGTGGTCAATTTTCGAGAAGGTTCCATGAGCTGCAGAGAAGAAGGTGTATTCTTTCCTATTTGGGTGGAGTGTTCTATAGATGTCTGTTAAGTCCATTTGATTCATTACCTCCAACAATTCTCTTAATTCTCTATTAGTTTTCTGTCTGATTGACCTGTCCATTGGTGAGAGAGGTGTGTTGAAGTCTCCTACTACTAGTGTGTGTGATTTGATGTCTGCCTTGAGTTTTAGCAATATTTCTTTTACATAAGTGGGTGCTTTTATATTAGGGGCATAGATATTCAGGATTGAGACTTCATCCTGCTGAATCGTTCCTGTTATGAGTATAAAGTGTCCCTGTCGATCTCTTCTGATTGATTTTAGTTTGAAGTCAGTTTTGTTAGAAATTAGTATGGCCACACCTGCTTTTTTCTTAGGACCATTTGCTTGAAAAACCTTTTCCCAACCCTTTACTCTGAGTAGATGCCTGTCTTTGTGGTTGAGATGAGTTTCTTGCAAACAGCAGACTGTTGGATCCTGTTTTCGTATCCAATCTCTTAGCCTGTGCCTTTTTATTGGTGAATTGAGACCATTAATATTAAGTGATATTAATGACCAGTGGTTGTTAACTCCGGTTATTCTTACTGCTTTTGGTAGAAGAGTTTGTGTGTCTCCCTTCTTTGAGTTGTGCTGTTGAAGGGTCGCTAGATGCCTGGGTTATTGTAGGCAGTGTTGGCAATGTTGGATTCCTTGCGTTGTGATTTTCCTTCTATTACTTTCTGTAGGGCTGGATTTGTGGCAACGTATTGTTTAAATTTGTTCTTATCCTGGAATGTCTTGTTTTCTCCATTGATAGTGAACGATAGCTTGGCTGGGTATAGTATTTTGGGTTTGCATCCATGGTCTCTTAGTTTCTGTAGTACCTCTATCCAGGACCTTCTGGCTTTCATGGTTTCCATAGAGAAGTCAGGTGTAAGTCTGATCGGTTTACCTTTATAAGTTACTTGGCCTTTTTCCTTTGCAGCTCTTAATATTCTTTCTTTAATCTGTATATTTTGTGTTTTGATTATTATATGGCGAGGGGACGTTTTTTTTTGATCCAGTCTGTTTGGTGTTCTGTATGCTTCTTGAATATTCAAAGGAATATCTTTCTTTATGTTGGGGAAGTTTTCTTCCATAATTTTGTTAAAAATGTTTTCTGGACCTTTGAGCTGTGCCTCTTCTCCTTCTTCTATCCCTATTATTCTTAGGTTTGGTCTTTTTATTGTGTCCCATATTTCCTGAATGTTTTGTGATGAGAATTTGTTGGTTTTGGTGTTTTCTTTGATCAGTCCGTTTATTTTCTCTATGTTGTCTTCAGAATCTGAGATTCTTTCTTCTATCTCTTGTATTCTATTGATTATGCTTGTTTCTGTAGTCTCTGCTCGTTGACCTATATTTGCCATATCCAGCTGGTCCTCAGTTTGTGTTTTCTTCCTTGCTTCCATTTCAGTTTTCAATTCTTGGACTGTTTCCATTACCTGTTTGATCGTTTTTTCTTGGCTTCCCAGGGTATCATTTACGTATTTACTCATTTCTTCAAACTTTTTGTTATACTTCTCATCCATTTCTATGAGGGCATTTTTTACATGTTGTTTAAGGGACTCTATTGCTTTCAAAAAGTCAGTTTTTTCCTCTTCTCCTGTGATAGGGTGTTCAAGTCCTTGTGTTGTAAGATCATTGGGTTCTGGTGTTTTCATGTTGTTTTTCAGATTGTTGGGTGAATTCTTGCCTTGGCGTCTGCCCATCTCCTCTTACCGATGCTATCTATTGGATTTGATTTAATTGTAGCGGGGCAATCTGTTCTCAGTGCAGGCTTCACTGTTTCTTGCCCGCACTATCCTGTATCCAGTGCCTCCGCCGCCCGGGCCTGCCTGCCGGTGCCTCCGCCGCCCGGAACTGTCTGTGCGCCGGTGTTTCCGCCACCTGGGCCTGCCTGCGCGCCGGTGCTTCCGCCGCCTAGGCCTGCCTGCCGGGCCTGACTGTCGGTGCCTCCGCCACCCGGGCCTGCCTGCACGCCGGTGCCTCTGCCGCCCGGACTTGCCTGCGTGCTGGTGCCTCTGCCGCCGGGGCCTGTCTGTGCGCCGGTGCTTCCGCTGCCTAGGCCTGCCTGCCGGGCCTGACTGCCGGTGCCTCCGCCACCCGGGCCTGCCTGCACGCCGGTGCCTCTGCCGCCAGGACTTGCCTGCGTGCTGGTGCCTCCGCTGCCCGGGC
This sequence comes from Chionomys nivalis, assembly GCF_950005125.1. NCBI lineage: Eukaryota > Metazoa > Chordata > Mammalia > Rodentia > Cricetidae > Chionomys > Chionomys nivalis. The sequence continues at coordinate 100,430,602 of NC_080088.1, read as the reverse complement.
CTGCCTGCGCCCCGTTGCTTCCGCCGCCTAGGCCTGCCTGCCGGTGCCTCCGCCGGCCGGAACTGTCTGTGCGCCGGTGCTTCTGCCGCCTAGGCCTGCGTGCCGGTGCCTCCGCCACCCGGGCCTGCCTGCGCGCCGGTGCTTCCGCCGCCTAGGCCTGCCTGCCGGGCCTGACTGTCGGTGCCTCCGCCACCAGGGCCTGCCTGCACGCCGGTGCCTCTGCCGCCCGGACTTGCCTGCGTGCTGGTGCCTCCGCCGCCCGGGCCTCGACTACTAGGGTTTCTAAAGGTAGAAACTTCGGCTGTGGACCTGTAACAAGCTTAACTCCACAACTTCTAGTCCATCAGACCTGCAGAGCACTTAGCCTGGGTGTGGCATTTCTTCTGGGAACTTCCGTCCTCAGCAGAGTCCTCCAGTGCCCTTGGAATCGGGTTGTCCTTGATTCCAGTGTGGGCCTCTCTATAATGTAGTCCCCGGATCTGCATGTCTCCACTTGCTTCTGCTAGAGAGGCTGCAAGATGCAGGAGACAAGCACGAGGATGGAGTTTGACCCTGGGCACCTCGAAAGACAAAAACAGCAACAGCAGCAACAGCAAAAAGAATCCAGCATGAAGGCTGTGATCCCAGCGTTGGGATGGTGGAGACAGGGAGATCCCTGGAGCTCATTGTCTGCCTAGTCTTGCCATCTAGGTGAGCTCCAGGTTCAGTAAGAGAATCTGTCTCAAAACACAAAATGAGACATCGGCAAAGATGCTTTATTGCTGTGCAGAGACACCATGACCAGGACAACTCTTATAAAGGAAAGCATTTAACTGGGGGCTTGCTTGCAGTTTCAAAGGGTTAGTCTGTTATCATCATGGCAAGGAGCAGATGGGCATGGCACTACACCAGTATCTGAGAGCTTTAAATTCTGATCCCTAGGCAGCAAGCAGCAGAACAGACGCTGAGCCTGGTGTGGGATTCTGAAACCTCAAAGCCCGCCACCAGTGATGCTACTCCTCCAATAAAGCAGCATTTCCTAATCCTTCTCAAAGAGTTCAGCAACTAGAGACTGAGCATGCAAACCTATGGATCTATGGGGACCATTCTCATTCAAACCACCCTAGATGGTTAAGAATACTTGCTACTCTTTCAGAAGATCCAAGTTAGGTTCCCCGGCACCCTTGTCGGCCATTCACAGGCATCTGTAACTCCAGTTCCAGGGACTGGGTGCCCTCTTCTGGCCTCTGAGGACACCCACATCCACACACACACACATACCTGTGATTAAGACTTTTTAAATCTTAAAAAAAAAAAATGCAGAAGATGCAAGCTTCCAAGCTAGAACAGAGGATGAGCACATATTTAATGAGCCATTTTCTTCAGAAGTTCTAGGGTTTGTTTTTAGCACTAAGAATTCAGGGTCCAGGTGTCTGCCTTTCAAAGCAGAAAGTCTAAACACAACAAGGCTCTTTAAATTGCATGCAGTGATATGGGTCTGCAATTCCATCTATTTGGGTGGCAAAGAGTTCAGAAGATCACGAGTCCAAAGACTTGCTTGGGCTAGAGAGTGAATTTAAGGGGACAGCAGGAAAAATCAGGGGACATTATCTCAAAATAAAAAGTGAGGAAAGGGTTGGGGATAGGAATCAGTGGTAGAGTACTTGTTTGAGATCTGCCAGTGAGAGGTAAGGGGTGTGGCTAGGTGGTGAAGGATTTGCCTAGAATCCCTTAGTGAGGGGCTGGGTATGGCTAAACATGTGTGAGGCCCTGGATTCAATCCCCAGTACACTTACAATGATGATAATAAAAGCAAGCCCCGTTAAGCCGGCTTTGAAGCCTGGTTCGTTTCTCCCTTTATATAGAACACAGCATCTGCTTAATGGACACCCAGCATACGGGAGGAAATATGGTATACACGACGAAAAAGGAAGTTTGCCCATAAATCATGCGAGTGGAACCAGTGTTTTAAACAATGCCTAAGGGGCAAATAATGTTTATAGTCATTCTGGAAACACAGATCTGGGGAAATTACCTAGTAAAAGCCTTGCAAATTTCAGTTCCTTTATCAGAAAACAAAAGGCCTCTGGATGATTCCTTGCAATACCTGTTAGGCCCATTTATTCTCAATATTAATAAAGTCTATCATTTGACATTATGGGTTTATATTTGGGGTTCTGGGGTCAATTGCTGCAATCGACAACTGTATAGCTAGTGGCTTAAGGCAACCACAGTCTGGTCATTCTTCCCATTTCAATTAAGTCGGCAGCTCTCAACCTATGGGTCACGACCTCTTCTGGGGGGCGACTTTGAACAACCGCTTCACAGGGGTCACCGAAGACCATCAGAAACACAGATGCTTATATTCCAATTCAAAATGTAGCAAAGTCACAGTTATGATGAAGCAACAGAAATAATTTTATGGTTAGGGGTCACCACAGCATGAGGAATTCATAAAAGGATCGCAGCATTAAGAGGGTTGATGGCCACTGAATTAGGTGGGTTATCTCAGATGCTCTTCAAGTGGTCTTGAGACCAGAAAGCCAGAGGAGGGCAGTTCTGGGCATGAGAAGAAAAAGGGACATCCTCCAAATGCTAGCCAGTTCCAACACGATTCACGGTGGCTTAGGCCTGCCTCCCTCTGCAGCTGAAACCCTGTCATTTTCTAGGAATCCCTCCAGAAGCCTTGCTTACAGAGCAAAGTCACATCAACTACTTGTGCAACCCTAGCGGTGGCCGCTTTTATTCTATGAGGCTGTAATCCCATCCAGGGCACCTTCAGAGCCTCTGTGACCAAAGGTTGGTGCAGAGGTAGAGGGACAGCCCCTGAGAAACCTGCAGAATGGTGTCTGCCCCCAGCAAAACTGTAGCCATCTTCATCGGATCACCCGTGCCTGCTTGCAAACATCTATCATTCTGGGGCCTGTGAAACCTTGACAAGACAATCCCTCCAAGAAAGGGAGTATGGGGAGCGTCATTGGGCCCTTGCCTCAGCTTCCAGTCCCTCTTCCCAGCCATTGGTATGCAATTCTGCCTAAGTTATAGATGGTCTCAGAGGGCTGAAGATTACAGCACATTGTCTGTAGGAGATACTGGGGTATAGAGAGTATATAGTACTATGGCATATGAGAGATGTTAGTGTATATTTAGTATATAGGGTATAGGAAGTGCTAGCGTATATAGCATATGGTATAGATTGCATTGAAGTACATAGTGTATATAGTATGTGGTCTATAGGACTGCTAGAGTATAGAACTCATAATATATAGCCTATGGGAGATTGCAGAGTATATAAAGTATATAGTAAATGGTCTAAAGGAGGTTCTAGAGTATATAGTATATAGTGGGTTCTAGAGTATATGGCATATGTTTTATAGGAGGTGCCCAAGTCTATAGAGTACATATGAGAGGTGCTGGAGTATGTAAGGTGGTTAATTGGAGGGTAGCTCTATATACGCAGCTATGGGGAAGGTGCCATCCAGTGTGGCTGCTTTGGGGTATCCTGTGCTCCTGCCCAGAACCCTTCACCATGTTCTGTGAATAAACACAATCAATTCATTAGGTCCCCAGGGGAAACTGTGGTTGTATTATACTTTGGTTTGCCTCTGGGAACCACATGAGGGAATGGTGCTTCTATTAATCCCTTGAGCACTGTTCTATGTTCAACAAAACCCTAACTTCACCCTGACTCATACTGAAGCTCTCCTCTACCTTGAAGCCCCAAGTCCTGGTTTTGCCTGAGTTGAGATCCCAAAATGATTAAGGGAACTTAATGAATCAGATTGCTGAGGGTAACAGCTTGGATCTGTATCTGTCCCCACCCCCACCCCCTGACAGTCACATGACTTAAAGCCAGTGACTCTGCACTTGGTCACCCAGATCTGTTTGGGAGGATTCCTGTTCTCGGTAGATGCTCCTATTCACAGGACAGCAGGACTTCACCCTGGTGGGTCAGAGCTCCCCCAAACCACAGAAACAGAAGCTACATGGACTCAGACAAGACAGGATGTTATTTTCACTGCTGGCTATTGGTTAAAGTTAGTCAGGTCAGCATCCTCAGGTCAGTATGGGACAGAGGACAGAGGTGGTGGGGTGGGGTGGGGGTGCCCGTCAGTTCAGTGGCAGAGGAGGAGAGGTGGAGGGGAGGGGGAGGTCTTAGTCACTTTCCTCATCGCTGTGACGGTATACCTAACAAAATATAACTTTAAGACACAAAAGCTTCATGCCTGGTCCACAGTTTGGAGGTGCAATCAAATCGTAGCAGCAAGGTAATAGCGCAAGAGGCACTCGCAGTCGGGAAGGGACAGAGTGCTGGTATCAACTCGCTTTCTCCCATTTTTCTCTATCCTGGACCCCAGCCAATGGGATAGTGCCGCCCATGTTTATGGTGGATCAATTACAGCTAAGTAGGACAGGCGTGTACACGGGAGCACTCATATGAATGTACCATATACCACACATGCACAAAATGCACAGAATATTAAAATAGGAGAACAGGTTAGTTCAAGAAAATCTGGGACTGGGTTGCCTGTTGCCTCCTGTAGGAGATGGTGTACATTAAACAGAGTGCGCCTCTGAGAATTGCTGCAAGCATTAAAGAGAAAAAAAAATCATTTAATTTTGCTCAAGTTCACACTTCTTCAACTTACATCACACAACACTCTTTCACAAGATGCTTATTTCTCTTAAAACCAGCATCCCGTGCGATCTCCTTTGGGAAACACCATCATGGACTCATTCTTGGATCTGTGAGCAAATCCAATTAACTTTATTTCAAATCTCAAGCATCTGAGGGAAGAGCTAATGGGTGTTGCATTTTCTTACTAAGCTGTTTCTTTCATGGTGACTCTGCACCAGATGACACCCGAAGTGTGAGCCTTTTCATAAACAGCAAAGCGAAAACCCTCGGCAGAGCTTCAGCAGAGCTTCACGCTCCATCCCGGGGATGGAAGCCGATGTTCTCAGCATTAGAATTGCAAATACTTTCCACTCAAGTGCTCAAGTGTTTCCCAACCCTATAACTTTACATTTGGGGATGTGTCTTTCAAAATGAATTGCATAATCTTTTTTAAATTTTTGGTTATGGAATTAATTGCTTTTTTGCTTTGATTGATTTTAAGGGAGGAAAGGAGGGGGATGAATCCTTGCATGTAAAACAACTTATTTTGAAAATAAATATAAACCTGAGTTTCCTCAGGGAAGAAATGATTGACAGGACTGTTGTGAAATATTTAAAAATAATGAGAGAAAGAGGGAAAAGCATTGTGGGAAGAGAAGCATAGATACAGGCAGAGAATTCTGGGACAGGATGCAGAGCTTGTGATGAGGGAAGAAACAGCTGGGTGAGAGAAAGGTGTCAGGTTATATGTTACCAGAGGCTTTAGGGCAAAAACTTGAACTCCGGTAGTCCTACCTAGGGGATTCTTAAGACATACCCACCCTAGATGTCACTCCTGGAATATCTCAGGAGATGTGCCTTGTAAACTAGCCAGGGATGTATCAGGGAGAACCTGTGGGACCTTATCATGGAATCTAATGCTGTAGAGATGTATAATGGCCCCTGAGAACACAGACTGCCTATAGTCTATCCATAATGGTGAACGTTTCCAATACAATGAGATTCAGACCACAGCTAGGTCTATGAGGATGTTTCCAGAAAAGTTTAGCTGAGGAGGGAAGACGTTCTCCGAACGGGTACAGTATCTGTGTATGGGTTAGCGCCATGAATGATATATATGAACTGAACACCAGCATGTGTCTCTGTCTGCTTCCTGAGCACGGATGCCATGTGACCAGCTGCCTCATGCTCCTGCTGCCATGCCTTCCCCGCCATGGTGAACCGTACTTTCAAACTGTGAGCCAAAATGAACCCTCTTATCAGGTATTTGGGCATAGCAATGAGAGTATGAGCTGATACAGGGCATATTACTATATGATACAGAGAGGCCATCCGAAAAGCTTCCTAGATAGGTGACAAACGAGAGTAAATAAAATTCCATCTCAGGGCTGGAGAGATGGCTCAGCAGGATTCAGAGCACTTGCTCTTGCAGAGGACCTAAGTTCAAATCTCAGAACTCACATCAAGCAGCTCACAGTCACATGTGACTCCAGTTCTGTGGGATCTAATGCCCTTTTCTGGCCTCTGCAGGAACTTGTAGACATGTATACATACCCCTACATAGACACACTTACATATACATGTAAAAATGAAATATATCTTTGAAAAAAAAATCTCATACAATTAAGTATTGCTGGAAAACATCACACATACTGTTTTGATTTACTGATTGGCACAGATCACATATGAACTGTTCCCCAAAGAAGGTTTCTGTATTGATGGCTCCATTTTAAGTGCCAGTAACATGCAATTCTGAGGCCTTTGGGATATATTGGATCATGAAGATTCTTACTTCATAAATTCATTATTTTATGACTTTCTGCCGAAAGGAGCTAGCTTGAAATTATCATTCGCAAGAACTCATTAGGGGAGTTACAGACTCATGGCCAAGGCAGCCATGATGAGGCCTTGAAGAAGGGCATCCAAATTCATAAGACAAAGCAGGTTTGTTAGACAATAGGCTTTTATAGAGAGGCAACACACACACACACACACGCATTACCCCAGACAGGGAACCCATAATGGACCAAAGTAACAATAGTATTAAACTCCAACACGCCTGTGACCCAGCCTCCATGCTAGAAGTCAGGAAGGCACTGGTAGAGACTAGTCATCACTCAAGCTTGTCTGAGGACTGGGCACTGGGCAGTGAGGGGGCTGTAGCTAAGAAGACTTTGAAGTCTCTCATGCTCAAGCTAGACCCAGTATGGCACAGAGTTGCTTCTGCTGCCTGCAGATCAAGATATAGAACTCCCAGCTCCTTCTCCAGCACCCTGTGGACATACATACCACCATGTCCCACCATGATGATAATGGACTAAGCCTCTGAACTGCGTCAGCCACCATTAAATGCTTTCCTTTATAAGACTTGCATGGCCATGGGATCTCTTCAGAGCAATAGAAACCCTAACCAAGACAGCGTGCCCCATAACTGATGAGAGATCCTGCTCAGGAAGTAAGGCAGAGGGTCAGTGAGACAGCCCAGTGGGTAAATGTGCTTTGCTTGCCACCGAGCCTGAAGGCATGAGTTGTCTCTGAGCCCCGCATGGTAGAAGGAGTGAGCAAACTCCAGTCAGGTGTCTCCTGACCTCCACACTCCACACATACCATGGCACATATGCCGACACAAATGCAAAGAAGTCAATAACTAAAATAAATGTAAAAAAAATTAATAATATGGTTCAGATGAAGGAGGAAGATACCTGACATTCTACAAGTATGTGTGTGCAAGCATGCACGTGCACACACACACACACACACTCACGCAGAAATATAAGTTAGCCGAACATAATTTAAAAAGTTATTACTAACCTTTCCACTGTATTCTGTCCAAAAGAAATAAAGCTGAACACAGCACATTAAGATATGTACTTTTTAGGTCAAAATATCGACAGCAGGGATCTCGACACAGCCTGCTGTCCTCTCTCTAGCCACTGTGCCCACACCCCTGCAAACACTTGATCTCCCAGATGGCTTCCCTCTCTAGTGGCTCCTTGGCCTTCCTTGCTGTTGACAGATGTTCTTCCACAGCCTCACTCCTGCTCGTGGGTCCTGTTCTGTGCTGTGTCTGTTGTGGAAAGTGCCCGTTTGCGGACCTGAGGATGTCTCTGTGCGGTTCAAACATCTGAGTGACAGCATATAGACAGAGTCAGATCTAGCTCTCTTGACAATACTCAGATGTCAATGAGGTGACTTCGGGAACTACTGTGGAGTGGAGAACGTAGCCTCCGCTGACTGAGGTGTCTGGCTGCTCATGGATTTTGCCTAGTCTATCAACAGCTTTAATTAGGAACCAGTCATTGAAATTTTTCCAACTTACCATTTTCTCCTCTCCCTCCTCTTCTTCCTCTTGTCCCCTTCTTCCTCCATCTCCACTGTCTGTTCCCTTTCCTTATCCTCCTCCCCTTCCTTCTCATCCTCTGCCTGCTTCCTCTGCTAATTTTTGATGCAAGTTCTTGCTGTTTAGCCCAGATGGACCTTTAACTCACAATGCCTCTGCCTCCGCCTCCCAAATTCTGAGATGTGCATACACGCACCTCCACACTTAGAAACTTGATTTGTTTTGTAGTCTGGAAAAGTCCTTTTTAGTGCACATTGCTAACTGTCATGAAGACATGTCAAAAAGTTTCAATGAACTTTGCAATTTTTTTTTAAAAAATAGAGTTAAATTTTAGCTTTGGACCAGAGCAGAAGTTCTAAAAATTTGTGAAATAGCCCTAAACATGTTTCTACCATTTGCATCATATATTCGAAGCATTGACAATTATAAAATCAAAATACTGGTCAATGTTGAAAAGCATTGAGGATGGTTTAAATCCTGTGGCATCAAATGCAGCCAATATTTAATTTTTTATGAAAAATAAGCAAGCACACCATTCATATGCAAATAATTATTCAATGTTAATAAGTGAAAAAGTTGTATATACACCAGGAATTGCTTTAAAATAAATTTCTTTATGATTTGTTATCAGTAAATGTTAAATTTTTATGCTTAGTTTACATACCTAGGATTGTTAACAAATTCCCAAGTGAAAAGGGTAGTGAGTGAGCAATAGAATTGCAAAGTCTTGCTTGGGTCTGGGGAGATGATTCAGCCAGTACGGTGCTTCCTGCGCAAACATGAGGATCTACATTCAGGTCCCCAGCATCTACATAAAAAGTTGGGTGTAGACACACAGTTGTGATCTCAGTATGCTTGCTAGACAGTTAACCTGTACTCAGACTCTTGAATGAATGAACACACACACACACCAAAGAAAGAGGAGGAAAGGAAGGGAGGGAGAAAGGTAGAGAAGAAGAGAGAGAGGGAGCAAGGGAGGAAGGAAGGAGAAGGAAGGGAGGAATACTATGATAAGAAGTCTGGGCCTCTGCAGTTTGGGAATGTTATAGACCACTGTCTCCTGGACACAACATAGCCACTGTCCTTCTGAACTCTGAGCAACTGTAAATACCTCAAAGAGACTTGCACAAAGTTGGATCTATTGACTTTCCTATTGAGAATATTTGAACAGATAGCAGCTGGGTAGAAGGACTTTTTTCCCACCAGTGGTGTAACCACCCTTAAACTCCCCATGCTCCTTTCAGTACCCACTTCACCCACACTCCCTTAAGTAACTTTACATAAACTCATCATCGCAACAAGACTGGACCTGGGAGGAATCAAAGCTTCGTTCTGTCCTTAGCGCTTCATCTGAGATGAACAAATCTTTGTTCATCTCTTCAGGACGAATTTTCCCAACAAAGAGCCTGGGTGAGTGATAGACATTTCTCCAAAGATTTCTCAAGGCAGGAGCTTCAAGAGTTTCCCACAGTCAAGCTTTCCATCTAAGAAAGACTCAAAAGACCCATCACGGCCCCTATATTATTACACAAGGGAGCCCTGTGGCCAGAAAAGGGAGCAGAGATAGGAGGCCATTCTAATGCGTTCTTTTGAGATAGTCTCACTGTGTAGCTCAGGCTGGCCTCAAATTTACAATATCCTCTACCTCGGCCTCCCAAGGGCTGGAGTGATTGATGTGCACCATCATACCAGAAGTTATTGCATTTGTAATCCTACTTCTTGAAGAGCTTGCACACCGCATAGGCAGAAGGCATAGGAAGATGTCCATTGGGAAGTCATGGTAATAGTCAGTTCTAGTTAATCCTGAATTTGGCCTCATGAGGACCTCATACTGCCTATGACAGAAACAATGGCTATATCAGCAGAGACAACTGGCAAACAGAGCCCAAGAAGGCAGAAAGACTCTGGGAAGCCAGTGAAATAGAATATTTCTTCAATCCTCAGGTTCTTTCTTCGACCAGACAACCTGATTATGAAAAGAGAACGGAAAGGCTGGAGAGATGGCTCAGCAGTTAACAGTGCTCACTGCTCCTGCAGAGGACTTACATTAGGTGGTGCACAACTTCTGATAACTCCATCTCCAAGGGATCCGACACCCACTGTGACCTCCCTACGCATATTCATGCAAATGAATGGACGCTGGGCATGGTGCTACACGCCTTTAATCCCAGCACTTGGGAGGCAGAGGCAGGTGCAACTCCGTGAGTTTCAGGCTTGTACTCCCATGCCTGGCAATGTTTTCTGACCTACACAGCAGGTTTCAAGTCAGATGGCCTCTCTGAAAGATGGTAGAGAGGAAGTGGGAAAAGTGGGCAGAGAGGGAGAGGGGATGGGCAGACAGGGAGGGAGAGGGAGGAAGAGGAAAAGAGAGAAAAGTGACTTGCCTCAGCCTCCACCCTTCAATCCAAACTACTCAGGGACTTAGAAGATTTTAGAATTAAAGGTCAAATTGAAATCGATTTTAAGAATGAGGTTTTAAAATAAACTGAGTGTTTGAGGACAGAATGAAGGCCAGAATGTGACTGGATCTGAGGGGGTTATGTGACTGGATCTGAGGGGGTTATGTGACTGGATCTGAGGGGGTTATGTGACTGGATCTGAGGGGGTTATGTGACTGGATCTGAGGGGGTTATGTGACTGGATCTGAGGGGGTTATGTGACTGGATCTGAGGGGGTTATGTGACTGGATCTGAGGGGGTTATGTGACTGGATCTGAGGGGGTTATGTGACTGGATCTGAGGGGGTTATGTGACTGGATCTGAGGGGGTTATGTGACTGGATCTGAGGGGGTTATGTGACTGGATCTGAGGGGGTTATGTGACTGGATCTGAGGGGGTTATGTGACTGGATCTGAGGGGGTTATGTGACTGGATCTGAGGGGGTTATGTGACTGGATCTGAGGGGGTTAGCAGTCATGCACCCTGGAGCTCAGCTCTGAAGGGGGGAAGGTGTCAAGCTTGAGTCCAACCTTGGCTTCATAGTCAGACCCAACATCTAAAGAAAATAAAATGCTACCACCTAAAAATAAAAGAAGGAAAAAACATTAAACAAAAAGCACTACCACCAACACCAACAAAAAGGTATCTCCATGATAGTAAAGGACAGTTCGGCTCCTGACAAACTGTAAACAAGGCAAAAGTTTCATCGTCCACACCCTTGAAGCTTAGCTCTCAACAGCTAAGTCAGCTAGCATTACTTTTTGACTCCATAGAAAAACATTAGATGCCTCGCCTTGGTGAGATTGTCTCCAGTAATTTTACCCGGAACAACAATTTTATAATCTTCATGCTTTAAAAGTTATGCAGACTCTCTGTTTCTACTTTTCTTTTGTATTTTTTTTTTTAAAATCATGTGTGCCTGTGCACATGGGAGTGCAGTACTTACAAAAGCCAGAAGAGGGTGTCAGATTCCCCCAGAACTGGAGTTCCAGGCACTGGTGAGCCCTCAAAGGTGGGTGCTGGGAACCAAACTTGGGTCTTCTACAAGAGCAACAAGAGCTCTTCATTTCTGAGGCACATCTCAGCCATCTACTCTTAATTATTAATTCTGCATCATTGCTTGGCCTCTGGTTGCTATCAGCCCTCCTGTGGCTGGTTTTCTATCAGGCCCCACAGTCTGTGCCCAGTGCCCATTGCTTGACTTTCTTGTGCTGTCATCTCTTGTACAAGATTTTGTATAGTTTCTTTCCTTTTCTTTCTCTTTTTTCTTTCTTTCTTTTTTCTTTCTTTTCTTTTGTAGTTTCTGGTATAGTTATATGTGTTGTTAAGTTTTTTTTAAATAGACTATCTTTTAATTATTCCTTAATCTTTCCATACATGGAAACAATGTATTGATTATATCTACCCCATTTTTCTGCTTCCCCTTCCCACTTTACATCCTGTCATTTAGAATTCTTTTTTATTTTGATTTTCTTGTATCCCATTGAGTCCCATTAGAGCTGCCTGTTGGATGTTGTCTGATCTATTTTCTCACTCTGGTGCAAGTCCTGTGCAGGAATCCACAGCTGTCCCTTCATGAGGGCAACAGCCACCTAATCTATAAGAAGCACTTATTTGTTTCATGAGACAGGGTCTCATGTAGCCTAGGCTGGCCTCATCTTCACTATAGACATCGCCAAGGATAACCTTGAACTCTCGATCCTCCTGCCTCTACCTCTGGAGTGTGGGGCTAGCAATTCAGACATGTACCACCAAGCCTGGCCGGGAATGAACAAGCAGTCTCTGCCTACAATTTGATTCTAAATTTACTTGACTAATTTGATTTTCCGGCCTATCACTTTTACCTTTAACTATTTCAGAAATGTTCTGATTCAGGTTGTTGCATTTTTCGTCACAGACCGAAAAATGTTTGTATGTTTGTATGTTAACTTCCCCATCTCAGGCATCTTCTTAGAGCTTTTAAAGATCTCTGGGAGGATAAATATCAGAGCTGTTGCAGGGATTAAGATTACTTGGCTTTGGATACCTGACCTAGCCACTTAAAAGCTTCATGACCTTAGGATCGTAAAGGAAGGGATAAACCAGCCCATCTAAATACAGAAAATACAGCCTGTGCGTTCCCTAACAGAAGAAACTTGAAGGCCGTTGCATTTAAAGGGCAGACAGATGAGCGGAGGGAGAGGCATCTGTCCGGAGATACAAGAGGATGGAAGCAGACATTACCCATTTTAGATGCTAAGACAGAAGGTCAGAAAAGGTTAGATCACGAAGGTGCCTGTATGAGTGAGGCGTTACGGAACTGTATCCTGTAGACATGCTCTTCTCTGGGGATCGAACCTAAGACTTTCCACATGATAGACAAGCGCTCTCCTATCAAATACACTGCAGCCCCTGCCTGGGAAATTTTAGGCAACCGTTCTATAGCCAGCTCCTCACTACTGTATCCTCAACAGTCTCCTGATATTAAGCTACATCTCCAGCCTCTTTTAACTTTCCATTTTGAGGCAGGTCTCACTGTGTTATGCAACTCACCTTGAACTCCCTCTATAGCCTAAGCCCACCTTGAAGTTGCCATCCTCTTACTTAAGCCTCTCCTAAATAGCTTAGGTTAACAGCCTCTGCCTCCCGGCCCAGCAGACAGGCATTTTGTAAGTGCAAGCCCTGTGCTTTGGTGTAGTATTCCAGACACACAGGGAGCATCAAGCTATCCTCCCCTAATTCCTTAAATTGGTAATATGAGCTGATACAAGCTCTCTTCCAAACACCATTTTAAATGTAAACCAAACAAATACACTATGGAAGAAGCTGCAAAAATAAGCATTTATTCAAGTACTTATGGTGGTAAAAATAAGCATTTATTCAAGTACTTATGGTGGTGCACAGGCCCATCCAATCCTTTAAGTTCCTTGAAATGGTCACCAGGAGACCCCGTGAGCCTCCCTGCATCTTCTTGGTGCAGGTTTTACTCCCTCTGAGACAACCCAGCCCTCCCTAAGTGAACTACAATGACAGTATTAAGTGCTTGCGTGTGTGTGTATGTGTGTGTGTGTGTGCAGAGTATGTACATGTCAGTGTATATGTGTGGTGGTACATCAGTACATGTGTATGTGTACACATGTGTGTAGAGGTTAAAAGTGGAAAACCTGTATCTTCCACTACATGGCTTCTTTTTTGTTGTTATTTGTTGGTTTTTTGTTTGTTTGTTTGCTTGGTTGGTTGGTTGGTTGGTTTTTGGCAAGGTCTCTCACTAAACCTGGAGCTCACGAATGGGGCTAGATTGTTTAGTCACAAGCTGTAGGAATCTTCCAGCTCTGTCCTTCCCCTCCTAACACTGGGATTGCATAGATATTTCACCATCCTCTATCTTTCACAAGGGTGCTGGGGACTCAAACTCAGGTCCTCTTGCTCACTCAGCAAGCACTTTATTGACTAAGCCATCTCCCCAGCCCCTTAACTGACTTAATGGTAATAACACCCTGGCCCTTCAGAAGCCACTGCCCCCAAACAGAGACCAACCAAAGATGGCATTACCCACTAATCCTGATGTATTTTCAATTTATGCAATCAAGAGTACATAGGTCTGCCCTGTCCCTTGTCGGCCATGATTAATGGCCTGGCCCCGGCTAAGGTCCAAAAGAGAAAGGAACCCAGAGAAGCAAAGGCAGGGGGTTTTATATTATCGTGACTACAACAGACTCATTCGATGGTGTCAGCGCCGACTGTGGGCTCTGATTATGAAATATGATGCATGTTGAGTGTAATGACTTTTTCTGCCCTTCTGGGGAGTTCACTGCTTCCCAATGTCATTTCTATTCTCATCTGAGTGGTAATAAAAGGAATATCATTGACTGTCGGAGCACTGTGACCACTGTGTGTTTTACAATAAATTGCATTTCAAGCCCTTTCATCCCAGGAGAAAAGTGTGTGGCCGGAAGGACGAGCCTGAGCTGGGTTCCAGGACCCTAATCTCCCCAGCAATGGGGAGCTTCACATTTTAAGGAGCAATTCCCAAAGAACATTCGTTTTTCAAGCGGTTCTATAGCAAAGGCCAATTTGGACAAGGGAGGGAGATGATAAAACGTAGTCTTGTCTCCTAAGCAGAAAAGACTATGATGCATCCAAACTAAGGAGGAAAGGACCAGTCCGTACCTTTCCACTAGCTCCAGTGATGAATGACCATACTCCAGCGAGGCCCCAACCTTAGAGTCTGACCTCCGACAACTTCAAAATAGGAAAATTGGAAGAACACAGGTTCAAAAGGAGAAGGCAACCTTGAAAGTCCTAAGTACTTGGTCTTTTTAACTAAGTCTTGTCCTTCGTTATTCCATGTGGATTAGGTGATATTTTGTTTGCCATACCAAATGCTTAAGGGAAAAAAATATTTTTGCACTGTTCAGGATTGAAGGTAGGACCTTGCTTATGTTAGGCAAGTGCTCTAGCCTGGAACCATGCCAATCTCTTGCTGGGGGGTTCTAGGAAAGTGCTCCGCTGATAAACATGTCTCTAGGCCCCCATTTTAGTTTTTATTTTGTGCGGGTTTTTTTTAAGTTGTCCGCCCTCATCTAGAACTCAGACTGTAGCCCACACTGTAGTCCATGAACTTGTGAATCTCCTGCCTCAGCCTCCTGAAAACGGGCATTACAAAGCCATTGCCCTAAAGCTTGGCTTTGACAACACTTAAAGGATGGAACATGTTTTTGATTCATGGTTTCAGAGGGTTCCGGTCATGGTCTTTTGGTCCTGTGCACTTGGGCTGAACATCATGGCAGGTAGTACTTGTGGCCCTAGCTATTCTTCGCTTCTTGAAGGACAGGAGGCTGGAAAATGGCGTATAGGAAGGGGCCAAAGTAAGGTATACCCTTCAGGGACTATCCCACCACTAACTGTTTCCAACTATGCCTCATGCCCAACCTTTGACCATTTCTCAATGATGCCTTCATAGCAGAACTCTTTTCAAGAGATTGATTCTTTCATTAGATCTAGAACTGTGGTGCGGCTTGTTCACATCTCTGCAGATCAGAAAGCAGGGGAGCTTGAGCTGGAAGTGAGCCAGCCACATACACAGCCTTCTGCCCTCGGTGATCCACCTCTGCCAGCCATTCACTGACCACCTGTGATCAATTACTGCAACCCTCGGTCCTCAGTGAGCATTTCATATCCCATTCACAACGAAAGGGACCAAAGGTCAGGCAGGCAACCCCTCATCTCTCACTTGCACTGGGTGGATTATCAACCTACAGAATCTAGCATCTTCTTGAAGAGTCACAGATCATTTCTGGGCATGTCTGTACTAAAGGGTGAGGGACCCAGGCTCTTCTGGAACTTACCCTCCATGCCTCAAGACTATGGAAGTACTTCGTTAAGGCTTGGAGGTAACTGATGAAATCTGAAGGTTCCTCTTGTTTCGTCTAAAATGCAATTTGGTCAACTGTTCTCTTTGACCATTACCAACTCTCAACCATTGAAATTGCTCTAATTTCACTGTAATAATTCCTGCTTCACGTGAAGACAGGGAGCCAAGGGAGGCCAGAGCCAGAGGTTGGTGATGGGTTAGATGGCTCCAGGGGTAAAGCGCTTGGCTTATGTCAGTGCAAAAATAAACATAGCTCTCACCTCCAAGGAGACAAGAGATATCTTATTCTGGAGTCAAATATGAGTGACCATGGCCTGGGAACACAGATTTAGGTTACCTCAGATTCCATGTTCCAACACTGTAACAGGTTGAAGTTTTGATAGAGACAGAACTCCGATAAAGAAAGTCATAAATTGAGGCACTTTTCCGATTCGCTGGTGAAAGCATTAGGCAGGTATTCAGGTTAGAGTGAGTTGAAGAAATCTTTGCTATAAGCCTCAATTGGTGCCTGATGACATTCTTAAGCTTTTGGTTCATAAAAAGCCGCATCCTGTATGTACATTCCAAAAGATTTGCCTAACAGTTGCAATGATGTTAGCTCACGCATAGAAGAAGACAGAAAGTGGCTATTAAGGGGGCTGAAGATGGCCCAAGATAATCTGGCTCTGGACTTGAAACTCTCCAGACTCCCTACAATCAGTCAGCCTTGCAGAAGGCTCAGTGGTAGGGACAGCTTCTCTGCAAGAACTTTCAGTCATACTTTCAAGCGTGAAGACCTGAGTTCGATTCCCCAGAACCCATGTTGAAAAGCCAAGCATGGGGGCCTATGCCTAGAATTTCAGTGCTGAAGAGGTGGAGACAGGAAGACTCCTGGGGTTCACTGGCCAGCCAGTCTAAACAAATTGCTAAGCACCAGGGCTGTGGGAGACTCTGTATCAAAAAACAAGGTGAACAGAACCTAAACAACGACGCCTGAGGTTGTCTGCTGGTCTCTGTGTGTGCACCTAGTATGCTGGGGTGGGGGAGAAAGAGACCCTGGCGACAGCTACTACGCCTTGTAGGTGAACAAATTGGATTCAAAGAAGTAGGAGCTTCCAAAAGCCAAACAAGAGAGCAGGGCCAACCCCTCGACCTAAGGCTCAGAACACCTGGGCCAGGAGTCTGTTATAATCAAGAATTTCAGTTTTCTTTAAATGCGTATCTGATTTTCTTTACTAAGAATAATGTTCTCTCTCTCTCTAAACATCTTTTCCCAGGGAAATAATAGATCACAAAGAGAGGTTTGTGTTCATAACGGCAATGTTATTATTTTTATACGAACGCTAAAACAATTCTGAACTCTTAGCCCAGAACCAAGCTACCTCTATCTTACCTGTGTCAAACACCTGGGAATCTTGGTTTAGAATTTCTTTTTCTTTCTTTTTTTTTTCTTTCTTTTTTTTTTTTTAATGAATCAAATCCATTTTGAATGGTCTATCTTAGGCTTTTCAGTTTGTACTCAATTTGTTTTATCACAGTGATAGGAATTAAAGGCCTTCACTACGGTTTAGGCAGCCTGCCAATACCTACTTTATAGCAGTAAAATATGTACAAATTAAGGAATCTCATGTGGAAAATCCATTCAGCGGCCTCAAAAGCCAAATGAATGGTAATTACTCCAAGCACAATGAGGCAGCAATCAAGCGCGATTGGATCATGCTTTTAAATGTGCGTCTACGTTTTAAGAACGGCGATAATTATGAATTATGAAAATAACCAACAGAGACAATGGAGCAGCAGCGATGTTGCTTGTGAAACAGGAAAGGGCCATTTTCAGAGGGGTGTGGGGGAGCCAGTCATTCTTCGCACCTGCCGAATGTTGAGCAGTAGCTGTTTACAAAGCGCAGGGCTGGGATGGGTTTCTCTCTCTCAGTCAATCAGGGGGTATGGGGGAGGCCTGATGAGCTCCAGTGTTTGTAGAAGTTGATGGGGGGGAGGGACTGCAGAGACACCCAAACCCATGTTGCACATCCTTCCCAGTTGTACCATCTTTGACATGCAAATGACGATCATGTAAATTGGGGTCATGCAAATCAGAGCCATGCAAATCAGGGTCATACAAATCAGGGTCCTGCAAATGAGGTCAGCCTTGGTCATTGAAGCTCCATTCTGGGTAAAGGCTTAGACTACTGGGATGTAGCTCTGTGGGGTCAGCTTACAGCGTTCCATGGGTAAGGACTGGGGATTTGTTGCACAGTTTGTTTCTCTGAACAAAGTCACCATCTTCCTCAAATCAGCTGTGCCTACTCCATCAGATCGGGCATGTTGGCTGCTAATATGCCTTTACAGGAAGAGGAGCTGGGGAGAGTCACGCATGGGACACTCATCTGAGATTCCAGTCGCTCTTTCTAGCCATTTGTACAACCCTTCCCTAATTGTGGCCTCTGAGTCTGGGAAATGCTAGAATACACACTGAGAAGATTCAATGAAGCAGGGACTCCCTCTGTGGGAGAGCCATCGTCTATGCTGGGGGCAGACCTTGCAGTGCTACAGCTTTGGGGTCACTCATGCTCCTGTAGGCAACCTCTCACCTAGACTCTGTAAACAAGCTCAGTAAACTCACTGGCTCCCCAGGGTGAGCTGTGAAGGAACTGTGCTTTAGTCCAACAGCATCTATGAGAAGAGGGTACACATTTTTTAACATCCCCCCTGAGAAGAGATTCTAGCAACTGGATTCCTGAACCAAGGTTGTGGAAACCGCCCCATCTTTATGAATGGCCTTCTCCCCACCTACTTATGCCAGGTGTTTCGTCACAGCAAACGGAAAAGCAACAAATGCATCTGGCGAATGATGGGCCACTGTGTTTCAGTAGTCACCTGATGTCCCATAATTTGTCTGGTCACTTCTCGGGCATGCCATCATGCTGTGGAGTATTCGTGAGTTTTGTCTCATCCACATGAGATGAATTTGCTTCAGACCCTCTCCACATCCAAGGTGTCTTTACGGTGGCTCAACTATCAAGATTCATGTGTACCTAGAATCATCAAATCTATTGGGGGAGGGGGATGCTCAGCTTTGGGCAGCAGGTCATCGTCTCACCCAGCCTCCCTCTGCAGCGGAACTTCTCCATCGTCTTGGTCTTACTCAAGTCTTATAAGTGTCTTGTGAAGTGGGTTACAATAGTGTTTTCAAATAAAGAGTAGAATATGCAGCCTCTCAAATACACAAAACAAAGCCCACTGCCTCTTTCTAGATGGCAGTCACGTGGTTCACTAACTTAGTCCCTCGTGAATCCATTAATATTTCACTAATGTGGTAGAATCCGGAATTTTCCTAGGCTATTTCCTCCAGCTTTCAACAGCATAAATTATATTACTGTATCCCAGAACACTCGACACTTCCTGCTCAGCAGACCTTCCTGGCATGACATCATGGAAACAGTGAACCCTTTCCTCCAACTAGACACCACCATCTGGTTTCCACACCCTCCAAAAACATCACTACCAGCAGAGGACAAAGTATTCAAACACGAGGGCCTGTGGGCGATATTTTTTATTCAAACTATAATGTCCAGATGAGCAAGCTTCTAGCAAAATTCTCATCCTCTAGAAAGTACATTTGCAGCACTCCTCTGAAAAGGCTAAGCAGTTCAGAGCTGGTGCTGCACTTGAGATTACCAGAGTTCAAGCCCCAGTGCCTACTTTTGGTATCTCAAAATCTCCTGCTCCAGTCTACACAGGCACCCATACACACACACACACACACACACACAGAGAGAGAGAGAGAGAGAGAGAGAGAGAGAGAGAGAGAGAGAGAGAGAGAGAGAGAGAGAGACACTTTACAAAAACTAAATCTTTTTTAAAAGAAAGATAGCACCCTTTTAATACATAGACTCGGTCATGAATAAATGTGCACCCCTTCTATTCTTACACTCATAGGGCTGTCAATTATTTGGCAATTCTCTTTTCAGACCACTGTTTTGAGCCTGTGTGGGGAAATGGCAAAATAAATGCTCTGATTTCCAGCAACAAGAAAAGCAGGCCTGTAGGCTGTACAAGACATTATCTTAAAGCAACTGCAAAAAACCTCTCTTCCTCCTTTATTAGAAGTGGCAGGCTCTGTCAGAGCGCTGGGGCACACAGGGCCAAGGAGATTGCAAGGGCAGTCCACACACCACTCAGCGCTAACAGGCGACAAGTTCTGATATTCTAAGAATTTCTAATTCGTGGCCACTTTCTCTGGGAGGCCGAGCAAATATCCAAATTGATTCTGCCTGCTTCAGGCCCAATGTGTGAAAACACCGAGTGACAGGAACACCAAAGGGGGAGCCATCCGCCGAGTGATTGGTTAAACAGCTATTCATTTTGAAATACATCTCCAAGATGCAGAACAGAAGGCCACTGTAGTGTGCGGCCCATTAATTATACAGTTGACAAGAAAATTACCCTTCAGATCCACATGAAGTGGAGAAGGGGGCTGGAAGGGAGGGGTGGGTCAGGAACAACATTCAACAGGGTTATCTGCAGCCTGCCAGTGAGGGAGGACCTCTCGGTTCAGGAAAGAGGCAGCTTGTGTCCACACGGCTGTCCATCCCTACCTGAGAGTCTTACATTCACTAATTCAACCATAGAGGATCGAGGCATCCTTAGGATAGAGATGTTGGTATGCGTAATGAATATATGACTTTTAAAAATACGTATTTTCTTTATAATCATGTTTTTGTGGGGCCAGGAGAAGATTTTGGATTACCTGGCGCTGGAGTTACAGGCAGTTAGTTGTCAGTTGTCAAATGTGTGTGCTGGAAACGAAGCTCTGGGTCTTCTGGAAGAACGACAAGCATCCTTCACCACTGAGCTGATGCACAGGCTACTTTTCCTGTCGTCATTCCCTGATCATGATAGCATAGCAAGCGTCTGCACAGCGCTTATATTGCATAAAACTAGTGTCCTCGTTAGCTTTAACTGTCAACTTGACATAATCTAAAATCACCTTAGAAGGAAGTCTAAATTGAAGAATTGTCCAGACCAGATTAGCCTGAAGGCATGGCTCTGGAGTGGGGAGGTTATCTTAATTGATAACTGATGTAGGAGGGCCAAGTCCACTGTGGGCGGCACCATTCCCTGGGCTGTATAAGAAAGGAAGCTGAGCAGAAGCCTGCAAAGTGACCTGGTAAGCAGAGCTTGTCCGTGGCTTTTGTTTCAGGTTCTTACTTGAATTCCTGCCCTGACTTCCCTCAGTGATGGACTGTGACCTGGAAGGATACGCCAAATAAACCCATTTCTTCCCTATGTTGCTTTCAATCAGAGGGTTTTATTATAGCAACAGAAAGCAAACTATAATGATTAGGCACGCCAAATGAGCTAAGACAGTTGAAAGCGTGTGAGAAGGTATATAACTATTTACAAGTTCTGCAACATCCTCTGTAATCAGCTTGGTCATCCTTATATTTGAGCAGTCCTGAAGGTAGTGGAGCCTGCTCCCCTGCAGATACCAAGAGGTGGCTATAGATCACATGCAATGTCACTACCATTGGTAACCCTTCTGGTGGGAATGGAGATGTTCCGAAGAGACACCTGTACCCCTCTCTCCAGCTTTTAGACTATTGAAACAGTGGACCCTCCCATATTCAAATATTCCTAGAAATCATGTTGGAAGGAGGGAACATTAGAAGCCTAGTGTCTGCCACAGAAAGAACTGGTCTCACAGGAGGAGAGTCCACAGAGTTCTAACTACTTGAGAGGCTACTTTGCAGTACAGACTGGAGCAATGACAATGTTAAGTCATTGATGCCCAAGACCACACCTTGGCCCAGAACTGGTTAGCTATGCCTACTTCTTGCTTTATCGAAACCAAAACCTCATTAGGACCATGAATGATAACCCAAGTATTACTGAACCTCTTTATCCTTTCCAATGTGGCTGCATTGAGCAAATCTCCTTCCTGTATTTCACTATCACCTGTTGGTTTAATTAGCCTATTAAAGATGGACACCTCGCATGCACAAAAGCCTAGTTTCTTTTCCCAGCAATGGATAAAACTGGGTATGACGGTGCACACCTATAGTCTCAGCATTCGGGAACTAAAGGCATGATGATCAGAAATTCAAAGTTATCCTTAACTGCAATAGTTAAGTTCAATACCTGATTGAGCTGCATAAGACTCTGTAGAGGCAAATGGGCTGCCAGGTTCCATCTATCATCAGTTTCTAACCTCTTTACTTCCCAAAACCAAGGATAGCCCACCAAATGGTCGGCTCCCCTCTGAATCCAGGTCTGCCTCTGGAGGCAGAATCCCGCTATTAAATGTAACTGGAGGCTTCTCTCCGACCCACCAGTTCCCAAATAACCACTCAGAAGATAAATATTAATTACAAACTATTTGGCCTATTAGCTCAGGTTTATTATTAGCTAACTCTTACAACTTAAATTAACCCATTTATATTATTCTATATTTTACCATGAGGTTCATGGCTTGTTACCTCATATCTTGCTTCTCTGGCAGCTTCTAGCATCTCCCTGACTCCACCTTCTTTCTCCCTGCATTCAGTTTGGCTTTCTCGCCTATCTATATTCTGCCCTGCCATGGGCCAAGGCAGCTTTATTCATCAACTGAAAAAAGCAACATATATTTGCAGCATACAAAAAGGTATTCACATCTGTTAAATTCAGTCCATGCCATGGGAGCCTAGGATCAAGATTGTATGTTTGTTATTGCTCAGTTCTTGTCTTTTTGAAGGAAATAATTAGGTCAAGAGACATAGACAACTTAAGCAGAAATTTATTTAGCAAAGAAAAAGGAATACTCCAAAGAGACATTGGACTGGGCTTCCCAAAGGCAAGGGGCATGCTAATGAGTTCTTAATTGTGTGCTTAAAATGTTTTACAATATTTATGAGATAAGTATCCTAGTTATGGGATGACTCCTCCCCCAGGCCATGATGAACTGGCTCTCCTTTTATTGTATTTCTTCCCATAATAGCTACAAAAGGGAGGCAAGGCCAAAATCACCATGAAGGTGATGTTATAATGATGTCAGGTTTTTTGAAGATGTAGGCCCTTCATTCTCCCAGTGGACTTTCAGTTTCTGATACAGCAGAAAGTTCAGCTCCAAGGATATGTAACCACATAGGAACATAAACAGATCATTTTAGTAATCATTCTGTATACAATGCAGAATAATATTTTACCTTGCATTACATGTTATCTGGAGATGATTTAACATCAACAGGAGAAATCATCAAGTGATATGCAAACATTATATCATTTTATAGAAAATACTTGATTATGCACAGATATGGGTATCTTTAAGGGTCCTAGAAATAATCCTTCATAGATGCAAAGGATGACTGTGTGGGGTGTACAGATTGCAGAAGGTCTGGGGAGCACCAACGGATGATTGTGTGGGGTGTAAAGATTGCAGAAGGTCTGGGGAGCACCAACGGATGACTATGTGGGATGTACAGATTGCAGAAGGTCTGGGGAGCACCAAAGAATGACTGTGTGGGGTATGAAGATTGCAGAAGGTCTGGGGAGCACCAAAGGATGACTGTGTGGGATGGGATAATTGCAGAATGTTTAAGGAGTGTCAAAGGATAACTGTGTGGGGATGCAATGATTGCAGAAGGTCTGGGGAGCACCAAGGACAGCAAGGCTAACGTAATGCTTCTCCTTTGTGCAATTAAGTGAATGGCCCATCATTTGTTAAACTCTATCCTGTGAAAGATTTCCCAAGTTGAGAGAAGGGGATTGTATTAAAAACAATTAATCAGATTTTTTGCCCTTGACAAAGTCTCACCTCTGTGTATAACTTTCTACATAGTTTCAGTCTGAGAACCTGGCTGGATGACTATGCTCATATGTGAAGATGTGCTTTCTCTTAGTTGGACTACCACCAAGTAAAATTTTTAAAAATTCAGTTTTGACAAGCAGTACATACAAAGCCAAGTTGTAATAAAGCCTTGGGAAAGCCACCAGCTAGCTTGCGAGCAGTTTGCTCTGCCTGGAGTTTCTTGTTTCCTGTTCTCAGCACACTCTCCCTCTGCATTATTCATCTGTCTTGTTACTGTAACAACATCCCTAACAAAGTAACTTAAGAAAGCGTTATTTGGGCTCACAGTTTGGGGATGCAGCCCAGCAAGGTGGGGAAGGCATGGTGGAACAGAACGCAGCTAGTCATATTGTATTCACAGGAAGCAGAAAGTGGATAGAGAGTTAGACCGAGCAATGAAACAGGATCATAAATGGAAGCTGAGGCCACCCTTGGGCAAGGCAAAAGCAAGCTGACAAAAGGAGAACCACCATCCTTCTTTTTCCTTCTTTTTTACCTCATTCTCCTTTTCCTCTGCCTTCTCCTTCCCACTCTTCCTCTTCCCTCTTTACTCTCTCCCTCCTCTTATCTTTTGTCTTCTACAATTCCTAGAATGTTCTTTAAAATGGATGGTGTTTGGGGAACCCTGCAAAAGATGGGAAGGATGGATAATAGGAGCCAGTGAGTTTGAGAACACCAGGAGAACACGACTCACAGAATCAACTAAGCAGGGCACATAGGGCCTCACAGAGACTGAAGGGGCAATCATGGAGACTGCATGGGTCTGTGCTAGGCCCTCTGAACACATGCTGTGATTGTTTAGCTTGGGGTTTTTGTGGGACTCCTAACAGTGGGAGTAGGGGTGTCTCTGACTCTTTTGCCTGCTCTTGGGACCCTTTTCTTCCTACTGGGTTGCTTCCTCCAGCCTTGAATGAGGTTTTGTGCCTGGTCTTATTGTGTCTTGTTATGCCATGTATGGTTGATGTCACTGAGAGGCCTGCTCTCTTCTAAAGGGAAATGGAGTAACAGTGGATCTGGGGAGGAGGGAAGTGGGTACTCAGAGGAGGGGAGGGAAGGAAAACTGAAGTCAAGATGTATTGTATAAGAGAAGAATAAACGAAAAGAAAAATAACAAAATAGAATGGAATCAAGTGATGTATAATAGTATTGACGTCAATAACCCATCTCTGTATTGTTTCCCCCTTCCATCCTTCTCCTGATCTCTCATTCCCTCACTCCTGCTCCCTGGACCATTCCCAGAAGCCATTTAAGTGCATTCTCTTATTTTCTTCTCTTCTTGGGAGGGGAGGGCAAATTTAGATAACTCTAGAATATTTTACTAAGCTAATTGAAAGACTGATAAAAGATAATTTTAAATAGTCAATGCTTTAATAAAAAAAAGGAAAAGGAAGAGAAGGAAGGAAGGCAAAGGAAGAGAGGGAGTGAAGAAAGAAGAGACAGGATGGGGAGGGGCAGAATGGAAGAATGGAGGAAGGGAGTAGGGGAAGTGAGGGGAAAGAAAGGATGAAATTGAGGACAAGTAAAACTAAATCCAAATCAGGCCTTAACCAAGGCCAGCTCTAGGGTCGATGATGGGCAGCAGGTCCAAAGATCAAGCATGGTGGACAGAACATTCAGGAGGGAGAACTCTCAAGCACCACAGATCTCACCTGTGTTAGCTCGAGGGAGAAAATTACCATCCGCAGGAAGCCAACAGGTCTCGCGGCAAAACTTAGATATGTGTGTAGCAAACAACATAAGTGAAACATAAGCTAATTACTTCCCCTGCCAGCTTTCCAAGAGAGGAAATACAAGCATAATAAAAGTGTGGCCCACTCGTGAGCCATATTTAGACAGCCACCATGACATAAATTTTCATGACTGATTTTTTTTTAACACATAGCTGTATTGGTAGAGTACGGGAAGGAAAGTTTATGTGCAAGGAGGAAGCTTGAAAATGAACAAGTTCATCATTTAGCGTGCATGCTTACACACACACACACACGCATGCATGCAAATACGCAGAAAGACAATGGAAGATATTTAAGCTGGTAAATCAAAAAGGCTGCAGAGCTAGACAGCTAGGAGGCTTCTGAAAATGTTTCGGCTCTAAACATGACATCTCTTCATCTCCTCCTTCTGCTGCAATCTACTGAATTCTGTTTCCCCTCTCACTTAATGACCTCTCCATCAGAAGCCATAGCATCCTGGTTATTTTAAGGAAGGTTTGACATAACCAGCCCACCTTCCCCCCCCACCCAATTTAAATACTTCAGTCCTTGATCTCGAAGAATGGCCTTCTCCTTCCACATATTCAGCTGGGCCAAGGATCTCAGAGCAAGAGTGAGACATGTTCCATCAGTCCCCACTTTGTCCATTAAGTGGGGTTCAGGTCACAGGGCTGAATATCTTTATGATGGTGTACTGCCCTAAGTGTTAACCATATAGTTTCTCTCTCTCTCTCTCTCTCTCTCTCTCTCTCTCTCTCTCTCTCTCTCTCTCTCTCTTCACCCCGTCTGTGTGTGTGTGTGTGTGTGTGTGTGTGTGTGTGTGTGTGTGTCCCTCTCCCCCCTCCCCCTTACTTTCTCCCTTCTTTCCTCTCTTCCTTTGAGACTGAGTCTTTTACAGCCCAGGGTAGCCTGAAACTCATGATCTCCCTGTTCAGCCTCCCAAGTGCTTGAATTACAGGTTCTCATCATCACACCCATCTCTCTTGGCGCCCATAAGGCGCTCATGGGAGTTGTTTCTTTTGCTTGATTGCTTACTTGCTATTTGTTGAGACGGGATCCCATGTAGACCAGCTTAGACTAAAACCTTTTGTGCAGGTGGCAATGACCTTGAACTCTTCATGTTCTTCCCTATAGCCCCAAAGTGCTGAGATGACATACACTACCTTAACAGGTTTACATGATTCTGGGATGGAACGCTGGACTTTGTGTTTGCCAGGCAAGCACTCTATCAGCTAAACTACATTCCCAGTCCCAGGAATAAATATCTGTATGCTGTTGGCGGGCCTTAAATGGTTGAGTATGTGATTCAGGATCTACCTCACCAGGTCACTGCAATAGTTAAATGATAATAAACCTGTGACCTTTAGACTAGGATCTGTAACATGGTGGATACAGTGTAAGCATTATCTTACTCTTGTTCCTTCCACCGTATGTTTATAAGGTCTTGGGAGATGAGTTTCATTATCTTGTCAATTCTCTTCAGGCTATGGGCGTTTTTAGCACCTATTATTTTTAGCTTTGAGGCTATAGCAACAATTCAGAGACCAAAGTGAAAATCCATTTAATGTCTTATGACACGTGTTATTGAGAAATAGGGAGATAAACACTGGAAGAAAGAGCTGAAATGGTACCTGGTGATTTCCTCTGGAGAGGATGCTATGGGGTAGGATGTGCAGCCCAGAGGCAGGATGCAGCTCCTCATGACAAGTCCATTAGTGCTGTTGGATTTTTAAAAACTAGATCCAAGCCTCACTTTGATAAAAGCTAATTCTTAATTTTTAAAAGAAGAAAACATTCTGAGGATATGAAGCAGAATTTTGTGTCTTAATTAGCATCTATTTTGTTTTAATCACATCTTAAAGATGGCATGACATCGCTGGAAAAAATAATACATATCACCCAAGGATAACAGACAATTAAGACTGCAGAGTTTACATGTAGGGGCTGGGGAGATGACCCACTGGGGATAGTGCTCGCCGGGCAAGCATGGGAACCTAGGTTTGGATCACGAGTGTCCATGTAACACAAGCCAGGCAATGAAGCACAACCCTGTAATTTCAGTTCTAGGAAGGCAATGACAGGAAGATCTCTAGAGTTTACTGGACAAACCAGTGTAGCCAATTAGCGAGCTCCCGTTTCAGTGGGAGACCCCGCTTCCAAAAACAAGTGGAGAGTGTTTGGGGAAGACACACAACATTAGCCTCTGGCTTCCACATGCATACCCAAATGCACCTACATATGCACACTCTTTCCCAAGCTAAAGGAAAATATGTCATTTTTCCTCAAGGAAATTTCTCTAATCCTTTTACTCAGTGGATTGGTACCATAGCTCTTGGTTGGCTTTCAAATCTCCTCAGTTTTAGGACACACATAAAGTAGCAATGCCTTGCCATGCTGTTCACTGTCTCATAAGTCCACTGCCAACTTCGCCATGATGATTTCCCTACATGCAGTTCTTTCTGCACTCTGCACACTTGGAATTCAGGTTTGGGGCCACTGGGTGAACACATCTATACCTCCATAACTTTCAGAAAGGAATTAATGAATCGCTAACTATTAGGTGTGCATGGGAAAATCAGTGAGTTCTTAATGAGAAAACAAGACAGAGTATGCGCCATTTCCATCCCCAGTCATTTGCTGGACAGCTGGAGGAATGATTCAAGTCAGTGCAGAAAACATTACTACAGCAGCACCCTCAGTACGGATCAAGAAGCAGCCCCTATGAAAACAGCGCACCACCTTCTCCTCTGAGCTGAGAGCTGACAGTTGAGTCTCACTATTAGTATCTTTTCAGTACTTGTGGGTGTTTGCCTGAATGTATGTCTGTGCACCACCACCTGCGTGCCTTGTGCTCAGGGAGGGGAATGCATGAAACTGGAGCTACAGATGGCTGCAACCCACGATGGAGGTGTATGAAATGAACCTGGGTCCTCCAGATGAGCAGCCAGCGCTCTTAACCACTGAGCGGTCTCTCCTGCCTTGGGCCTCATTATTGAAACAGACTCATGTATGTTCTTTATCTTCCCAGTACTGTGATTAGAAGCATCAACTACCACATCCAGATTTCTACATAGATTCTGGGGATCAAACTCAGGTCTTCATGGCTCACAAGAACCAGGGCTCTACCAACTGATCTATCTTTCCAGTCCTAGACACCCCCCCTTTTTTTTTTACAAACCAAAATCACTTCATATTCAAAACAAGTACATCATCTAAATTCCACCTCCTCGTTCTAACATTATGGTCCCTCTGTGATGCAACTTGACCCTGATTTTCTAATCTGACCCCTGATACTGATCTGCCTGACCTCCTCCAACCTCCACTTCCTCTGAGTAGTGCTATCCCACTTTCTACATTTTCTCTTCCTCCACTTGGCTCCTTCTTTCCTCACCTGCATATTCAAATTCATCCCTATTCTGAGTCCAGTCCAGCTCTTATCTCCGTTCCTCCAGTGAGATCTTCCTTGATGACTTCTGTGCAAATGAATCTTTTCTTTGTCTGAAAGCTGTGATCATAAGGATCCCAGTGAATGTTTTGGTGTGTGTGTTTGGGTGAGGGGTACATGCATGTGTGAAATAGTATGTATGAGATGAGATGTTCAGTCATGATCATCAACTTAACAGGATAGGGCAATGCCTATGAGATTAGTAAATCTCACCTCTGGTGTGTCTGTGTGAGCATCTATCTGAGATGATTAACTAAGGCATGAGGTAATGAGGGTAACACCAACCTTAGGTTGTGGACCTGGACCAAATAAAAAGGGGAAGAGAAAGAAAAGTTAACAAGAAGTACAGAATCGATCTCCCCCCACCCACCTTTGCTTCCTGGTCACTATGATCTAAGTTTCCTGACTTTGCCACCACACATTTTCCACTGTCTTAGACAGGGTTTCTATTGCTGTGAAGAGACACCATGACCACAGCAACTCTTATAATGGAAACTGTTTAGTTGGGACTGGCTTACAGTTCAGAGGTTTCATTATTATTGTCATGGCTGAATGGATAACAGCATGCAGTAAGGCATGATTCTGGAGAAGGAGCCGAGAGTTCTATATCCAAATCAGCAGGCAGCAGGAAGACAAAGTGAGTCACTGGGCCTGACTTGAGCAACTGAAACCTCAAAGCCCACTCACTCCCTCTGGCACACTTCCTCCGACAAGGCCACACCATCTCCTAATAGTGCCCCTCCCTATGTGTTTATGGGAGCCATTTTCACCTATTATAATGGCTGATACCTCTGAAACGATGTGCCAGAAAATCCATCCCTTCCATCTCTGAGCTGTTGATACTGTGCCATGTCAACAGAAAGTCTAACTCAGGTGACATGCCCTTTCTGTCCCTTAGAGCCTCTCTGTAATTTGCTTTCATGTCTATTCCAACTTATAGTTCTCTATTCTCCACCCTACTGTGTAGTTGATAGAAACTCACTAATGGTTCCGTTGGATCTTTTCTCCCAGGCTATTCCTATTTTGCTGGTCAAAGTCACACTGCAGCTGTCTTTTCTTCAGCCTTCCAGATGTCTGCATCTGGAAGGAGATATCTGGACACAATGCCTATAATCTCTTGATTTCTGGAGGCAAAAAGAACTTAACTTCAAGGTCATCCTTGGATACATAAGGAGCTGAGACCAGCCTGGACAGCATGAGATCTTCTTTCAAAGATAAATAAATAAGGACTGAAGCGAGCCTCAGGATTAAGAGCACAGACTGATCTTACAAAGGACCTGAGTTTGGTTCCCAACACTCATGTCAGGCAGCTCACATCTACCTATAACTCCAACTTCAGAGGATCTGATGACTTCTTCTGACCTTTAAGGTCACTGCATTCATACCCCCACATAATTATAAAGTAATTTTTATATTTTAATAAATAAAGTAAAGTAATAATAATAATGAAATTAGAGAGAATGACCTAACCTATCTCTTCCCTCCTGGTGCAAGAATATTGAACTTCATGGAGCAGGAATTGAGATTCACCCTATGAAGAATCTAGATAGAAACAAAAGAGGTGACAGAAGTACTTGCAGTATTCTATATAATGTTCAATGCTAATTTTGATTCAACAGACCAGTTAAAACAATATATTCCAATCAGTTGACCAAATTTCTATATTCATTAACTATTTCTCCTCAAGAATATTTCATTTACCAGATCTATTTTATCTTCCTGATAGGTTCATTTTACCTAGACAAATAAGATCTGATGGTTATATTACCCATCAGTCATTATCACAACCACCACAAAGACAGGGAAGAATTGGTCACACTGGAGAATAGTCAGAACACATAATTAGAGAGTTCAGGTAAAAGCTAGACTGACTGCGTTGACACCACATTTATAACGGCTCAAGAGAAGCCTCAGTGGATAGACTGCTTGTTGTCCAAGCCTGAGGATCTGAGTTCTGATCTTCAGAACCTATGTAAAATCTTGGGGAGGCACATCTGTAACCCCAGCTCTGGGAGGATGGAGAGAGTCAGATCTCCAAGACTTACTAGCCAGCCACCCTCACTCAAACTATGAGTTCCAAGTGCAATGCAAGACCCTGCTTGCTACAATACCAATCTTCCTGGCAAGTGTGCACAGTCATACAATAGGGACATGATAGTTACAGGGGTAGCCAACTCCTTTCTGATTGGGTATGAGACCTGCTCCACAAGAGAGCTATCACAACTGATACCTTAAACCTCGTCAAAATCCCATGACAAAGGATAATTATTGACCCTGTGGAGGAACCTACTATTTTTCTGCTAAAGAACAATGTTGTCAAGCTGCCTTCTAAATATTTCTGTCTCTGTGCATAGATTTGTGTTGCTCCCATCTTTGGTCAGTATGCACCAATTAATGGAGAGACTCATGTCTGGTCAAAGAGTTGAGTACTCAGCTCATGAGTTGAGTACTCTTTCATGAGCACTCAGCTATGGAAGAATCAACCAATTTTAAATCTGCTCTCACCCAAGGCTCAGGGGACATATCAGAGAAGGAGGTAGAAAGAATGTAAGAGCGGGCAGATGGGGAGAAGTTGCTATTAAATGCCAACTCCTGAACACCATTTGGCTGTCCTGATCTCACGGTACATGTGGTTATCTGTGCAAGACCTGTACAAGGTCAGACCAGTCAAACTTCCCATGAATAAGGGAGAGGCCCCAGAGGCTCCCTCCTTGCAGAGGAACTACTGGCAGTTGTTGGCTGCTGAGAGAGGGTGAGTCACTCTCCTTTGGCAATGTGGAAGCTGGTAGGTTGCCCATGACCCAGTGGATGGTTATACACCACGAACATGAGCAACACTAACTGGACTTGAAGGGTTACTACCAACAAAAAGGATATGAAGTTGAGAGGGAGGAAGGGGAAAAGACACCCGGGGTGAGGTGTAGATGGGTATGATTGAAATATGTTGTATAAAATGTATGAATTTTCTGAAGATGAATAAAAACAGTCGATTAAAAAAATAAGATGAGGAGTGATTCAGAGAGAGAGCTGAAAGTAGCCTCTCACATCCATGCATGGATACACAGGTGTATGCACCCACATACACACATGCATATGCCAGAGAGAGAGAGAGAGAGAGAGAGAGAGAGAGAGAGAGAGAGAGAGAGATCACCTGCACAGATGAATCACAAAGATGAACTGACACCTTTGAAAGTAACACATCCACCTTCTTTAGTCTTGAACCTAGGGCTGAGGCAGAATTAGCAAACCCTACTGGGAAAGAGACATATTTCTTGGAACCCTCTCTTCAGTCCATCACTGACATTTGCTCTTCATCTGGTGGTAAAGTTAAAATATTTAGTGGCAGCAGAAGGGTGTTCAGGATGCATTAAATATTGAATGTCTCCCAGGGAGGCTCCAGAGCACTGAACAAGCCACGTGCTCCCCAACACATAGTTCTTAAATCATCCTGAGCACTTCTGTTCAGAAGGGCTTGCTGGAGCTTTTCTAAGGAGACTACTTATTGGGAAGCTAATCTGTGCTTCCCTCCACCCATGAGGGGATTATCAATAATGTCAACACGGAGGAAGGAAGGGAAGGAGGGGCGGGAGTGACATCAATGGGATCTTGCACAAGATGTTGCCAAAGGAACCAGACAAAATACCAAGAATTGGGAAGACTGCTTGGAGAGTCTTAACCTCGGGAACGAGAGAGAAATAAACTGTGGTTTGTGGTACAGGCCTGTGATTCCTAAGTGCTTTGGAGGTGGGAGGAAGAAGGCGACAATTTCAAGGACATCCTGGGCTACAGTGTAGGTTCTAAGCTAACCTGGGCAGCTTAGTGAGAGAATATTTAAATA
Source organism: Chionomys nivalis (assembly GCF_950005125.1). Lineage (NCBI taxonomy): Eukaryota > Metazoa > Chordata > Mammalia > Rodentia > Cricetidae > Chionomys > Chionomys nivalis. The sequence goes on along the minus strand of NC_080088.1, from coordinate 100,398,075 downwards.
GGAAGCAGCAGGGAGTGTGTATAGTCCAATAGTAGAGCTCTTCCTAAAATTCCTCAGTGGGGACCTAGGAGGATGGATGAGGAATAGAGCACCTGTCCAGAACGTCTCAGGGAGGGGCTGGGGTGTGGCTCAGTGGTAGAGCACCTGCCTAGAATCCCCCAGTGAGGGGCTGGGGAGTGGATCAGTGGTAGAGCCCCTGCCTAGAATCCCCCAGTGAGGGGCTGGGGTGTGACTCAGTGGTAGAGCCCCTGCCTAGAATCCCCCAGTGAGGGGCTAGGGTGTGACTCAGTGGTAGAGCATTTGTCCAGCTTGTGATACTTGGACCACTATGATTTGGTATCTTGTGTAAATCATGTTATAAGACTTCAAGCCAGGGAATAGCATTCTCGTCTAGATATATAAAAAGAATTAAGTATCAAAAGCATAATAAATACATTGGTGACATGCTCAATATCAGTCAGCATGTGACATACACATACATACACAGGCTTTGGTTTAACTCTTGCGATGTCATTAGGAGGTGGACATTGCTATCCCTATTTCACAGATAAGGAAAACAGTAGAAAAAGTCACAACAAAAAAAGTATTTTTTTAAAAAAATAATGAGTTGAATCCATTTTTTCAAAAATTCTAACATATTTCTCATTTAACCCAAATTTATATATTAGAAAAAAAAGCATTAAACCTGGAGTCAGGGGAGCTTAAAGGGCCTGTGAGATGATCCTCTTGGGAAGCAGGTCATTGAGGTTCATTCTATCTTGTATATGTCTAGTCTGGTTCTTTACGAAACATGGTGATGCCTCTTTTTCAGGTGTTGTATCCCTAGGAATCTCATGGACACATAAAACTACAAAGAGCAGTAAACCTATAGAAACCAAGTCTTGTATTTGTTTCAGGGGTTCAGCTCATACTCAGCTGGTTCCGTCGTTTTAGGACTGAGGTGATGCTTCCTATCTCAGCATTAGACGTATGTACAGGAGAAGGATGCCTACTCACTTCCTGGAGAGACGCAGATGGACTCAGACAGGGATCAAATATGTCCTTCAAGAGTGTGCTCTTATTGACCAACTTCTTCTGACTCCACTACACCTCCGAAAGTTCCCACACGGTATCACAATAACTCCTCAGTCTCTGAAGCCATCAATTAATGAAACTATTCATGATGTCAGAACCCTCATGATCAGCTCACTCCACAGAGGCCCCGCTTCTGAGCACTGAGCCTTGAACTCTAGGCCCTTCACATATGAGTTTTGGGCTGTATTTCAAATTGAAATCTTAACTTTGACCAAATTAGTTTTTAATGTCTCTTCACCCTTCTCCCTAGCCCTGGGGATTCCACTGATCTTATGCAGTGCCTTTCCTCTAGCCACTCTACCAACGTGAGGCAGAGAACGGGCTATGATGTCCCGGGTAAAGCTTCTCTTCGGCAGTAAGGGCTTGCAAGGCTTGTGGTGGAACATGAGTTAGTCACTTACCATATGACTACAAGGATGCTGGTGGCACCCAAGGGGACTGCACAGTTCATTCCCTGGCAGTAGCAAAGAACTTGACCTCTTGAAAAAATGGGGACTAGTCCCATAGAGAAAGCAAAAGTGTGCAGCCATCCACCCTGAACATGACCAATCTTGTCTGGTCTCAGAAACTAAGCAGGGTCTGTCCAGGTTAGTACATGGATGGGAAAAAGCAGAAGTAATAGCTTTTACCTCTGAGGATAGGATGGGCCCTAAGGCTGAGAATGTGCTCTGATTGGAATTTTTGTAGGATCCCCATGTCCACCCCTTTTCTCCTATCGATCCTGTTTAGCTACTCACCCCTGTACCTTCCTCCTTGCAATGTCTTCCCGGAACAAGAATTCACCATCTTGGGGAAACTGCTTTTGTCTACTTCTACTTACGACTCTGACTTCTACTCTGACTCTTCATGAATCTTGGACAATACAATCAAAAGCATGCACACACACACACACACACACACACACACCTCCTGCCCACTCCACAAAGGCTAAATAAGCAAAGGCTCTTGGACTCTTGACAGCTTCGAAAATCTCAAAGGGCTTTTGTGTTTGTTCCTTGGCTTTCTAATGGTTTTCATTGGCCACACGCATCTCTGTTTTCCTGTGTTCTTGAGATCAGCTGCCTATCCCTTTCTCGTGGTTTTATTGGGTATTTCCAGCTTCCTTCTCCCTGAAATCCTCAATCCCAGGAATTTCTGGATAAAGTGCTTGTGTTTCACCTCCTGGTGTTTACCTCGGAGAGCTCCCACATGGTCAGGATGCCCATGGTAGACCAATCAAGACAAGGACCTTGCATCCACGCTAACTCTTGTTTTCCTGTGGTGCTGTTCATGGAACTAAGTGCCTTAGAGCTCCGAGGCACAGACTCTATCACTGAGCCATACTCACGGCCCCTCATTGGGGGATTCGAGGCAAGCTCTCTACTACTGAGCCACACCCCCAACCCTTCACCAAAAGTATAATAAATGTCAAGCCACATTGAGATATCTGAGCCTCAGTTTACCCAATTGTCATAAGATGTAAATTTCATTCATTCTACATATTTCTCAACCACTCCAAATATAAAAGACACCACAGAAATGGAGAGGTGATTTCTATTAATTCATTTAGCCCTGGATTAACTGTCCAACAGAGGTTCATTGTAGGGTAAAGCCCCCCCCGGGGGGGGTGTTTTCTGAGTTCTCCTTGCCTTTGCTAACCTCATCCAAACAATTTTTCTTGCTACTGTGAGAGAAAGCCCAATGTTTCATTTAGCAAATTAACCTCAGACAATTGAAATGATTTCTTCCTAGCCACCGGAAGGCTGCCTGGGTTATGCCAAAGTACTGTTCGGCAGGGGAGGCCAAAAGTCAATCTGTCTGCAAAGCAATCTGGATTTATCTAAAAAGGAGATTTATCCCTCCGAAAGCAGAAGGCAATGTAAGGAGTCAGCGAGAACCCACGGATCAATCCTCTCTTAGCCTCTGAACCAGCAGCCTGTGCTCCGTCACTCAGAGTTCAACAGGGCCAACGCCTATTCGAAGCAAAACAATAATCATCTCGCAGCCAGTAAAACGGATGGAGTGAAAGGAACGCATTAACCAGCTCTGTAATGGGCAATTGCCTGTGCTCACAAGACGTCCAGGCCTTGTCTCCGCACTGTTCACAATATGCTACATTAACTCCAGCCTCTGAGTAAGATTGCTGCTTAGACATGAAGTGATTGTTCTTCTAACAACATGTGACAACAGGGAAATGCTCGGCATTAATACTGACGCGTTCAAATCCATCCTAATGTGTATTACGAGCAATTTCCCTAAGCGGTTGTAGCAAGTCTTGAAGGTGATATCATCCCCCACCCCCACCCCCGCCAACCTCACCCCCTAGTCTGAAGCCAAATTTAATCGATGTTACAAATTAACACTCTCCGATGCTGGAAGAATAATCAATGCTTTCCTACATGAAGGGACTCTGTACACTTCCAATTGTGTTTATTATGCTGACTGCATGGAAAGAGATTGTGCTTGGTACGGGTGAGCGGGAGAGGAAGCTGATTTCTCCAGGGCTCTTGATGGCTTGGTCCTACAGCCTCGCCATCTGACTAGACAGGAAAACATCTCACCCTCTATTTTCTGAAAGAGAGCTGCCAGGCGTAAGATCTTGGCGATACCATTTATAGCCTTGTCCAGATTAGGAGATGTGATTCGTACAAGCCCAGGAGGTATGAACTCATCCCCTAATACAGATAGCTTCAAGAAGGCTTACAGCAAATGAGATGTGGCAGCGCATGCCTGGAATTCCAGCAGCTGGAGGCCGGAGGCAGGAGAATGGTGACTCTGAAGCCGTGCTGTGTGCATAATGAGTCTGGCAAGGCCAGCTTGGGCGCTACTGCACAAGCGCGATCACACAACAGCTGGTGCTACATCACACGCACACCAAGACACAAAAGGAAAGGAGGAACTGACAGGTGAGAAGGAAGAGAAGCTTGGAGGGGTGGGGGAAGAGAGAGAAATGAAAAGAAGCAAGGAGGCAGAAGGAGAAAAGCGGGAGAAGCAGGAAGAAGACAAGAAGAGCAGGAGTAGCGTTAACAAGTCCCCGGTCCCCGCCCCCTGGCCCGCGCGCACGCGCGCACACACACCATCCTTGATTGAAGCATCCTAAGAGCCCTGTGAGACCAGGCTTCTCGAACCAAAGTGGGCATCTGAACCTCTGCAGAGCTGGTTCACACAACTTTTGAGTGCCCTCGGACGCCCCAATTGGTAGGTCCAGAAATTTTCCTTTGCCTTGAGTTCTTCAGCGACATAACAGTCCAGAGAATGCATGGTGAAGACTTAATTATTATCTTCACTTGATGCTGGGGAGACTACGGCACAGAAATGGTAGAAGAGGCTTCCAGGAAGACACAGAATAAGAGGGCCTGGTCCTGTGTACCTGAATGTGACCCCCTCAATCTCTGAATCACGCACCACTGTCTGGCTTGAGGAATCCAACTTCTCCCTTGCTAGAAGGCTTTAAGCTATTCAGAGCACTACTTTAGGGTGTCTCTAATGTAGCCAGCCCCAGATAGAGGGATCATCGTCACAGCAACACAGACACATACCACCCAGCCCACCCCCGCTGTCAGAAGCTGGGTTTGTACTTAGGATTTGATAGTAAGTTAAGGTTTAGTAATATACCTTTTTTTTTTTACCTTTTTCTTTACATTTATTCATTTATTATTGTGTATGCATGTGTGTCTGAGCGTATATGTGGGAGTTACCAGACAACGTACAGGAATTGGTTCTCTCCTTCCACTATAGGGTTCCAGGAATTGAACTCATGTTGTCAGGCTTGGACACAGTCACTTTCACTCACTGAGCCATCTTGCAGGCTCCAACTCTATTATTTTGTACTATCAATGCCGATGTAGGAAATGGGTGCTCAGAAACTATTTGCAGAAGCCAAGTGTGTGGGCACAGACCTGCAATCCCAGCACTTGGGAGTCCAAGGAAGCAGAGTCACGAGTTCAAAGCCAGTCTGGAATACCTTGCAAGATATGGTTTCACAAAAGTAAGGGCTGTGGAGATAGCTCAATGGTAGAGTACTTGTCTACAATCCCCCAGTGAGGGACAGGCAGCGTGGCTCAGCAAACACTGGAGATATGTTCATGAGAAGAATCATCAATATCAAAGCAAAACCCTGACCCCCCCCCTCCCAATGTGGGGGCCAGGAGCAATCCATGCTCAATTGTGACACATTTTAATAAAGCCTGCTAAATTACATGCTGGTGGCATTAATAGCAATCAGGCTGGTAGAACATGGAACCTAATGGCTCATAAATGAGATGCAAGTTCATTTTTGCAAACCGTCTATAATAAACTCATTATGTTTGCAGCTCTCAGTCATACATTTCTCAAAAGGGCTAAATTGTGTTAAAACCACACTGTGCCTTATAGATCTTGTCTTTAGGGCAAGAGGGACCTACATCTGCCTGATGAGTCGCCAGAAAGAAAGAGTGAGGGCAGGAGACACAGAGACAGAGTCACTGACAATAAGGACTAAGCCAGCTGCCAAAGGACACCGGGAGCTGAGGAAGACAAAGAGCTGTCAGTTTCCCCATCAATCACAGCTGATCCCTAACCCACGAGAGACGGGATTGCCACAGTCATCAGAGATGGCTCTGTTAGAATTATGGAGCAGGGGGATCTCTCCTGATTTATTCAGTGCCTGGAGGACAGACGGGTGTCTGCTGTTTGGGGATTACATCTTCTCTACTCAAAGGCATCCGAAGTTCAGGAGTAACTCATTGTTGTCAGAAACACTCGGGCTGTGTATTCCTCAGTAGGAGTTGACTATTGACAGGTCTGTCAAACAAGCCAGAGAAGGCTGACAGGCCCACTGGAGGCCTGGGGTGATGCTGCAGGGTGGGCGGGGGAGGGGCTGATATGTCACAAACCCTAGCAGGTAATTAAATGCAGGGGCTGGTCATGGCTTAGACATTTGCAGGTGTTTCTAACTACCCCCATCCGGATCCCCACCTCTCGTTGCTTGAGTATCCAGGTAGGTCCAAGCCCAGGTACCAGGGCTCAACTCCCATGGGACAGCCACCTGTATTACTGAGCCTTGCCAGAGATGTGTTATGTAGCACTACCGCTGGGCAGACATCAACAAACATCCACTTAGCTCACATAGAAAAATCAACAACAGAGCAAAGTAAGGATACCCCCTAAGTCCAATTTGGCAAAGCAATGAGCTTATTGAGGTCACTTACAGGAGGAGGAATGACTTAAGTAGCTACATGACCAAAAGCCCACTCCAGGTCAGGAGGCAACTCATAAAAGCTAGAACCCTGGGTCTCACTGCACATCTTGCAGGCAATTGGACAGGTCAGAGAATGTTTGTTCTAGGCAGCTTGGATCATTTCAGCATCGACTCCAGGCAGCTCAGCCAGTCTCTTTGTCCTTAGTAGACCTTGTTGCTCATATAACCTTGTAGGGAAAGGCCTTGTGCCTTTGGTCAGTTTCAAGGGCTTCCTAGGTCTCCTGACTTGCTTACTTCCTGAGACTTAGCAGCCTCTCCTTAGAATTTCCTAAATCTTAACAAACTTTTTCACAACTTACTGGGTTTTAAGGAGATTCATGGGAATCACTACATAATAGAGCACCACTGTTGAAGGCTTATTCCTTTCTTCTTTCCAGTCTTGGAAAAGAATGAGTGGAAAAGTTTTATAAACATATATGCAGAGACCAACCTTCTCCTTGCTTCACTTTGCTTTGCTTTCTTTTGTATGTGTATGTGTGAGTGTGTGTGTGTGTTGTGCTTATGGGATTGTGTGTGGTATATATGTGAGTGGAGTATATGTGAGTGTGTGTGCTGTGCATTTAAAATATGTGTATGTGGTATATGTGTGTCTGTGTATGAGCATGTGTGTATGGTATTTGTGTGAGGTGTTTGTGTGTGGTATGTATGTGAGGTATGTGTATGTTTATGTGGTATATTTGTGTGTGTGAGTGTGTGGTGTGCATGTGAGGTATCTGTGTGTGTGTGGTATATTTGTGTGTGTTATACGTATAGGTACGTGTGTGTATGGTATATATGTGCCTCTGTGTGTATGTGTATACGTATGGTATGTATGTGAGATGTGTGTGTATATGTGAGGGGTGAGCGTTGTGGTATCTGTGTATCTGTGCGTGTGTATGTGTGTGTGTGTGTGTGTGTGTGTGTGTGTGTGAGAGAGAGAGAGAGAGAGAGAGAGAGAGAGAGAGAGAGAGAGAGAGATGTGTGTGTGTGTGGAGTCTATGTATCTGTGTGTATATGGTATGTATATGAGGTGGGGGTGCATGTGTGCTATGTGTGTGCGTGTGGTATATTTGCACATGCCCTGCCTATAGATCCCACATGCCACCACTCTGAAAGGCGCCTATGCCTATAGGTACTGAGAGAAGGTGACCAAAGAGGACCACAACCAACATCCGTCCCTGGTCCCTAAGGAGTCAGCCCCCATGGTTGCAGAACTTTGGGATTTCATTACACAAGCCATCAAAGAGCTTTACTAAACTCTCTTTCCCCCTTGTTCCCAAGTCCACAGGATAAAGTCACTTGAGGGAACCTGAGGGAACTGAGGAGTCACATGAGTCACATGACTACATGAGGGACAGACCATTGGCTGACAGCTCACCTACCAGTTTCTTCTCCATGTCAGGGTGCACCCATCCCCATCTTCTCTACCCCTAAACAAAAATGTACTTCTTTTTAAGATATATAAAAGTATTAATGATGTGCATGTGTGTGAGGAGGTAGGTACGTGTTTGTGAGAGAAGCATCCTCAGAGGCCAGACGAGGCCATCAGATCCCCTAGAGATGGCCTTACAGGCACTTTTCAGCTTCTCCATGTGGCTGATAGGAACCGAATCTGGGCCTTCTCTACAGGAGCAGCAAGTGTTCTTGATCATTGAGCCATCTCTCCAGCCCTGGCTTGCTATTAAATATTGGTATTTTTTGATTATAATTAAATATCCTCACAAGGTAGGTTATCATGAGGATTGGACAATGTGGCCCCATGGACTATTCAGCAGGTATTTTAATTTGAGTACTTATTTCTCTATTGCTGGACTTCTTTTTCAGGAGAATATATACGTGACTTGTTTGTGATTTTCGTACTAGCAAGGACTTTACACTAAACTACATCTCAGAGCCTTTGCCTTTCATCTAAATTGTTTTTTATTAAAGTGTTGGTGATCTTGTGCTTAATGTGGAGCACCATCCAGCCTTCAGAATTCTAATAGACATTTTATAGAATTTAATTTAATTCTTTTAGAATTACAGAAACTTTCATCTTCATCGGCCTTCTTTGCCTTTGCATTAGTCCCTGGAATTCTCAAATTACACAGTCATTTTAAAGAGTCTCGGTAAATATTGCCAAAATACTGCCCAAAGACTTCTTATTTATTTCTGAGACCATGGCGTTGCTTCTGGCTACAACTGTGCTAGCTCTGAGCATTATTAGTATAGCCTGGCATCCCAGCTGCTCAGGAAGCTGGAGTAGGAGGATTTCAAGTTCAAGGTCAGCCTGGTTGACTTAGCAAGACTCTGTCTGGAAATGAGTAGAAAGGATAGTAATGACAATAATCATGGAGGCTGGATGTAGAGTTCAGTGGTAGAGGGCTTGTCAGCTTAAACACAGTTCTTATCTCAAAAGAAATAAAAGGCAGTTTCTTCTCGGACCCACTGTGAGTGACCATGGTAACAGATCCAGGTCGCCCCAAATGCTGTGTGCCGTGTGGTAATAGTTGGATAAAGTTTCCATAGCGATAGAACAAAGTTAGAAATTAAATGCCTTGGTGGAGGCATCGGGTAGGTGGGTTGCAGAAAAGCAGGGAAGTCTCTGTGGTAGGCATCTGATGCTATCTGGTGACATTCTTAGTGTTTGGGTTGGTGGGAACCAGCCATGTGTTTATGCATTCCAGAAGGATTTGCCAGAGAGTCCCAAGAACATTAGGTCACACACAGGCATGGGCAATGGTTATTTAGGGGGCTAAGATAGGCGAAGATAACAGGGTATAGTTCTACAGCACCCCAGCTCTCCACAACACCCTTTAGTCAGCCCATCTAATACAGAGGTAGCTTTTTGTTTTCTTCTGGGAACTTCATTCCCCATTAGCGTGTACAATATTCTGGGTCCTGTTCCCCAGAACTGAAGAGAAGTAGTCACTTTGCTGGTAACAGCATCAAGCTCTTTCTTCAGGGGCTAGAGAGAACCTTCACCTGTTACAAACATTGTTGCTCCTGGAGAGGACACAAGTTCAGTTGTTGCTGTACACATCAGCTCACACACATACACACACACAAGTAAATAAATAATAAAAACATAAGTCCACCTCAGTTTAATAGTTTCTTCATCATAACCAGCAAGACAGATGATTATTATGTACTATGTAAAAACTGTATTTTCTCTTCCGTAAATTACCTCCTTGTGTATTTTGTTCACTTATCCATGTCTTCTATATATGTATATATGTGTGTATATATATAAATAACATATAATATTATTTATTATAATATATTATAATAATATAATATCTAATAATATATTATAATATAATATATTATAATATATTATATTATAATATATAAATAATTATATACACACATATATAATTTATTTACCTGAATATGTAGGGGGTGGGTATGTGCATGTGAATGTGGTGTCTATGAAGACCAGAAGAGGGTGTTGGGTCCCGCAGAGCTGAAACTGCAGGCAGATGTAAGTTGCCCGATGTGAGTTGCCCACTGTGAGTGCTGGGAGCCAGTCCTCTGCAAGAGCAGCAAGTGCTCTTAACAGCTGAGTTATCTCCCCACCCCTCCTACTGCTTTTCTTATTACTGTGCAGGAAGATGAATCTAGAAGCACCTCACCTACCCAGCCAGCCAGAACCAAGGATGACGGATTCTATCTTCTGACCCTCCATTCACACCTTAATCTCCCTTCAGGACCCAGAAGATGGACTGGGTTGGTGCCACTGCATCTCTTTGTCCCTCTTCCCGAGGCAGCCATAGTAAATAAATATCCCTTCTTTATATTACTTTTTTACTATTAATATGGGTATTTTATGAACCTCTAGGCAGTCCTGGTCAGGTGTGGTCCTATCCACCACTGGCCAATGGACACCTGGGCTTCAGTCTCATCCTTGAAGGAGGTCCGACAAGTCTAGGAGACACGTCCCCTCTCCTGGCACCTTTTCATTCTCCCAGCATAAGATTCCTAGAAAAACTCTCATTTCATGAGATCCATTATTTCAATAGTCAGACAGATTGAGGGACACAAGCGTCCTGTCAGAATCCCTTCAATTCTGACATGGCTGTTGACCCTCAGCCTGCCACATGACTGGGGTTACCTCTCTGCCCCACAGGATGAGCAAGTCTGTCTTCTACTCCCTTTGCCATTGTGTGTGGCTCACCACTAAAAATTATCTTCCATGGTTTTTGTTTTGCCGTTGCTTTTTGTCTTGTTGGCATGGGATCTGGTGTAGTCTAGGCTGGTCTGAAACTCCTGGTCCTCCTGACTAGCCCTGCCAAGTGCTGGGATTTTTGGCGTACACCACCATGCCAGACTTCTTTATCGTTCTCTCCCCAACCCCGGTCGTGTATGTGTGTGTGTGTGTGTGTGCTCACACATGCACATGTTGGATTCAAGTGTGCTCATGCACATGGAGGAAAAAGATAAGATGCTCCTTGTTTTTAGAGACAAGGACTCTCATTGGCTTCAGACTCACCAATTAGTCTAGACTGACTGGCCAGCGGGTCCCACAGACTGCCTGTCTCCAAGTCCCCAGTTTTGAAATTCCGAGCACATGCCACCATGCCTGGCTTCTTGATATGGATTCTGGAGATCAAACCCAGGTCCCCATGCTCGCACAGCAAGCCCTTGGCAGCCTGAGCTGCCTCTCCAACCTATGCTTCAAGTTCTTAATGGAAATCCAGCAGCTGGAGGGACCACAGAGGTCTCTTTGGAACCAAGTGCTTAGGTAAACAGTCCCTTCCACCCAAGGAGGGCACCTGGGGAAGCAGCTTGGGGCATCACAGGCTTTTCAACATGCTTTGCCAGCTGGCTTTCTAGACAGGATAATTTTTAGCAGCAGGCCGTGTTGCCTCTGCCAGGAGGGAGGTTATAAACACCCTCTCCTCTCGGCAAGGGGCTTTCTGCTAAACCAGTCCATCTTCCTCTGCCCATCTGAGATGCAGGCTAAGCAGGGCCTTTATTTACAAAGGTTAAACATTCCTTTAATTGGATTGCTGGCATTTCAGCCCCAGCCTCCCTCTTCCTTTTGCTTTGTCCCCCTGGTGCATACCTGGAAATGTGCCTGAGAGAAATGCCAAGGGGAGATTTTGTTTTTAATAAAGCTGAGATGAGGCCCGGTCCCTTTAGAGACTTCTGTTACAGCTTTGAGGCACTGCACACTAATGAATTGCATCACAAAAGGTCCCCAGCTGCTGGCTGTGGAGCAGAGCAAAGGGAAGAGCTCTCTGGGCTGGAGAGGGGAGGGGTGGAGCCGAAGTCAGACTATGCTCAGCCTGTTCTACACAAAGTCCTGTTTCCTGTACTGAAAACGGTGTCACCATCACCGTGGGACACACAATCTTCGTCTGTCCCTCTGCCAGGAGTCACGAGATCAAGCACGGAGAGCAAAAGAGAGGTGGGACCTCCCCAGTGCCACATTTCACAGTGATTGTCCACAATGGCCATGTCGTACCCTCACCAGGCCTCATGTCCTCGCCCATAAACAGTTCCTAAGTTCTCCCAGGTGTCTGGCCCTCCTCGCACCTCTTCTCCTTCTAGCTCACCTGTGTAGGCGGTGCAGGTGAGGCAGAAGAATAAGGCAGGCAGGGAGGGTCTGGAGACTTCAAAGTTAACCCATGAGAGCTGGAGAGATAGCTCAGTCAGTAAACGGTGTGCCTTGCAAGTCTGAGGACCTGAGTTTGGATCCCCAGAACCTACCAAAAAACGCCAGATGCAATGGCATGTGCCTGTGATCCCAGGAATGGTAATGTTGGAGGAAGAGACAAAGGGATCCCTGGAATCTCAGCACCAGCAAGCCTGGTCTATGCACTCATGTTCCAGGCCAATCAAAAAAAAAGGTGGAAGATAACTGAGGACCAGCACCTGACATTTTTCTCTGACCTCCACACATGCACTGTGCATGCATGCAGCTGTGCTCACATGTGCACCCTTATACAAATGCATGCGTGCACACACACACACACACACACACTGCATGCATGCATGTACCTTCACTCATGCCTGGACCATTACACAAACACATACACACATGCACTGTGAACGCAGGTACCTACACTCAGAAGTGCACCTTTACACACACACACAAACATACACCTGTAATAATAAAGATCAAGATTTTAAAAGAGCATCAACACAATGAGGAGCAGAAGGAGGGAGAACATGAGCAAGGAAGTCAGGACTACGAGGGGTGCACCCACCCACTGTGACAGTGGGGCTGATCTATTGGGAGCTCACCAAGGCCAGCTGGACTGAGACTGAATAAGCATGGGATAAAACAGGACTCTCTGAACATGGTGGACAATGAAGGCTGATGAGAAGCCAAGGACAATGGCACTAGGTTTCGATCCTACTGCATGAACTGGCTTTGTGGGAGCCTAGCTTGTTTGGATGCTCACCTTTCTGGACCTGGATGGAGGGGGGAGGACCTTGGACTTCCCACAGGGCAGGGAATCCAGACTGGTCTTCAGACTCTAGAGGGAGGGGGAATGGAGTAGGGGGAGGCGGAGAGGAGGGGGGAGAGGTGGAGAAGAGTAAGGGGAGGGGGGAGGAGGAGGAGGGAAATGGGAGGCCGGGAGGAGGCAGAAATTTTTTTCAAATAAATAAATAGAGCATCAACACAAAACAAACCTCTCATCTCAAAGACGTAAGAAATAGTTTACTCTTGAGCCAAATATGGGTGACCATGGCACAGGAACACAGATCCAGATGACACCAAATCACATATACCAACGTGATTACTGTTTTATGGAGGCTTTACCATAACTAAACAAACAAAATAAAAATCAATACACTTTGCAAATATATTGGTGGAAGCATCATTGGGCAGGTGGAATCTATGCGACCCCATCTTTAGCCTTTTGGTTTGTAGGTTCTTAAAGACTTACCTAAGAGACACAAAGATGTTAGACCACACACAAGGGGGGCAATAAATGGTTATTAAAGGGGCTAAAGGTGGCCCAAGAGAATCTGTCTCTGGACTTGCAACATTCTAACCTTTCCACAGTCTTTAAGTAGTAATCGTTAATGAGCCTTTTGGAGAGGTTCAGCATAAGGTGTGTTCTTTCCTGGGACTTTGAGTCACCAAAGAAAGCAATGGCAGGAGAAGAATGGAACCCCAGCAGCAGCAGCTACACGGAAAAAAAAAAAAAACAGAGCATGCGCAAGCAAAGCCTGCTCTCTCCAAATGCCAGAGAAAGTGGGTTTGTGGAAATGGTGCATGAAGGATCCCCAAGGTCCTGGCTGGCAGCTGTTTCAGTTCCTAAACTGCCCCACTCTTAGTCCAAGGCCACTTTCTCAAGAAGCAGCCTCTGTTGACAGCCCTCTCTGTTTGTCCCCGTCCTATTCTTTATTTCCAGACACGAGAACCTGAAAACCATAGAGTGTGACTCTGGGATCTGATCCATGCCCACCACACAGGGGAAGGACCATGATGATACAGGGATGGAAGAGGTGAATCCAGCTGGCCAAGAGAGAGTTTAGACGCTCTCCTCTAAAATAACACTGTGCCATTTCAGAAGACCCAAAGCCCAGACACCACACCGGGGTGCTGGTACACACTGCAGCCCCAGCACTCAGGAGGCTAAGCAGGAAGGATGGAATGTTTGAAACAAGTGCAGGTTAGACAGTGAGCTCCGGGCCAGCGTGGATTCTAAGCATCCTGGGAAAAGTAAAGTTAATCTAAATTTCTAATAGTATTATTATTACTCATTACTTAGTTTGTGTGTATGTGATACGTGTGTGTGTGTATTGTAGGATGTGTATGCGGTATGTGTATGTGGTTTGTCTGTGTGTATGATGTGTGTGTGATATCTGTGTGGTATGTGTATGCTTGTGTGTGTGTGTGTGCGTGTGCCCACAGGTACACGCATGCCACGATACTCAAGTGAAGGTCAGAAGATACGTGTGTGTGCAGGTACAGGTATGCCACGGTGATCAAGTGAAAGTCAAAGGGTGTGTTGCTCAAGGGAAAGTCAGACTTACAGGAGTGGGTTCTCTCCTCCTACCATGGGTTCTGGGAAGCTAACTCAGATGCCAGGCTTGTTCGGCAAGCTCTTCTAGCCCTAGCCACCTGCCCATCCTTGAAGTTATTCTAAAGAAAGATACCTACATACCCTTTTGGGCTGTCTGACTATCATTGCAAACCGTGCACCCCAAGAGGCTGGAATTTCCTCAGATAGTTGAGACTCCTGGCAAAGAAATGGCTGATGCCTGGCACTGACCAGAGGAGAAACTTGTCTCCAAGAGGAGATTTCACACCCCTATGACAACCTGTCAGTTGCTGCAGGAGAGGCTGGAGCTGAGAGAATAGAGCATCAGTGAGGGGCCACACCTTGACCAGTATATAGCTCTGCATACCTCTTGCCCTCTGTTTAAACTTGAACATCAGATCAGAACCCTAAAGATGGGCTTTTGGGGGTGGAAATCATTTATTTATCTTCCCCATATGACCACACTGAATAAATATCCTTTTTCTGTTCTATTACATGTCCGTTTAGTTAGCCTGTTGAGTGTGGGTGGCCTAGCCTGGCTCATCAGAGCTGCCGTGGCCCAGGCTCTTACCCAAACAATTCTAGTATCAGGTTGATGTAGAGAAACTGTCTCTATGTCACACAACTCAAGGAAACAACAACCAAGCTGAACTCACATTTATGCTGAAATTCTTTCAACTTTGATTCGGCTGTTGGTTCTCTATAGAAATGGGGGAGGAATAAAGCATGAAAACTCATTCTTCAATGGAAATCAAAACAAAACAGAGTAGAGCAAGTAACAGAGAGCTGGAGCGGAGAAAGACGTTGCATCTCTTGGAACTAGGGTTACAAAGGGTTGTGAGCTATCATGTAAGCGCTTAGAACTGGTCCTCTGGAAGAACAGCGAAGAGTCTGATCTCATCTTTAACTAAAGGAGGAGCAATTCATCACTTGGCAGATATTAATACCCAAAACACACATTTCAAACCATGATTCATCTTATCTTAAGAGGCAAGAAATCATTGTTTATTCATTTACTTATTTATTTACTTGATTAAATAAATGTATGTGCGTGTATGGTGTATGTATATGTGTACACATATGTATTGTGCATGTTTGTGTGTATGAGTATAGGGACGCAGGTGCCATGGTATGCTTATATATGTCAGGATATTTAGCCAGAGAACTTCAGGGGATTCTCCTGTCTCACCACAGGAGCACTGAGATTACAAACGTGTGCAACACCGTGTCCAGATTTCCATGAGTGCTGACGCTCCGGACTCAGGACTTCACACTTGACCAGTCAATGCTTTACGTACCGAGCTTTTCCCAAGCCCAAGAATCTTTCCCTAATAAAATCGAACGTATTTGTCTTTCGAGTCACAGCAAAGCTTATGAGGTTCTACCTCTGAGTACGAAAGGGGTGGGGAGTGGGCGTTTTTAATAAGCAGCTGAAAGACCAGCACATAATTCAAAGTTCTTTCCGTATGTGATTACAGTGATTTAAACAGAAGATCATATTAGGGGAGTTGCAATCAGCCAATCATTTGCAGAAGATAAAGTGGCCAGCTGGAAGGGCAGCAGCGCCTATATATTAAGGGGTTGATCTAATTGCACAGCAAGCAACCAGAGATGTATGAAATCACTCCTCCATCATTTGGCTTTTTCACGTAGTTTTGAGCATTCTTTCCTAAGAGGAGAGGAAATAAATGGTCAAGTTAATAATTCACTCATGGGAAGGTGAGTACTCATGGCTCTACTCATGGCAGAGCACTTGCCTAGCATATGTAAGTCTTGGGTTCTATCCCCATTATCTTAAGGAAAGATAAAAAGGGGAGAAAGTAATAGGAAATAAAGAAATCAGATCCAGACCAGCCAGAGTAAGACACTGATTAAAAAAATAAAATGCAATCATTCATTGTCCCATTACACCAAGTTAACTATTAACTATTTTTAAAGATTTCCTTCATATACCTATATTTTTAAAATTGATCACTTCTACAAAACTTGTTTTAATATCTTTTATTTCTAATTAATGTGTATAGAACATCTGCAATGTTATAATGGTATATAAATCATAATTTTATAGCTATTGGATGCATTTTATAGTGTCTTAGTTAGGGTTCCTATTGCTATGAAGAGACACCATAACCATGACACCTCTTATAAAGGAAAAACATTTAACTGGGTGGCTTACATCTTCAGAGGCTTAGTCCATTATCATCATGGGACAACATGGTGGCGTACAGGCAGACATGGTGCTGGAGAAATAGCTGAGAGTCATACATCTTGACCAGCAGGCAATAGGAAGTGGCCTGTCTCATTGGGCAGTATCTTGAGCATATATGAGACCTGAAAGCCTTTCTCCACAGTGACACACTTCCTCCAAGGAGACCACACCCACTCCAAAAAGGCCACTTCTCCTGATAGTTCCACTCCTTTGGGGGGCCTTTTTTTTTAAAACTATCACATATAGAATATTCATTTCTAATAATGTAAATAGTACTTAAGTGTATGCCTTTCTGATAAAATGTTTCCATATTATTTTTCCTTGTAAGAATAATCTACAAATTGAAGTCTGGATTGTCACTTATAACCATACTTTTGAAGTAAAGTTCATATACTATCAAATATAGAAAGTTTGGGAAAGTTTGTGCTTCCTCCACTGTATAACACTACTCCTTTACATTGGATCCTAAGCTACTGTGAAATATGTATTATTCACCTTTATAATGCTATGACAAAATACCTGAATCAAACAATCAAAGACAACAAATGTACTTTATATCATGGTTTTGGGAGTTTCAGCCCGTCATAGCAGAATGGGTTGGTGGAGCACAGTCATTCCCAATGTCAGCCTGGAAGTGAAAAGATGCCTACACCTGCTGACTTCCTTCTTTCCCCCTTTTATTTGACTGTGTCATGAGCCTATGTGGTACTGTTCACACTCAAGAATGAGTTTCCCTCTTTAGATAATCCACCTTGGAAATGTAAGTAGCCTAGCAGAAATGAAGACATTCAAAAAAGTCACTTGTGTCTCTCAAACTGACTACCAGCTATGGAAACAATGGCTCCAAAAAAAAAAAAACAGGGAATTTACCAGGAATCTCATGCTGGGGGGAGGCAAAGGCATCAGCTGCAATGGGAAATGGTCCCTCACAAAGAGATTTCACACAGTTCTAACAACTTATCAGACCACCTTACTGATGAGGATGAAGGTCAGACAATGATGGGCCGATGATGGGCAAGATCACACCTTGACCAAGGCTGTTTAAATGTGCCTTCCTTTGCCCTCTATTGACTTCAGAACCCCAAAGGTGAACTTGCCAGGCTCAAATTAATTTTATACCTCTTCTTTATGTCACCACATTGAACAAATTTCCTTGTTCTCCTTTTTGTAACTTTTAATAGGGCTGTTTCAACAGGTCTCTGGAGGGCACTTGTTGGGATACAGACTGTGACCCCAAAGTTCAGTGACAGTAACGCCTTATCAGACAAGCACATAAATATGCTTCACAAATCTCTTAAGAGCCTCTTAGTTCAACCAACTCAACAGTTGAGATGAGCCATCACAATGTATTAAAATGAAGATTCAAAATCTGTAGAAGAAAAATCACATAGCACCACTCAGTTTTTCAATCCTTTGATTACAAAGTAAAGCCAATCATTTATTACTTGTGTTTATTCTAGAACTTTGTTTGTTGAAGGAAATCTCATTACATTTATTGTCTATTTTGCATTCGTCTTTTTAATCAACAGATCTATTCCCCCAGCAGCTACAAAACACCTTCCCTCTCTTTTTATTCCATCATAAGAAATGTTTGGCTTTCGTATCTTTAATTAAGGAGAGAGCTCGCATGCAAAATATAAATCAGTTTGGGCTTCAAAAGCCGGCTAAACTTGGGATGTATCTTTCAGCTCAACGGGAGCTACATGGTGAGTAGCTGTGGTAACTTAAGGGAGAAAGGCAGATTGTCAGGCAATCTCAACTTTTGTGCACATCCCCAGAATAGCTCTGCTATGAGTCCCCAGTGACCTCTTAATTGTTAAATTCTGAATCTCCCATTCTATCATCCTTCATCCTTCATGCCTCCATAGAAACTTCTCTCTGCTGCTCCTTCCCCCAATTGGTCAGCCAGATTTAAGTATTGATGGTTTATTGTTCTTGGTTTTGCTTTGCTATTGTTTTGCTTCAATTACTCCTTCTCAGCCTGCTCCCTCAGAATCACTGCCTATCATTTTACAAATGATGGGTAACCTTCATTGTCACTTTAACTGGACTTGGAACCACCTAGGAGACACACCTCTGGGTGTGTCCATGAGACTGTTTACAGAGAAATTTAGCTTACTAGGATAGAACCACCCTGAATGTGGGTGCCACTATTCCATGGGCTGAGATCTCAGAATAAATCAAAGGAATGAAAGGAGAAAGTGTGTTGGGTGCCATGACACCTCTCAACGTCATGTCTGTGGATGCAATGTGACCAGCCGCCTTGGGCTCTGGCTGCCATGCCTTCCGCTGGATGGACTATAAACTCAAACTGTGATGCAGAATAAACCCCTCCTTCCTTAAGTTGCTTTGGGAGATGGGGCATTTTGTCACAACAGCGAGAAAAGTAACTGATACACTAAAGTCCTGTCCACTTAGATCAATGTCTTTGCTGACTTTCCAGAGAGGTAGCAGATTAAAACCAAGCAGGTGACTTTAGAGCAACAGAAAGATGTTGTCTCACAGCCACAAAGGCTAGAAGTTCAAGATCAAGGACTTGGGAGGCAACGCTCCCTCTGATAACCCTGGGGGAAAATAGCTCATTAACTTTTCTAACTTCTAGTGTTGGACAGTAATAACGAACTTCCTTGACTTAGAGCCTGATGTCTTCTCTTTCTGCCTCCTCAGCACCTTCCCTTCTCCATGGGGACACAAGTTATAATGGAAGAAAGCTAAATTCTCACTTCCACAAAGCCCTCAGATTAATAGCAATTAACCCAAGTGTTTTTCAAGGTCGCATCATTTAGGTAATAAGACTAGTTTATCTTGTTGCTTTTTTTTTTTTTTTTTTTTTTTTTTTTTTTTTTTTTGGTTTTTTGAGACAGGGTTTCTCTGTGGTTTTGGAGCCTGTCCTGGAACTAGCTCTTGTAGACCAGGCTGGTCTCGAACTCACAGAGATCCGCCTGCCTCTGCCTCCCAAGTGCTGGGATTAAAGGCGTGTGCCACCACCGCCCGGCTATCTTGTTGCTTTAATGAAACAGCTGTGTCTTCAGAGTTGTGCTGTGTACTGGGTTGTCAGCAAATGAAACAGGCTTTCTGAATAGGCTTTTCAACAAGAAGTGTTTTAGGACCCGGGAAGATGACTCAGGGATTAAGGGCACTGGCTGATTTTTTCCAGAGGTCTCAAGATAGAATCCAAGCTTCCACAGCAGGTGACTCACAACTACCTAGAACTCCAGGACATCCAAGGCCCTTTTCTGGCCTCCATGTATACCTACATGTCTCTCTCTCTCTCTCTCTCTCTCTCTCTCTCTCTCTCTCTCTCTCTCTCTCACACACACACACACACACACACACACACACACACACTTGTACAGGGTGGAAATGTGAGGAAGGGAGAAGCAGAGAGGCAAAGAGTGAAGAATGTTTTATTAGATCTTCCTAAAAGCAATTTCCTTAATCTTTAAGGAAATCTTGCAACTTTGGAGAATATAGAAAGCTGTAAAAGATCTTCAGAAACCATTCCTCACCTACTTCTCCAATCCCTCACCATCTAGAAGATCCTTGTAGGGAGCCTTTATTTAATTTTTCTTTTAAAATGGCTGAATAAAATAATCGGCCTTCTTGTGACATCTTCTGATATGCACGTCATGTTCTTGGCTCATTTTCACCCCCACTATGTTCTCTTGCTCTTCCTCCCTCCCATTCCTTCTTCATCCTAATAATAAGTTTTTGTTCACATGTCATCTATATGTGTATGGATGTGAATATTAAATATGGATCACCACACATGAGATAACATTCATCTGAGTCATTAGTTCACTTACTAAAATGATCTCCCATTGCATTGGTTTCTTGAAAATGACATCATTTCATTCTTCTGTGTGTGTGTGTGTGTGTGTGTGTGTGTGTGTGTGTGTAGCCCATGATAGCCTCCAACTCACTATCCTCCTGCTTCACATTTTCAAGTGTACCTTTCATGTGAACATATACATGTATGTAAATATATATACATGAGCCTCAGGCTCATGGAAATCCTCCTGCTTCAACTTCACAAGTGTTAGGAGTATAGGTATCAGCCACTTTTGCACGTCTCTTATACATATGGGAGAGGTATACATGCATGCATTTTTAAAAATTGTAACTCATACAGTCAAAGCTAGTGGAGACTACATGGATTCATTTTTATTTTCAGTGAGTTCTCGTATCAATATGGATACAGAACCAGATTTTGGGTCCTTTTTCTTTGTTAAAATGACAAAGCTTCCTTGTGGTATTATTTCCTGTTCATAACAGGCTGTCAGAGTTTTTCTTAACCACTTGATGGACCTGCCGAAGAGACAAAGCTGCTGTGACATCTTAGATCATCTTCCCGTGCTTTGTGCTGAACTTGAGTGAGAGAAGAGGATCTTCTGAAAGAATGAGGGTTTGAGGTTCTGGAAAGATAGCTCAATGAGGGTTCTAGGTGCTAAAAATGACAGCTTAATGAGGGTTCTAGGTGCTGGAAGGATAGCTTGATGAGGGTTCTAGGTGCTGGAAAGATAGATCAATGGTTATAAGCACTTGCAGTCCTTTCAGAGGACCCAGGTTCAGTTCTCACCATCCATACAGTGGCCCACAAACACCTGTAACTCCAGTTCCAAGGTGTCTGGTGCCCTCTCCTGGCCTCCATGAATAGCAGGCACAGACATATAGGCAAATATACAGATGAAGTAACAGTACATAAATATTTTTTAATATTGAATAAGGAGTGAAAGTTTTTCCACAATCAGTTACTTGCTGTAGTTAGTTTTGGAATATTTTGTGGTAATTTTGATTAAATAAATATCTAAGTCTTTTTCACAGTGACTTATGGTCCTATTAAGCCATAGTTAGGAACTCAAACTTTTAAACTTATATGTTCAACCCTGACTTCCCAAATAAATTCTAAATGAAATTCTCTCTCTCTCTCTCTCTCTCTCTCTCTCTCTCTCTCTCTCTCTCTCTCTCTCTCTCTCCCTCTCTCTCCCACCATCTCTACTTATATTTCAACCCTGACTTCCCAAATAAATTCTAAATGAAATTCTCTCTCTCTCTCTCTCTCTCTCTCTCTCTCTCTCTCTCTCTGTGTGTGTGTGTGTGTGTGTCTTTCACTGTGTGTTTGTATGTGTACATGAGAGAGACAAAGCGGGAAAAGAAAGAGGTGTATATGTGTGTGGGCATGTTTCATGTATATGAGTGCCAACCCCCATGCGTGTGCAGCAAAGACTTCAACAACTGAGCCATCTCTACAGTCCCCCCGTATTTTGTTTAGCAACAGAAATGGACTAAGGTCTGAGTCTTAAAGGCAATTAGAGGGTGGTCTGATTATAACAAAAATGCAGTGTGTGGGACAGAGAGCTGACTCAGTAGTGAAGGTAGCAGCTGCTAAGTTTGATCCTCAGAATCTACATGATAGAGGGAGAAAACCAGCTATCACAGGTTATCCTCTGACCTCCATTTGTACACTATAGAGTGCATGTGTACATACACACACACACACACACACACATACTTTTCTTTTTAAATTCAATCTATTTCCCCTTACTTCTTATTCTCCTCTTGATAGGATATCTTCTAGGATTTTATCTTGCATCAACTGGATATGACTTACTGATTGATAATCTCTCAAAAGAAGAAACTAATAAGGCTTATCTCCCTAAACTTGCTCTCCTCTTTCTTCTCTTCCACTCTCCCAAATTGTCTCATCCTGTTTTTGTATCTCGGAACCTGGACTGGGGATAATAAGGAAATGAAGAAAAGACAGACAGACAGACAGGCAGACAGACAATAAAGCTGGAGTTGGGTGGGGTCTTCTACCTCTGCAACCCCAAACACACTACGTTTATTGGATACAATAGGGGAGAAGGGGTTAGTTAGTCTCAGTAGGAGGTTTCTGTAGGTGAGCAATCTCAGGCTGTAAATTCCCAGGAGGAGAAAGCTGTAGTTGCTAGTCTTTGCACACAATGGTCAATCATTCATAAACTCTCAGACTCTCAGGACAAGATTTGTGATTTTTGATGAGCCTGGGCCATATAGGTCGTAACTTTAGCAGTTTCTCGTTGGTCCAAGGCCTTGGAGTCCTTGACATGACCATGCCCAAGACTACAAAACCATTCACTCAGGAGTTATTCAGAGTTTTCTCTCTTCCCTACACCAAATGAATCATAAAGTCAATCTTATTAGCTACTTTTCTCATTGCTAGGACAAAACATCTGACAAAAAGCTACAGAAGGAAAGAAGGGAGAGAGGGAGGAAGAAAGGGAGGAAGGGAGGGAGGGAGGGAGGGAGGGAGGGAGGGAGGGAGGGAGGGAGGAAGGAAGGAAGGAAGGAAGGAAGGAAGGAAGGAAAGAAGGAAGGAAGGAAGGGATTCTTTTATCTTGAGGTTCTAGGATATATAGTTCATCGTGGTGGAGAGTCAGAGAAGGATGGGTGTGGGGCAGCTGGTTGCATTATGACCACAGTCAGTGTTCTAGTTTCATCCTGTTGGTGTGACAAATGCCATATACAAAAACAACTTGGGGGAGAAAAGATCCATTTCCTCTTATAGGTTATAATCCATCATTGAGGGAAGTCAGGGAATGCTTTGGGATAATGTTTTTGTACACCATAAAGATTTGCCACTCATATTGGTTTAATAAAACACTGATTGGCCAGTAGCCAGGCAGGAAGTATAGGTGGCATGACCAGACTAAGGTAATTCTGGGAAGAGGAAAGGCAGAGACACAGTCACTAGCAAGATTCAGAGGAAGCAAGATGAGATTGCCTCACTGAGAAAAGGTACCAAGCCACGTAGCTAAACATAGACAGGAATTATGGGTTAATTTAAGCTGTAAGAGCTAATTAATATTAAACCTGAGCTAAGAGGCCAAACAACTTATAATTAATATAAACGTCTGTATGTTTCTTTGGGACTGAATGACTGTAGGATCAGGTGGAACAGAAAGTTCCATCTACAAGGGAACAAATTCAACTAGGAACTCTGAGGCAGAACTAACTGCATACTACTCCACACAATAGTATCTCCAACTAAAGAATTCACCTCACAACCCAAGCAATGCATCAGAAACCACAGAGGATACTTCCTACTGACACACTCACAGACTCATATTTGGTTAACCTTCTTATACAGCCCAGGGAATGAAGCTACCCACAGTGAGCTTGGCCCTCATTCGTCAAGGGACAGTCAAGACAATCTCCTGCAGACATGCCCACCGGCTAGTCTAATCTGGGAAACCTCTCAACTGAGACCTCCTTCCCAAGTTGTGTCAAACTGACATTCAAACCTAAGATAAACAGGAAGCAGAGAACAGACAGGAAGACAATTTGAGCTATGAAACCCTCATAGCCCACTTCCTCTAGTGAGAATCCACAACCTCCTCCAACAGTGCCACCAGCTGAGAACCAAGTATTCAAACACATTAACCTGTGGGAGACATTTCTCATTCAAAGCACAGCACAGCACAATGAAAGAGGAGTGGCCAGGCTATAAAATTTGATAAACCAACATTTCTATAATTGCACGGTCCCCTTTTCCTTCCTATGAATCAGTTATGAAGGCATTGGCAACACGAACATAATAAATAGACCTGATTTAAACTGCCTTAATAAATAAGGAAATTTATCATCAAGCTCAAAAGTAAATCTAAAAATATGCCCAGTGGCTTAATCACGAAATGAAGGACACGAGTTCCTTCCATTCCTCCTCCCTGATAGTGTCCACACTCACGTCTTTCCAAGGCCAAACAGGACATAATGGGAGGGGTGGTCCTATGGAGGAATAGAACAGATAGAAGGAGTATAAACATAACTAAGGGGATTTATTAGATAAGGGTATTATTTATATGATACAGACTGATTAGTCCAACGGTGGCTGTTTTCACACCGGAGAAGCTGAGAATCTGGTAGCTGCTTGGTCCATGAGGCTGGATGACTCAGGTGTCATCAAGTGATGCTAAAGGCCTAGAGGATTTCTAAAGAGCCCTTGGTCTTCAACCCATTTAGGAAAGCCAAAGAGGCTGCATTCTGATGGCAGTGAAGCCTGGGACAATAACTGATGGCAGTGAAGCCTGGGACAATAACAGCAGTGAGTTTGCTAATGTCTGTGAAGCATTTGTCCTGCTTCCAAAGCTGGCTTCTCTGTGACATCAAGCATCACATGAGGGTTTACAAAATGTATATTATATCATGTCATATTCTTTTTTGTTTTTTTTTTTTGGTGTGTGTGTATTCATTTCTTTCAATTATGAGTTCAGGTGTTCATATTTGCATGCCTGTGAAAGTGAAGGTCAAGTGTCTTACCCAATGGCTCTCCAGTGTATATTTTGAGACAGGGTCTCTCACTGAACCTGGAGTTCACAGAATTGACCACACTGATTGCCCTGTACAGCTCCTGAACCTCAGAGATCCGCCTGTCTCCCTCTACAATGCTGTAATTCACAGACACATGCAGCCATGCTCTGGTTTTTGTCGTTTTTCTGTGTGTTTTCAGAGATTTTCCTCAGGTCCTTATGCTTGCATGTCTGATGTGGGAGTGATTTCTTTATAATCTGTTGCTTTCATTGGTTAATTAATAAAGAAACTGTCTAGGCCCATTTGATAGGCCAACCCTTAGGTGGGTGGAGTAGACAGAACAGGATGCTGGGAGAAAGAAACTGAGTCAGTGAGTCTCCATGATTCTCTCACTCCAGACAGACGCAGGTTAAGATCTTTCCTGGTAAGCCAGCTCGTGGTACTACACAGAATATTAGAAATGGGTTAGATCAAAATGTAAGAGCTAGCCAATAAGAGGCTGGAACTAATGGGCCAGGCAGTATTTAAAAGAATACAGTTTCCGTGTAATTATTTCGGGGCATAAGCTAGCCATGTGGGCAGCTGGGTGCCGGGGACACATCTCCGCTGCTCTTATTACAACAGAGTGGCACCCAACGTGCTAATGAACTCCACGTAAAACCTGAGAGGGCTAAAACCTGAGAGGGCTTAAAAAGGACACAGAGAGAATTTAAGACAGATTTTTGCTGTTTGTGGGTTGCGTGCGGCAAAGAAATTGTCCTGACTCAGCAACAGGAAAAAACTGGCTGTTTTAAAATGCCGGCTTTCTGGGCTGTGCCGCCATCACGATCTCTGTCTGGTTCCTGCTGGAGACAGAGCTTTTGAATGGAGCATTTGGAGTAAATGCTATGGCTTGCTTGATGGCAATGTGGACTGCTGTGTGCCTGGAACTGTGTGTGGCTCAGGGGCACCAAATGGCTCTGAGGCAGGAGGGCTCAGCTCTGCCATGCTGAACTGTGCTGGTCTCAGGCAGGAACTACCATAATTACCATAATAACAGCACAGTTAAGGTTTGGACTGAGCAGGACACAGGCCGTACCGTATTATCTGTACATGGTGTAACTTTAGTTTTTAAGAAGTGCTTAACATTTTAAGAAATGCTCCTGGATAGTAAAAAAATTACAGATTCACAGTAGAACTGATTCAGACACTGTTGGATGAATGTACGTAGGCTTGAGAGAGAGAAATATATATATATAAAGAATAGAGTTAATGTCTTAAAAAAAAGGGTAAAGTCTTTAAAGAGACAGAGTACAGATAGTTATAGATTAAAAGAAATAAGGAAAAATAAGCCATGTAAAAATGGAAAATTCACAGAGAGTCTGGATTCTTAGTATTATTGTGTTTTCTTTAAAATTTTTGACTGTAAAGGAGCTAAGTGCAGAGAGACATTTCATTATATGGGCTGCCAAGCTAAACCAGAATGAATATAAGGATATTATGATTTCAGAATATGGGTCTAAGGATATGATGCTTTGGAGAGGGTCTTCTTTTGTTTTCACAGAGGATGAGACTCTGTGGATTGGGTCTATCCCAATATGGTATGATAGACCACGCCCTCCTGAAAGGTTGCTGTGAACACCTTCAGAAAATTATTTCATTCAACTGCCGACTGAGATGACCCTGACACACAGGTTACACCATGAAAGATCTGAATACAGTGCCCCCATTCAGCAGGAAGCAGTTTGGAGAGAAAAAAATTGCACCCATGTTCCCAAATATGGTTTATAAATGTTTTTTTACATTTAAAGGGGGATATGATATAGATATAAATAATTTGCATTGGTGTGGATTTTAAGGTCAATTTTGTTATATGTATATGTATTTCTGATATTAATTAAGGTATTGTGTAGTTCATTTAAAAATGTAACGTATATAGGTTGTTAATGGATAATCATCAATAATAGTCAAGCTTGTAGTCATGTTATTTAGATTTTCTAGATGTGCATAGATATATTTTAGATAGGCATTCTTCATATCTTTCAAAGACTGCAGAATATGGCATTTAAAATATTTTAATAACTTAGGGCTTTTCATGACAATGAAACATGTCTGCTCCTGGCAGCACCAATCTACTCCAAGAGGAAGATGGGCATCGAAGAGGCTCCTTATGGAGTTTTATAGCCATTTGGACAAGAAACTGCTCTTGCCTGGACTGATGCATAAACTGGACACAAAGAACCCGCAGAGAGGACTGCTAAAATTGCCTAAAGGTGAGATGGTCTTTCGGGGTTCCTGACCTATGAAAGAGTCTATGAGACATTCTGCAGGACACAGCAGAAAGTGAGTGAACTGCTTTAGCTGCTTTAGAATTTCCTGCTTCATGGAAATGTCTGCTGGATACTATGGGCCTGAAGGCCAAAGATGGATGCCCCAACGGTACAGAGGAACTTTGGGTGACTGTACAGGCAGCGAGATGTCTCTGTCATTTCTAGAGTTTTGGATTTCTTGTTTACTTAGGTAATATTATATCCTTCTGGAGTCTTTGATGGAGTTGAAGAATGGTTAGTTATAGTTATAGTTTTCCATTATTATGATAAAGAAAAGTAGATGTAAATATTGTAACTGTAATTCTTGCTTGATTACTGTTTTGTTATATGTAATTTTACTGTGTTAAAGTTAAAGCCTTTCTTTTTTGTTTAAACAGAAAAAGGGGAAATGATGTGGGAGTAATTTCTTTATAATCTGTTGCTTTCATTGGTTAATTAATAAAGAAACTGCCTAGACCCATTTGATAGGCCAACCCTTAGGTGGGTGGAGTAGACAGAACAGGATGCTGGGAGAAAGAAGCCGAGTCGTGAGTCGCCATGATTCTCTCACTCCAGACAGACGCAGGTTAAGATCTTTCCTGGTAAGCCAGCTCGTGGTACTACACAGAATATTAGAAATGGGTTAGATCAAAATGTAAGAGCTAGTCAATAAGAGGCTGGAACTAATGGGCCAGGCAGTATTTTTAAAGAATACAGTTTCCGTGTAATTATTTCAGGGCATAAGCTAGCCATGTGGGCGGCTGGGTGCCGGGGACACAGCCCCGCTGCTCTTATTACAACACATGTCAAATACTTCACTTGACCAAATCCTGTCGCAAGCTTCCTCTTCTTTCCTTTGTTTACTCACCTGCTAAATTCTGCGTTTCTGTCCCCTCCTAGGTGCACACTGGCCTCCAGGCACGATGAAAGCTTGGCAGCTTTTTAACTACTCCAACACGCAGTAAGTGAGATCAAAGCAACATATTCTGTTACTCATGCTGTGTTGTATTTTTGAGACAGGATCTAACAGTGTAAGCAAGGATAATCTCTATTACATGTTCCTCTTAATTATTTCTTCTGATCATGACTTGTTTTTTAAAAAGTTCATAATTCTTCCATATGAGTATGTGTGTATCTACATGTAACTATGTGTACTGTCTATGCGTGCTTTCAGTGGCCATAAGAGGCTGTCAGATTCCTCAGATTTGGCATCACAGGCAGTTGTGAGCTGCTTTTAGAAGGTTCCTAGAAGCAAATTCTGATCCTCCGCAAGAGCAGAAAGTATTCTTAACCACTAAGTCATCTCTCCACCCTCATGACTTCTTTACTAAAAATAATTAAAAATTACTAAGATCGTCTTGATTGGACAAAGAAATAGATCTGTGGGAACATTATGTCTCTGAGGTGACATTTAACGGAGACACTGCAGCAGTCCGACTCACGGAAGGTGCTGTATAGTCATTCAGATGACACACACTTGATGGAGGAAGGTCATTGGTTAATTAATAAAAAAACTGCTTGGCCCTCATAGGTTAGAACATAGGTGGGTGGAGTAAACAGAACAGAATGCTGGGAGGAAGAGGAAGTGAGCTCAGATGCAGGGCAGCTCCTCTCAGAGACAGATGCCATGCAACTCATCGCCAGGGCAGATGCGATGAAGCTCCAACCCAGGATGGACATAGGCTAGAATCTTCCCAGTAAGCACACCTTGGGGTGCTACACATATTATTAGAAATGGGCTAGTCCAGGTGCGAGAGTTATCCTAGAAGAGGCTAGATATAATGGGCCAAGCGGTGTTTAAAAGAATACAGTTTGTGTGTCGTTATTTTGGGGCATAAGCTAGCCAGGCGACCAGGAGCTGGGGCGGCAGGAACACAGCCCACAGTTCCCCACTACACACACTGTTTTGTGATTGCTCTTGCCCCTTCTGAAAATAGATAATTGCCTTTGGAAAGACCCCCCCCTCAAGTCCTTATTCTCGCCCACAACTCCATCTCCTATGGCTCTCACTTACGCTCCTTTAAATTCTTTTTATTCTAATTTATACATATGTGTTAATGTTTGTAAGTGTATGTGTGCACACTGTGTGGGTGTCTGGTACCCATAGAGACCAAAAGAAAGTGTCAGATGCCCTGAAAGCTGAGTTATATGGCTTCCATATAGGTGCTGGCGACCTAACTTGAACCTCTGCAAGAGCAGTAAGTGTTCTTCCCACCAAGCCATCTCTCCAGCTCCTATCACTGGTCTTTCTTAGCCCCTACAAACATGAACAAAAAGTATAATTAAAAAAAAAAAAACTTCAGTGTGGTAGATTTAATCTTTTAGGGATGTGTTTCATATTTGTTCTGTTGCTCTGCTAGGACTTGACCCCAGATCACTGTGTATAGTAAATCACTCTGCCACTGAGCTACTTCCACAGTCTTTTTAAATTTGAGACAAGGGTGCACTAAATTCTCCGAGTTAGCCTTGAACTCACTCTGTAGCCCATAAACTGGACTTGAACTCATGCCTGATCAGATTTTATAAAGACAAACTCCAAATGTCTACCAGATACACACAATCTAAACTTTAAGTGGAAAAAAAGACTGGACTATAGTAATGGTGGTCTATTTGGTAAGAGAATGGAGACCAAGCAGTGGGAGACAATAATGGAGGTATATGAGATCAAGGTGGATGGTACACAGACATGAAGACATCAGAATGAAAGCCATAGTTCTCAACAATGAGTACATGCCAATAAGTTTTTAAAAAACCTTTAATACAAACAAACAAGGCCTTAAGAATCAAAAGATTCAATGTCCCTCAGCAGATGCTTTCATGGAGCAAGGGACTCCATCAGGTTTGGGACTCACCAACGGATTCCAAATCTATCAGTCAGTAATACTGAGAAAGACATCAAATTGCATATTTGGGGTCCTGGGTGAGAGGCCTAGGAACCCACTATTGAGAAGAGTAATAACCAAGTCATGGAATCTCTCACGGTTAGAAATATTCTAACACTTGTTAAAATGGCAAGGAAGACTGTTTAAGATGCTATGTGACTGTTTCTTTTGAACCATAACATTCCTTCCTGGAGAGGGAGAGGCTCCTCAGACTTGCTCAAGAAATTCATGAAGCTTGGGATGCTCAGAAAAGTTGAGAAAATGACAAGATGCACAAGTTCCCTCCCCGAGGCTAGATGAGCAGAAAGCTGTTTGTGAGGATCTCCGGGGATGCAGCTTTCACGAGTGGCACTGATGCTGAGAGGCAGCTGCCTTCGAGCCACCTATGTTCCTGGAAGTAACCTTCTACCTTACTCCAACAAACAACCCCAAAGAACTCATTAGTTCAGCCAACTCGACTTGAGTGGAACAATTTATTTGATTTGAATAGATTTAGGTGAAGTCAACTGGGGTGAAGACTTTTTGTTCATGTACACCCAGGAGAAGGCATACAACACAGAGCTTGGGGTATCAAAATAAGAAACAGAGGCACACTCAAATATCAATGGGACCTCTATATCACACTCATTCCCAAAAGCTTAGC
Source organism: Chionomys nivalis (assembly GCF_950005125.1). Taxonomy (NCBI): domain Eukaryota; kingdom Metazoa; phylum Chordata; class Mammalia; order Rodentia; family Cricetidae; genus Chionomys; species Chionomys nivalis. Next base: position 100,367,508 of record NC_080088.1, on the reverse strand, counting down.
GAACAACATGGAAGAGGGAACAGAAAGATTCTGAAAGCTAAGGAGTAATAGGACTGATGTGAAACAGCATCTTCTGGATGTGACAAGGACCACTGCAATCCTTTACTCTTGGCACCTGTGGTCAACCACACAAGACCTTTATGATGTAATGCCAGTCATCATTCAAGAATGGATGAGAAAAAGTGTCCACGAGGTTCCACACCTACATGAGGAACTATTGGCAGCTGATAGCATCTAGAGGAGACAGAATCAGTTTCAACAGGCATATAGCTATGGTAGTTTGGCCATGCCCCAGTGGATGGCCCCACACCTATGTATGTATAGACAGCAGTAATTGGACTCTGTGGGTTATAACAAAAACAGAAAAAAAAAGTGGTAAGGCAGAGTCGGACTGGGCAAATATAATCAAAATTCATTGCGCGCATGAATGACATTCCCAAAGAATAAATAAGATAGTACATTTTAAAAAGGACAATATAGAAATCAGGCTCAACTCTAAACATAAGAACAAGTAGTTATTAACAGTCGAAGAGTAGGGCAATATAGTCAGTCAGTGGACAGTTACTAAAAGGTGATGCCAAGGATGTGAGGTTCCCAGTAAGCTCTGGGACTCTGCCAAAGACTGTACATCCAAGTCAGGGAATGAAGAAGTTGGCTACAAATCAAGGCTGATCAGACACTAAATATTAATAGGACAGATTCAGTAGTTAACGAGCTTCTTGTGCTGCCCTCCACCATGTAAGGATGCCACTAAAAATCCCTTACCAGATGCTAGCTCCGTGTTCTTGGATCTCTTTACCTCCAGAACTATGAACCAGACAAATTTCAATTGTTAATGAATTACTTGGCCCTGGATGTCTAGTTACAGTTATAGAAACAGACAGGGCAGCACAGGCCCTAGAGAGATAAGATGCTTATGAAAGACCAAAGAAATTAAATCACAGAATCATGGAAAATCCTTCTTTTCATAATTGAGGGACAGGGACAGGAAGTACCATGGGGTCAAATGATCGCTAAAGCTATAGGTCACATCATAGGCATTGGCACAACGGGACGTGAAGGTCACTGCTGTGGTTTTAATATGTCCACTGAGAGTGTACCGTGTTGAAACCTTAACTGTCAAACTCACCTGTTAATGACACGTGGAGGCAAGGCCTTTGGTTAGGAATCAGCATTTGATAAGATCAAGAGGGTGACTTTATCCCATGGCTATCTAAGAAGAGGGAGAGATCCAAACTAACACACTTGCTGGGTCTCTTCATGTGACATCATGTTATAATGCCACAAGAAGACATCAACATCATTTTCTTGGGCTTCTCAGCCTCCAGAGCAGTGAACCAAACCAAATTCTCTTGCTATAAATTGCCTGCTCACAAGTATGTTGTTACAGTTACGGAAAGAAGACTGAAACCCGTGCTATTTCCTCTAAGACAGTTGCTAACATAACCCTCATGTCATGTGACCAAGTAGAATCCGTACAGGCTTTTGTTACAAAAATGACACTAGGGATTCTGATTTTGTGAAAACCCCTGGAACCTGCCTCCTTTCCCTCTCCAGTCTAAGGGAGGCTGGTAAAGACATAGACCGTTGTCAACGGGTTGCTTTGGGAGCTGACTGAGAAGGCGTGGGAGCCTCCATTTTCATTGCAGAAAGCAACCTCATATCTGTTTTGGCTCTGGTTCAATGCCTTGGAAGTTTGTTCTCCTATTCTTATTGCTGTTTTTATAGTGTCTCAAATTACACTGTACTAGATTCAGTCAGTGGCTTACTAGATTCCCTTAAAAGTATATAACATTGTTAAAGCCATTGTTTTTAAAAAGCCCCTTTAAACCACGACATTTATTAGCCATTATATTAAGATAAACTACGAAGTTATCCCCAATATAGACGTTACCCTTTGATTTAAATTCCAACTTGAGTAAACCAGGCAAAGCGCATTAAAAGCAGAACGGTTTTTAGGACCCACTGGGCAGTGATAGAATCTGTGGTATGCTAAACACCAGCACAGTGTATGCGAATGAACCCTGGTTAATCACATCTGGGACCCAGTTAAACTTTCCTGAGTCTCTCACATTTCTTCCTGGGCTCCAGCAGAATGAGTGCAGCAGGTGACGCTGCCACATGCAGAAGGAGACATCAGCGTGGGGAGGTGAGGACAGACTGGCTGCTGGTTAGGTGAGCTCTTTCTTTGTAACTGCGACAAGGTACTTGAGAGAAACAAGAGGAGGGAGATAGTTTTGTTTTATGATTTCAGAGACTTCGTTCCATGGTCACTTGGCCTCATACATTTGGACAGAACATCACAGTGACAGGAACCTGTGGCCCAAGAAAGTAGATAAAGGAGAGGGAGAGAAAGAATGAGCGAGAGGGAGGAAAGAGTAGGTACAATACAGAACCCCAAAGACAGACCCCCAAATGACCCACTTCCTCCAGCTGGGCCATACCCCAAACATTCTGCCATTTCCTAATAATGCCATCGAGGGATTAATCCATTGATTATCCCAGAGCACCCAAGATCTGATTGTCTTTGGGCATGCTATGAGAGACACCCAAAGGTGTACTTCACTGCTTCCCTAGGTGTGTCTCAGTCCCATCAAGTTGACTGTCAAGAAGAAGCCCCACAACAAGGAAATACAAAGCTAGGAAAAGGCAATAGCTCTGCATTATTCAGGGTTCTCTAGAATAAAGAATAACATTGTACAGAATGAATCTCTCTCTCCATATATATCTGTCATTGGCCACTTATCTGGGGTAAATATATGTTTGTTCATATCTCCTTAGGAAATATCTCACAACCTGTCTTCCAAACCATGTACAACACTCTTGTGTATACACTTATTCATCCCAAGTGTAAGTGTAACTATGCCTGTATCCAAAGGGCAATCACACAGGGGTGTTTCACATATGTCTGTATGTGTGTATACATGCATACACACGCACACACACACCTATATGATCTAGTAGAGTGGCTTACATGCTGAGATCCACTAGTCCAACAATAGCTGCCTATGAGCAAAAGGTCCAAGAACCCAGTAGTGTTCAGTTCATGAGGCTGCACGTCTCACCTGGTCTTCAGTACATGCCAGAATCTGAAGAAGTGAGATCGAATGTCAGTGAAGGAATGGACTTGCTAGCCAGGCAAGAGCAAGCAGGCAAAGCGCAAAAGCTTCCTCTTTCTGCATCTTTATATACAGAAAGCATGGCCCAGACAGAGTCGAGATGGATCTTCCCCACCTGAAAAGATCTGGTTTGAAGGATGTCTTTCTGCCTCAAATAGCCAGATTAAAGGTGTGTCTGCCCACTAACAGATCAGGATTAAAACTAGGTCTTCTTACCTCAAATTAAGCCAGGAGAGGGAAGAAGAGAGAGCGCAGGCCCAAAGGCCCGACAGAAGTATGTCGAGGGAGGAGAGGTTTACGCTGGATCATAGTTTGGCCCAGTTCAATACAGTAGAGAAGGCAGGGTGGATTTATGACAGCAAGGGCTTGCTACTGGGGCTCCTCACATCTGAGTGGACTAGGAAGCAGAGACTGCAAACAGGGATGGTTTTAACCCCCCAGGACCCACTCCTGCTGGTCTACAACCATCAGGTGGCCCCATTTCCCAATGATTTCAAAACCTTCCACATCAGTACCAACAGCTGGGGATGAAATACTGAAACATACAGTTCTGGCGGAGACATATCACTTTCAACCTGTAATAGTAACTAAATGGATTCTGGAGTCGCACACTCATATAGTTTCCAGGAGTTTCCTTGATGTGACTTCTATGCAGAAAACAATCTTTCATAAAAGATGAGTAATAGCAATAATAATAATTTAGTTGACATAAGCGTTACATTCACATCACTAAACCTCAAAAGTTACTGACACAAATACCTAGAAACTAAACCAATAGAAGATTTAGAAACAAGAATATTTTTATAACTAACATTATTTAGAACCATTGGTGAAAGATGCTACTGAAAAGAGTAGATTTTATTGTTGCTAGTAATTGCCACATTGCTCTCTTCCAAAGTGTGTCCTCCCCCAACACCACTCTTGAGATGTCATTGTCTGGTTGCAGCTATTTCCTCTACACTGAAGGTAAAGGGAGGTTCCTGAAGACTCTGGAAGCAAACAAAACTTAACACCACTCAGGAAGAAAACAATTGAAAAGTCTCAGGAAGTTCCTGAAACAAGAATCACAAGCTGTAACAACTATTAGGGGAAAGAGGCTCTCTGAAAGAGTCTGCCCTTAAGTCTTTTATAAGCTCCAGGGATTCAGCTTCTGTGAGTCATTGCCCATGCTGAAGTGGACTTTCTGGTAATACAGATGCCTTTGAGTCATTTCTCCTCCTTTAGGCAATTGATCATTCACAGTTCATAAGTATGCTTATTGGTTCACCAAGCTGGAGTTCATTGGACTCACTTGCTAGTCAACTTCAGTCTGTCATTGGCCACTTATCTGGGGTAAATATATGTTTGTTCATATCTCCTTAGGAAAGATCTCACAACCCTGCCCCCCAAACCATGTACAACACTCTTGTATGTACATTTATTCATCCCAAGTGTAAGTGTAACTATGCCTATATCCAAAGGGCAATCACACAGGGGTGTTTCTTGATGGGGTTTATGAGGTTGTAAGGGACTATGTCTCTTTATGTGGCTTGCTACACACAGACGGCTTCAGCATGGGTACTGGGGACAATATGTAGGAACAAGAGAGGAGGGCAGACACTATGCATTATCTATCTTCTCGCTCAGGCCCGCAAATGAAGACGTGTGTCACATGGAAGCAGAGAGGAACTGACAACCAAAGCCTGGGAGGTTACTTCCAGAATGACTCGGCAAAACAACAGTGTTCAATTCCACCACTAATGAAGTCTCAGAACACAAAGTGAGACACAGAGCTGCAGAACACTTGCTACTGACTGTGGCAGTTCAAGGAAGCTTTGGCAGAGCCCCAAACAGTATCCTTGGCACAGAAATGAGTCATCTCCTGGGGGATGCCAGCCTCTGTAGAAACACGGCTTCTTCTGCAGATGTAATGTTTGGAGGAAGTTCTTGGAAATGTTCTTTCTAGACTCCAGGCAGTCACTTGTGCTCAGAAATATGGAAGGCTTGCCTACTTCTGAGCTGAGAGCGGGATTGGACTCATTTCAGAACCAATTATACTTCTATGTTTCTCTCAGAGTCAGCTGTGAAGGTTTCCTTCAACTATGGATGCTCAACGTGGGGCACAAAATAAGGAGCATGTCTTAGCTGTAGGCTAAATGTATCAGCCTTGGCGCAGTTACCCACATCCCTGAAGTTTCCCGGAACGTCCATATCCAGTTCTGCGCCCTTGCATATGTCCTCTCCCTGACAGAAAAACACAGTTTCCCATGCCCATTCCTGCTCAGAAGCCCCCATCTTGTCAACTTCAAATCAACCCTGACCAAGCTCCTTAGCTTTGCTACAGTCCCAACACTAAATTCCTCCTTAGGTCATTTCTACCCAATCTTAGTTTAGCCATTCACTCTGGTGTGTACATGTATGTATGTGTGTACACACATACATGCATGCCTTCATGATAAGAAAGAAAGAAAGAAAGAAAGAAAGAAAGAAAGAAAGAAAGAAAGAAAGAAAGAAAGAAAGAAAGAAAATGAAGCTAGAGAGATGACCTGTGGGTTAAGAGCACTTGCACTTCCGCCTCTTGTAGAGAAACTGAGGTCTGTTCTCAACACCCTATCAGAAGGTTCGCAACCAAGTGTAACTCCAACTCCAGGGGATCCGATGCAGTGTACAACAGTACAGGAGGTTAGAAAATACAAAACACAAATGAATCATAAATTTAAAATGCATATATCTGAAAGAACAATGTCCCTTACAATAAAAACAAGACACCTCAGCTTGCCTCGAAAAGCATTTCCAGGCGAGGATGACTCGCCCTGATCATTCCCTCTCTGCCCTCACTGAAGAGGATACTCTCAGAGCCTTCGCCTTCCCATAGAGTGCATTTCCCATATGCCTCTCTCTGCTGAGGCTCAGAGCTGCAGGCTCAGAACAGATCACTCTGTTTGAAGGCAATAGACTCGCCTGAGTATCTCTATTACATTAGCTCCAAAGCATCCCACTGTGGCTGAGCAAGAGTTGGGTGGGAAGGAGGTTAAAGGAGTAAAATCACCTCTACCAGGGGATTAACAGATTCCCAGGGCTTCTTAACTACAACTGTGATGTGCCAAGGAGCATCAAGGGAAGACTCGGTGCCTTGGAGGGGCTCCAAGATCCATTTTCCTGCTGAGCACAGGAAGCAAGGGAACATCTGGTGTTCAAGACAACCTGATCCTGTGAATGAGAAATGGCCCCCACATGCGAGGGTACCCATGAAAGAGACAGATGAACCGGGGATTGTCAGCGTGCAACTGTTGGGAGCTGACAGGAGGAGACATGGCCCTAGGTGACAGAGAAACCAGCTGGATTCTTGATATTCGTATCAGAAAGACGGATGCAGAAGATAGAGACATAAACATATAGATGCAAAATGCAGATATAAATAACAGAGATAAAAATAATGCAGCCGAAACTGACATATCAATAGATACAGATGGTATAAATGTAGATGAGGTAAAGTTGTATTTAGATGATGCAGGTATAAATGATAAAGACCGGACAGATGCAGATAGAAACAAGCACATTGATATACACGGTATAGTAAATATAGATATTAGTGATTATCAATATAGGTAAAATGGGTTATAGTGATATACATGCTATAAATATATAAATAATAAATTGAGTATAGGTACTTCTAACTATAGATATAGGTTATGTAAATAATACATGATAAGGGTGTAGAGACACATACAGATTCCATAGCTATGGATGTTATAAATAGATACAGATTATACAGATATAAGTCATATAGATGCACACAGATAGGCATGGATTATATAAACATAGAAATATGAATGTGCATAGATAATATAACAATACAGAATTTATTTATATAGCAATGGTGAGTTAGCACATTTCTTCTAGCAGGACTCTGCCCAGTTCACCTTAAGTTTGTATCAACGAACCCCTGAAACCAGCGATCCAGTAGTAAAGCTCCACACATGCTGTTCTCTCCAAACTGAACCATTTCCTCCTGGAGGGAAGTTCTTTAAGACTCCGGAAGCTAATGAAACTTACAAGTCACAGTAGGTAAGCTCATGAAACCTACAAAATATACAGGGGTCCTCCCTAAGGTCCTGTAAGTGCTGGGAGCGAGGAATGTGTGGAGGGGCACTAAGACTTTCTCCAGTGGGTCTGACTTCAAAGTGTACAGGGAGCTCCATGTTGCAGATTCTGGAAGTCACCTCTCAGGCTGTGGAGCACCTGCCTCTGAGTAACCCATACTCCTGTAAGCATCCCCGCCCCCCTCCAATAAACTCAGCTCCACCAAGCTAGTCTCGGGTAGAATGATTTCTTTGGTCTGTCTTCCGCACTCTGCATAGGGTGACTAGACATTTCTTCACACCTCCCCAGGAGAAGTGAATACTACCTCTGTTGTTTTCTGGAGAGCTATGTATGGAAAACAGCTTGGGCTGTTGGAGACCAGTCACCATGGTTACCGCTTGTGATGGCTGGTTTTGATGTCACCTTGCCTTTAATCACCTGGGTAAGCAGCCTCTGTTGAGGAATTGTCTTGATTGCCTTAATGGATGTGGTAAGACCAACCTCAAACGGAGCAGCACCTTCTGAAAGCAGACCAGATTTAAAAGGGTGTGCATGGCAGAGGGAAGAGTATTTATTTGCCTTCTGCAGATCTGGCCTTCCCTCTTTTCACTGAGTTGATTTATCCCATTGCTGCTGCTGCAGCTGCTGATTTTGCTGCTGCTGCTAATGATGGTGATGAAGAAGATGATGATGATGATGAGTCCTTCACTGATATCAGAACCACCATTTCCAGGCTTCCATGGCTGAATGAGGACTAGTGGCTCTTCAGGCATCTTCTAGATTTGGGGTGCCATATTGGAACCGCTGAGGCACCCAGCCTTGTGGACTGAACAGCTAAATGGGTTGTCAGATTTCTCAGTGTGAGACAACCATGGAGGGATTTACTCCTACTTCAGCAGCACCCGGCCTCTAGGGCTGAGCAACTTCCAGGTTCTGTCTCTCAGATGTGACTTAACTATTGTTAATATTTTAACATAAGATGACTTCACAAATTGTGGGTGGTATTTGTGTTTGTATGTGTGTGTGTTCATCTTATCTGTTCTGTTCCTTTAGAAAATCGCAACTAATGTACTACTCAAGATGGCTGTAGTCATGTAAAGCTGGAATCCCCTTGATCAGAGGTAGGCTGTAAATGAGGATGGGGATGAGATACTTCATGATCACCCTCTATGTGGCAGGGTACCAAAATGTAGCATCTTAGGTCAAATTCACTAAAGAGCACCACTAAAATATGAATTTCCTGTCAAGACTAGCTGCTTCTAGAATCCATTATTCTTCATCTTGATGCCCATGACTCAGAAGGAGGTAGGAGATTCTGGTCATGATGCGAGATTCTAGTCCATGGACAACTCTGAGATATCACTTCAAACTCCATCTTATCTACCGTCAACTTTTTGCCTAATTACGCAAGGCCTTCAATCAAACACAGTAGTTCTCAGTCTGTGGGTTGTGACCCCTACAGGGTCACATAACAGATATATTCACATTATGATTAATAATAGTACCGGAATTATAGTTAAGAAATAGCAGAGAAATGATTTTATGGTTGGAGGTCACCACAACCCTAGGAACAGTGTTAAAGGGTCGCAGCATTAGGAAGGTTGAGAACCATCAGATCTGGGAGTCTCACATTCAAGCAGATCCATTTCAAAGAGACCGTATCCCCCGCTACCTATCAGAGACCCCTGATAGATTTACATGCCACTGCTTTAGTGTGTCTTAAGGTATTCAAATATGTTTATTAATTAGTCATCATTATCGACTTGACATCCTGCTGTCATTTAAATAAGCTTGGTGAAATTAATGAGGCCTCTAATAATATGCATGCTCCTTGTGCTAATTATTTTTTGGTGAACAAATTCATTGTTAATATGAATAGCAATATAAATCATGTGAAGAATCAATATTTGTGTGGGAGATGAGCTCCAAAGACCAAGAGAAAGGACACACTAACATTGATGGAAGTCAGAAGAAGTTCTGAGCCCAAGTTAAAGAAAAAGTGGGTCTTCCTAGGGAAAGAGTTTAGTATGAGCTTTATTAATGATGGGACCAGAGGAGGAGGGTCCTCAAATGCAAACAGAACTTGCTCTGTAATCATGTCAACTGGATCTCCCTACAAGGAAAGGAAACCACTGATAGAAGCTGAGAGATGCTGAAGAATATACCTTGCCTTCACACACACACACACACACACACACACACCACTGATCTCCAAGTTCTTATTGATCTAACATCAGTCAGTATATTTTCTTAATGCTTTTCCCTCTGAGTTAATAAAAGTTTATACTTTGGCCTGTTTTCCCATTATCACTAGACAGTATGATCTACATAAAATATAACCCTCTCATATAGTTTGGATACACTTTATTTTACACATACACACACACACACACACACGTACCTGCTGCAAGTTTATATTCCAGTGTGGCAGTGTTGAGATGGCAGACCTTTTAAGAGGTGAGGTCTAATGGAAGGTAACTGGTTCATAGAAGTTCTACCCCCATGAATAGACTAATTCATGGGCAGAGTTGGGTTTCTTAGGAGTGAATTAGTTCCCTCAAGAGTGTGTTATTATAATTTTAAGAACTGGAATAACTTCCCACTCTCTCTTACTTCCCGTCTTGCCATGTGAGCCCTTTTTGGTCAGTTTTCTTTCCACTTCATCACCATGTATGACACAGCCAGAAATCCTCCTTAGGAAACTGGCACCATGGTCTTCGGATTTACCAGGCATGTGAGTCATGAATACTTTCTTTATGCAGTACTCAGCCTTGGGTATTCTGCTGTATGTAGCAACATACACAGACTAAGATGCCCCTAAATTGGGTCAGGGAGCAAAGAAGAAAATATTTCCTTGGCTAAGGAGTTTCCTGGAGGTTTCCACTGGCTAAAATTACTTTCTACAGTCCAAGCTCTTTTTTATAAAATTCAAGTTCTCCAAATCCGAACTTTCCCCAGCTTTCCTCTTATATCTCATCTAAATGAAACCCTTAAGGAAGTTGCCCCTCCCCGCACCATTTCAGCTAGTTAACCTTATATGCTTCTGCCCCTTAAACCCACACTTGTTAGAGGAGATGAATCCTGAATTTCCCGGTCACAGTCTTTCCTCAGCACTCAGAACTCCTAAGCGTTCTGGTTTTATTGCACTTACTTCATGGATCAGAATTTTCAGCATATGATCTTTTCTTATTTCCTTGACTTTGAACCTCTCAAGGAGATGATATCCATCCCATTCATCTCAGACTTCACAAAATCTAATAGTCCGTAAATCTTTGATGAATAAACCAGTTAGTATCAACTTAATGAGAGAGAAAGGGTTGTGGGAAAGATGGAGGAGTCATCAGACAGAAGGCTGGGAATTGAGGAGGTAACACATGGAGGCCTAAGTTAGTGGGGACACGTGAAGCTCCCTGCAGGGGGTTAGAGGCCGCTGATATTTTCCTGTAAGCGGATTTGATACAGACTAAGGATGCTTAGAAGGAACCAATACAGAGAAATAATCAAGAGTGCAGACTCCTGCATTAGGGTCCAGAAATTACAATTGATGCCAACAACGCACATAGCTTGAGAGAGTACAGAACCGGTACCAGTCATATTTGCCTTCATGTTTGCTTGGAGACTGAGAACAGAAATGGGTGAATGGACCCCAAGTGGTCCCAATAGGCAAAGAATGGTTTATTGCCGACAGATTGAGAATCAAGTTTCTTCAACCCCATGTAAGTACTTTTGGATAGGGCAGTACCTCCCTAACTGAGAAACACGAGATGCCTTGCTAAGTTAAGGATGCATTTTCTGGCTGAACAAATCACATGCCTATGAGTAATCAAGGTACTGAGGCAAACAAACATAGGAATAGATTAATGACTCAGGACTCTTCTTGACTTGAGCTGTGCGCGCATACACACACACACACACACACACACACATTGCCGACAAAGCACCTACCAACCTGGGACCCCACACAGACATGCACTTTTACTGAGCTGGATACACAACCCTCTTTAGAGAAAGCAATGGAACTTCCTCTCTAAGCTTTATCTCTCTAGGAACCTTAGTGGCACCTGTTTTGGGAACAATCATATCCAAAAATGCACCCTGGAATTAAAGGCTAAGGGCTAATTCAGTCTGGACTGGTTTGAGATGCCTTTATGGCTTAACATACTCTGCCTTCTGAATGAACTTTTAAGAAAAATTCCACATTGGCCATCTTATAGTTGTGCATGATTAAGGCATGTCCATGATTAAATTCAAATGCACCATGGGAAAAGATATGCACAGTAAACGAAGGGTTACTTTCTTGAGTGGCATGCTTGCTCAGGGCATCTGTTCCTTTGAAATGTAGCCACTCTGTTCTTTCGCTTTCCTTCTGAGCATAGCATTTTGCTACTCTGCATTAAGCATGAGCTCCACCAGTCCCTTAAACAAGACACGAGAACCTAGAAACCCTCCAGTGCAGACTGAGACTACCAGGTTGCATGATAATTTTCTTCTTCTGGAAGAGAGGGGGAGGTTTATGAGACATGGGAAATAAATTTCACCTGTGTGAGAAAGCTGAAGCTGATGAGACCCAAGAAGAGCCCCTCCCCCAGGTTAGAGAAGCAGGAAGCTAGTGCAGGGGGAGGAGATTGTGATCAGCCAACATGTCAAGTGAGATTCCCAGACCCGGCTGTGCAGACAGCTCCAAGGCTTCAGCTTTTGTGAGCTGGGGTTTTTGATGATGCAACTACATTTGAGTAAGTACCCATCACTCAAACTCCTTTTGGTAACAGTAATGAAAACAACCAAGTTGGACTTTGGTTTAATTATTACTTTGATCTGTCCTGAGTTTTCTACCTGGGGTACGTAGGAGCGTGTGTGTGTGTGTGAGAGAGAGAGAGAGAGAGAGAGAGAGAGAGAGAGAGAGAGAGAGAGAGAGATCTCCCCAGAAAAGTTTCACAACACACGCTTTGCAAACTTCTGCTCATTTATAAAATGCATTTAAAGCAGTGGCTCTCAACCTGTGGGTTGTGACCTCTTTGGAGTCGAACGACCTTGTCACAACGTTGTATAGTAGATAGGCTGCCTATCAGATATTTACATTATAATTCATAACAGCAGCAAAATTACAGTGATGAAGTAACAACAAAAATAATTTCAAGATTGGGGGGTCACCATATGAGGAACTGTGTTAAAGGGTCACAGCACTAGGAAGGTTGAGAACCACTGATGTAGAACATCTCAACTCCACCTATGGCAAAACACAAAAGGACTCCAAGAGATTCTTCCCTGGGTTGCAAAGAGCTGGGTGTTCGATTCCATCACTTAGCTCCAAGGAACCTCTCAAGCCACAGAGGCATCCTAGGAAGGTACCCAGTCTGATGGCTATGAATGTAACTCCCTAGAGGTCCAAGAAGAGATTTATCGAAACCTTGACATGTATCAGACACTGTGCGAAGGGCTTAATCTCACAAAACCTTTCCTGCCCTCCTGAGTTCCTAAAACGTATTAGTTCGCCTTAGATGAAATCTCACAAAGCATGATCTGCGGGGTGAGGGAAACCGAACCCAAGGGCTGTTGTGCTGGCCCAGAATTTTTATCACAAGATTGCTCATCATGCCCTTCTCCTTGAGAAGGAGTGCCCTGTAGTAAAAATGGGAATTCTCTCACACCGTGCAAAGGGAAGGTTAGACATGCGAGCTAAGCTTCATTGGAGTTGAAAAATCCAAAAAGCTCTGCCTACCAACTGGAGGGTCCACTATGTCAGAAGGCGGAATTCCCCCAGGAAAAGGAGCTGCATTAATATTCAAAGATGCTACCATCTTCCTGCAGGTTTCACAACTGATACTAAATTAAGCCATAAAGTGCAACCATGCTAATTGGCAAAAGACACATGACAGACAATGATGGGGTAAAAGTTCACTTCTTACTCCAATTAATTACAAGAAAGAAAAAATTTTTTTTCTAATGAAGGCATGAGCTCCCACGCACACCATATGGATCCTGAGGACCTAGATTGATGGGCACAGCCATACGTCACTGGAATCCCATCCTCCAAAGACCTAGTGTGAGATGGAATAGCTTTGCGTGTTTGCACGTTGGGACATGAATTTTGAGCCCAGTGTGAGGCATTAGCGGTGTGTAATAAATTCTCTGAATAAGAACATGAGACCTACCTTGGCGGTACACCTGAGCACATCTATCCGGTATACAATACGATAGCCCTGCTTCCTTAATACTAGTCCTGCCTGAGTCAAGGAACCAAATACTTGTCCTTCAAGAGTTAACCATTAAGATCATGTATAACACATACAGTCCCTGTGTTCAAAGTTCCCTTTTTCATAAAGTCACCAGTGATACTGAACCATGTCCTACCCTACTGACCTTCTTTTAACTTAACTCTATGAAGACTCTGTCTCCAAATTCAACCATGATCAGCAGCCCGGATGGGGTAAGAATCCAATATATCACGCCGGGCGGTGGTGGCGCACGCCTTTAATTCCAGCACTCGGGAGGCAGAGGCAAGCGGATCTCTGTGAGTTCGAGACCAGCCTGGTCTACAAGAGCTAGTTCCAGGACAGGCTCCAAAACCACAGAGAAACCCTGTCTCGAAAAACCAAGAAAAAAAAAGAATCCAATATATCTGTGGTACGTTTGAATAAGAATGGCTCCCATAGGCTCATATATTTGAATGCTTAGTCACCAGGGAGTAGAACTCTTTGATAGAATTAAAGAGGTTTGGGTGTGGTCTTCTTCTAGGAATTGTATCCTTGGGGTGGGTTTTGAAATTTCAAAACCTCATGATACTTTTTTCTCTTTCCTCTCTCTCTTCCCTCCCCCACCCTCCTTTCTCTGTCTCTGCCTGTGGGTCAGGATTTAGCTCTCAATTACTTTTCCAACACCACACCTGCATGCCACCATGCTCCCCACCATGAGGACAACGGACTAAACCTCAGAAACCACACGCAAGCTCCTAATTAAACGTTTTCTTTCGTAAGAGTTACCTTGGTTATGGTGTCTCTTCACACCAAAGAATGGTGACCAAAACAATACCTTATGAGACGGGGTGACACAATTCATCATCATAGGACCCAACACGGATGGAATTCTCAGAACATATTCAAGGAGTCATCGGTCAGTTCTTTTTTGCCTTTTCATTTTTCGCATCCATTCTTCGGTAATTTCACGCACCAACACAATGCGTTTAGACCTTATCTGCCTCTCATTTCTCCTCGCAACTCCTCCCAGAAATTCTCCCGACTTCCTCTTACCAAATTCATGTCTTCTTCCCTTCTTAAATAGCTATGGGGTCTACTTAGTGCTGCCTGTACAGTCGTGGGTGTAATATTTCATCCACTGAACATGGGAAACTGACTGGGGGGGTCACAGTGTTGAGAAGAAGTGAGTTTCCCTCCCACAGAGGCCATAGGCTCTACCAGTAGTTTCTCACTGAGAGGCAAGGCCTCCCTCACAACCATCCTTCTGTTCCATGATACACTGCTTACTGGACTGGTCTTGTGCGGCCGCCACAGCTGCTGTGAGCTCATGATTACACATCTGTGCCATATCCCAATGACACTGTTTCTCAACAATCCTTCCACCTGCTCTTTCATGATGTCCCCTTAGCCTTAGGGGAGAGGAACTGTGACCTAAGAGCGCCATTTAGAGCTGAGCATTCCATGGCCACTTCTTCTCTACCCTTAGACCAGTTATGAGTTCTTATATTAACCACTATCTGCATCATAAGCCAATTCTGTTGGGAAAATAAACATCTGGATAGCGCTTCATAGTCCCCAGGATTCTGAACTCTAAATAACAAGAAAGGGTGCCCAGGATTCTGAATTCTAAATAATAAGAAAGGGTGATTTGAGAAATCCCTTGATTTCTGGGAACTGGGGCCAAATTTGTGTCTTCCTGGTTAAGAACCATCTCCATGGCAGGATCTTCCTGGGCTTCCTGTGAGCTGGGGAGTGGGAATTTGCTATTCCACATTGTAGATCTGCAGTGAAAGTCTCCCATAACTTCCAAGGAAAATATCATAGTCCACCCACCCCTTGCTTTAAACCCTCCCTTTTTATTTTGGATGGGGCCTCTACCCCAGATTTGCCTCAGATTCCCAGTTTTTGCCATGCTGGAGATGGAATCCAAGGCCTCATGCATGCTAGGTGAGCACTTTACCAGCTGAACTACATGCCCAGCTCCCATTTGCTTCTGGGCTGTATTTGAGACGGGATCTTCTGCAATTAGGTAGCTGTGGCCGTGCTTTATTTCCTTTCCCATTCATCTTCAATACGCTGTGGAATTAACAAGGCTCCCCTTGACCCACCTGTGAAATCTGCCATCTCTTATGGCTGCTCACTGGTCTTTGCTGGGAGATGCTCTAGCGATAGCACTGGAGCAATTTGATGAATGTTTCTCTCCTTCTTATTACAAGAATGCTAATCTCTTGACATCTCTCCCCCTATGTACATTCATTAAAGGCTCTGGGCTCCCCACACTCTGCTGCAGATAATATTCAGCACTGTATTTGCTGACATTACAGTGGTCGGCTCACACAGAATTATCTGATGATGTGGTATTAAAGAATTAGGTCAAATAATCTGGATAAACCTTTCGGATTAAAGGCTCTGTGCTTGTCTCACTGACCAATATTTTGACAATCTAGTTGGACTCGAGGACACACCATGTCCTCATTGCTCATTCCTTCCACAGATTGTGATGCAGGCTGGGTGTAAAGAACTCTTCTAGGCACTGAAAAATGAGGGCTCTGCTTCCCAGAACCTTGCAATACAGGAAAGAAAAATGTGAGCAGATGTGTACTATCCAGACAGGGGCTTGGTTAAGAGCTTGCTGCTGCAAGCAGGGAAACCTAAGTTTGATCCCCAGAACCCTAAAAACCCACCTTAGCAGATCATGGCAGTACATGCTTGCAGTCCCAGTACTGAGGGAGTAGAGACAGACCTGCCAATCCCTGTGGCTCATAGGCAAGCCGGTCTAGCCCACCAGGAAAAAGAAAGTATCTAGTATATGAGGAATGACACCTGTGCATGCCCCCTGGCTTCCACCCATGCTTGAGCACATGCATCAACAAATATGAACAAAACACATAAAAATATAATAACGACAACACATTGATATAAATAATTTGGGATGGTAGGCGAGATCTGGT
Source organism: Chionomys nivalis (assembly GCF_950005125.1). NCBI lineage: Eukaryota > Metazoa > Chordata > Mammalia > Rodentia > Cricetidae > Chionomys > Chionomys nivalis. Next base: position 100,351,182 of record NC_080088.1, on the reverse strand, counting down.
TCTCCTGCAGTCAGAAGGGCTTCGCAGAGATTTGAGTCCACCTGGAAGAACAGAAGCAGCTCACTGGGTGCAGCATTGTGTGTATATGAGAAGGATTCCAAATAGAAGGAATAGCAGATGCAATGAGGAAGGGCACAATGTGTACGTCACCCTTCCCCCTAGAGAATGTGCAGAAGATGAATGCACTGGAGGGACAAGGAATATTCCTGTCTCCTCTCTGCCACCGTGATAAAGTACTCTGACCAACAACTTGGGAAGGAAAAGCTTTATTTTATCTTTATTCTATCTTACACTTTCAGGTCATAGTCCAACATGAGCAGCAACTCAAGGCAAAAGCCCAACGCAGAAGCAGGAAAAAGCACTATGCTCTGGCTTGCTCTCTGGTTTCATAACAGGCTCATGCTTTCTGATCCAGCACAGGGTCATCCGCCTAGAGACGGTACTGCTTGCAATGGACTTTATCCTTCTACATCAATTAATAATCAAGACGATCCCCCAGAGGTACGTTCCTAGCCAATCTGTCTCAGACATCCTCTCAGTTGTGACTTTCCTTCCAGATGACTGTGGGCTGTGTTAAATCAGCAGTTAGACTACCAGGGCTAAAGCCAGCCTGACTTGACTATCAGGCCGCAGAGTTTGTCTTCTCAACTGCGTCAGAAACCAAAGGCTTGTAGGGACGACATCGGATCGCAGAAAGCTGACTTCTTCACCTGACTGCAGGCGAACACCTTAGCTCACAGGTGATGGCTGTAGGGACGGCACAGATTCAAGAGTCATTGAAAGTCAGTCGTGGTAGCACATGTCCTGAATCCCTGTACTCAGGAGGTTGAAGTGGGAGGATCACACATTAAAGGTAAACCTAGCGTCTTAGTTAAGGTTTTAATTGCTGCAAGGAGACACCACAATCACAGTAACTCCTATAAAGGAGAAACATTTCATTGGGGTGGCTTACATTTTCAGAGGTTTCATCTATTTCATCACGGTGTGACTTGGTGGTGTGCAGCAGACATGGTGCTGGAGAAGGAGCTCAGAGTCCTACATCTTGACTTGCAGGCAACAGGAAGTGGTCTGTCTCATTGGGCATTCTTTGAACATACATGAGACTGCAAAGTCCACCCCCGCAGTGACACACTTTCTCTGAGAAGACCACACCTACTCTAACAAGGCCACATAGCCTAATAGTGCCACTCCTTTTGGGGGCCATTTTCTTTCAAATCAGCGCACATGGACTACATAGTCAAACCCTGCATCTAAATACAAACAAGCAAACAACAACAGAATCATTTCAAAGGTGGCCTTCCTCCCTTTGGGATAGAATGTTTTGAACTAGAAGGAAAATACATACAAATATAAGAGTCAATATTGACAATCAACTTGATGGGATCTACACTCATTGAAGAGACAAACCTCTGGGCATGTCTATGAGGAAGCTTCTAGATTCTGTTAACTTAAGTGAGAACCCACCTTAACTCTGAATGACACCATGGGCTGGGGTCTAGACTCGTTAAAAGGGGAGGGGCACACAAGTATTCAGTTCTCTCTGCTGTGATCCACTGCCTAGAGGTCAGCAGGTCTTCCACCTTCCCCACCATAATGGACCATACCCTCTCAACTGTGAGCCAAAATAAACCCTTCATCCATTATGTTGCTTTTTTTTTTTTTTGGCATTGATCACATTGAGAAAAGTAATTAGCTCAGTAACAGACCCCATCCTTCATGACATGCTTATAGAGTGGAACCTTCTAACCAGCTCTCCCAAGAAAGTACACTGATCTGCCTCCTACTAGAGATTTGGATCTTTTTTTAAACTATGTGACAACTCTTTACACATATTACATCTGTAAAGTTTTTTAGTGTAAAAAGTCCTCCAGTCTAGAACCCTAATTCAAAGTCTTTCCTTGCTACATCATCCCCAGAATCTCAAGAGTTCACAATGATATTCTGAAAGCTAACCCAGCCCTTTGAGCCCCACTGCTTTCAAAGTCAGCCAACAGTCCTGTCCTCCATGACCAAGGTTTCCCAGTTCAGTACAGGGCAGAGGTGTAGGCAAGATGGAGCAGGATATGTAAGCCAGGGCTATCAGGGAGTCCTTCATTTCCAGAATGTTCATTTGCTATTCAGTGGATGGCTCTCTGGGTAATGTCCCCTTTGTGTACAGCCTGGCATATCTCTGTGGTTTGAATAACCGGAACAAAAACACTACACATTTCCCCTAGGTAGCTAATAGCTCCTTATCTTGCAGTTCTGCACATAATTTACTTAGGATGAAATCTGATGCTCATAAATCCATACTGTGTCATTTTCTTTTCCTTGCCTCACAGTGAATTTATTCAGCAAGCAATCACCCTTTAAGATGTGCTGATAGCCTTCTCTTCCCTTCCGATTCTTGAGTGTGGGTCTGAAGAATTCCTGGACGGACTGTTTTCTTCTGGAACCTAGAAGCTGCTGCAGCACTAAAGCATCAGCTAGGACCACTTGAAGGGTTGCCATTCCTATTTAAACATAGCACTGGACTGGGAAGATAGTTTAGTATAGCTTCGTGAGTGATGTACTTGGCCACAGATGCATGAGAACCTGAGATAGATCCCCAGAACCCACATAAAAACCTGGGAGTGGTGAGGCTCACTTGATATCCCATTGCTGGAGGGGAGGAGACAGTCAAGCTAGTCTATTGAGTGAGCCCCAGATCCCACTGGGATACCCTGTCTCAAAAACTAAGGTTGGACATGTCCCAACATTGACCTCTGGCCTCCACATGCACATACATGTGCATGTATGCACCCACACAAACATTCACACACACACACACATACACCAATGAGGTCTATGGAGAACATACTTGGAATCAGGAAATGTTTGGCTGTTTACTCACTCAACAAGTATTTATTGTCAGTCACATAGTTCAATCCTATTGCTGCCTACTAAAATCATGTTATGAATAAGCAAGATAAGCAGCCTTCTTCCTGCATTTCCAGAATGAGATTAAAAGTTTGTGTTCTTGAGTTGCTCAATCTTGGGTAATTTGCTAGATCCTTCCTCGCCTGATTTCTGTTCTGGTACACATGTGGATAACGTATGGAATTTAAAAAGTGGGGGTATATTAGAGATTAAAACCATCCTAGGAAAATTTCTACTGCTTAAACTCCATCTTCAGCTCTCTTTCCACTTTTCTACGTTGAGATATTAGTGTCTTACTAAAGTGCTCCGACTGGCCTTGAACTCACTCCGTAGTCTTGGTTGGCCTTGAACTCATGGTCCTCCTGCTTTAGTCTCCCAAGTAGCTGGACTGACAGGCCTGCAGCACCGTGGCTTACTGCAATGTTAAACTGAGTAACAGATATGGCCACCGATGCTTAAGTGGCTAATAACATTCCAGGCACTCAAAACCATCATCCGACACATGTAGAGACTTTCTATCTTGACCCAGAATTCCCAAGAACACCCTCAAGTTTATGGTAACCACCTGATGGCACCATCAAATTTAAATCGGGGGATTTGTGAGCCGGTCGGAAATAATCAAGGTATAAAAATTCACAGACTATGGCAGAAAAGCAAATATAAACCTCTTTATGTGGTTCCCTGCTTAATTTATTCCCAACTTTGTCTTAAGTGATACTTCTCACCAATATACAGGAGATGGAAAAAAACTAGGGTTAAAATTCCCAGTGATTGCTTCCTACCAGGTCTGTGGTGCACTACTGCCCCCGTGTGTACCAAGCTTGGCTAGCAAGGATCTGGGACCCACATTGACATTAGGACATTTTATTTTATCTTTTTTTTCTCGGGTTTTTTTTTTTTTTTTTTTTTTTTTTTGGAGCAAGAACACTTAAGAAGAAGAAAATAGACTCTCAAAAATCCTCTTTATCCAAGATCAAATAGAATAAAACCCAATTAAGTCAAAGCAGCTGTTGGTGTTTAACCAACTCAAGCAGCACAACTTTTCCTTCCCTCTGTGATGTGTATTGGGCATCCAGCTCAGGAAGTGGGTGCCTTAGCCCTGGAGATAAGAAGAAACCCCTTAATAAAGTAGAGGGCTCACTGTGATCCCAAGTGACAGTCTCTGGTTCCTGGAGTGGGCACATATCTCTGCTCAGAATGATTTCTAGCATCATCGAACATACACCTGTGTTCTCTGCTCAAGAAGAAACTTCTAGATACCTCTGCCTCAGACTAGCGAAATGAGTCTTGTGTTGTGTGAGTCGAGGTCAAGAAACATTTGTCAGACTAGATCTTTTGATTCTGTTAGGATTCTAAGGTTCGGGCATTGTGTGATTTAGAGGGTGCAGCTCATTGGTGGCTAAAGTGACTGTGGTGCCTAAGATTGGGAGTGAATTTGACAGGACCTCAAATCATCCAGGAGGTAGTTATCAGGGCGTGTCTGTGTGGGGTTTTCTAGATTGGGTTAATTGAGGTGGGGAAACCCACCAGGAATGTGGGAAACACCATTCTGTGGGCTAGCGACTCAGGCTAAATAAAAAAGAGAAAGTGAGGGCTGGAGAGATGGCTCAGTGGTTAAGAGCATTGCCTGTTCTTCCAAAGGTCCTGAGTTCAATTCCCAGCAACCACATGGTGGCTCACAACCATCTGTAATGAGATCTGGTGCCCTCTTCTGGCCTGCAGGCATACACACAGACAGGATATTGTATACATAATTAATAAATAAATAAATATTAAAAACAGAAAAGAAAAAGTGAGCTGAGCACCAGCACCCGTCTCTCTCTGTTTCCTGACTGTGGATGTCGTGTGACCAGGCACCTCATGCTCCTGCCGCTATGGACATACCCTCAAACTGTGACCCAAAATAAGCCCTTCCTTCTTTCAGCTGCTTTTGTCAAGCATTTTGTCCTAGCAGCATGACAAGTGACTAAAAGCACTGGTGGAATATTGTAAGATCTGAGGCCAGGGTCCATCTGCTGAGATGTCCAGATTTCTGTGTCCTAGAACAAAGGATTGAATAGGAACTCAGAGGATATGAGAGAAATAGAGGTAGTTTATGAAGAAAGCGCAAGCAAGCCCCAAGAATGAAACTGAGCTAGAGAGCTATGATAGGTCTATACTAGGAACCTGTTGTGTAACACTTTTTCTGAAGAGACATAAATATCTTCAACCATCTAGAGCAATGTTTCTCAACCTGTGCGTCATGACCTGTACAGGGGGGTTGCATATCAGATATTTATATTACAGTTCATAACAGTATCAAAATTATAGTTATGATGTAACAACAAAATAATTTTATGTTTGGAGATCATGACAACATGAGGAATTATATCAAAGGGCCACAGCATTAGAAAGGTAGAGAACCACTGAGTTAGAGGATCAATGACAGACAAAATTAAGGATATCACCAAAGTCCAACTTGGTCAAACAATGCGTTTACTGGGGCTACTTACAAGAGTATGGATGAGGGATGACTTATAAAAGCAGGAAGGACTAAAGACAACTACATCAATGAAAGCCCACCCCCAGCATGGGTGACAGCTTATAAAAGCTGGAACCCTGAAGCTCACTCCATGACTTACAGGCAGCTCCACTGGCTAGAAAAAGTGTCTTCTAGGCATCTCAACTTGTCTGAGCCTTCTCAGCAGCCTTTACTGCTTACATAGCCTTTGGAAATGAGGGTCTTTGTGCATCTGATCAGTTTCAGGGACTTCCTGGGACTTCTGAGTTGTTTACTTCCTGAGTCTTTATGAGCCTATCTTTAGAACATCCTGAGTCTTATCAGCTTCCCTCCATGGTAGAACTTAGTAGTTCAGAGTAAATAGCTGTATAATAGAGACACAAGAATATTCAGGGGCTTGAAAGTAAAAGTTTTGGAGAGGTCAGATACAGCTCAGTGTGGGCAGAACACAGGATATGAGAAAGAGAATACTGTAAAACAGGGATTCGTGGAGATGACCAGAGAGGGACTGGATTGTAAACTAAAGATGTGAGTTGAAAGGATGGACCACAGAATATTACAGAGGAGAACAGGAAAGTTTGATTTTTACCAGGACAACAATGGGCAGTTGAATTGTGAGAAAGATCTAAAATGGGAAGCCCAGGAGAAGACAATTATAATAGTCTAGGCAGAAGACATCAAGTATAAATTAAGTATCTGAAGAAACAACTAGATAATTATTACAATAACCGTTAGTCTTTGGAATGGTGTAGCCCACCCCAAACTCTTCCCTAATTGCCCCTGACTGATAATATAAGAATTAACAAGTTTGTGATCTTGAGAGACAGCTCAGTCAATGAAGTGCTTGCCTTGCAAGCAAATAGACCTGAGTTAAAAACCCCAGAACACATATTTAAGAAGAAGCAAAACTTAAAAAACAAGATATGGTGACACACATTTGTAATTTAAATGCTGGGGAGGTGCAGAAGACAAAAATGTTCTGGAACTCATTGGTCAGTTGATTTTGCCCACTTGATGAGTGAGAGATTCTGTATTAAAAGTCAAGATGGTGCCCGGTCCTTTCACTTGGTTCTAGTCCACACCACTGAGGACGTTCCTCAAGCCTTCTGTCTCTTGTCTGCCCATCTTTCCATGCCCCTAACTTCATCATATGCCAGAGGTTTCATATGTCAAGCCATATGGTGTGATGTTTCTACAACTCAATATCAGCTGGAAAGCTCAACAGGGTAGAATCCTGAGACTTTCTGACATAAACTAGCTTACCCTGGCTTTGGTTCCAGATGACTACCTATGCCTTGAATGTTATTTGTTGGCTACTCTATGGAATACTCAGCCTTCCAACTCAGAATTCAGTGGGGCTGTTTAGAGGTAACATCTCAGGGGAGACAATCTGGTAAGGAGCCAAAGGCCAATCAATGCTAACTGTACAATCTGATATACCACTTATTGTGGGACTTTTCCTAGGGACTCATGAACAGACAGAGCACTGATGACAGGGTAAAGAAATAATTCCACTCAAGTCTAGTTTCTCAAAACATTGAGCTCATTTGGGCTACTTGCAAGGGTTAACTGATGCAGACATGGATGTCACAAAGCCAGCTGCCTCACCAAAAATCCTACATGGACTTGAATGACAATTCATAAAAGATTGTGCTTTCCTTGTGCTTTTTTCATGACTTGCAGGCTGCCTGGAAGGTTGGAGAGTCTCCTTTCCACAGCAGTTGTTACTATTTATATAACCAGAGAGAGGAGCCATATGAGTCTTGTAAATTTTAGGAACATCCTGAGACTTGTGAGTTTTGTTAACTTCTGAAGCCTTGTAAGTATCCTTTACTTCCCTCCCAGGAGAAATGTCTCAATCCCTAGACAATACCCATGCAATGTCACTTTGGTCTTTCTCTATGTCTTCTGAGATGATTGACACTTTCCTCCTGGGGCAGCTGTGAGGAAGGAAGGAGGTCATGTGAGCAAAAGTTATTCTTAAGCACAAACCAAAATAAACAAGTAGCAGTGATTGTGGACCCTTGTGGGTACCAAGACAGAGGAGCCCTGACTAAGTGTTAATGACTATATTGCATTGGACTACATGAAAGAGTGATGAGTCTTGCTAGGATTCTCCAACTTAGTGTCATGACTCTTCCCTAGTACACTTGAACCAATAAGCAACTATTGAAAATACTCAAAAGTGTTTCCTAACAATAGATTTCTTGCAAGCAAGAAAATGATAGCTCTCAGATATTCAAGTGTATCTGTGCATGAAAAATATTATCCACTAAGTGTCGATGAAATATGAGAGTACTGTGATTAAATGATTTTTTATAAAAAAACAAGCTATTTACAATTATTCTAAACATCATGGGTGGAACTCACAGTTCTAATGTTGAATGAGAAACAATAAAGACAGAGTGTATGCTTATGGTTTCGTTTATATGAAGTATCAACACGGGCAAAAGGAATTAATGTTGATAGAAATTAGGATAGTGCTTATTCTATTAATAGACTAATTATTAGCATATAGGGTAAAAGTGGTTCTCTGAAGAGCCATATTACTGTTGTTTTTCCTAATCTATTCTTTTATTAGAAAGCACACTGTGTTTGTAAAAATCTATGTAGCCGTCACACTATAATTATGAGCACTTCATGTGTATTTCAACAAAGAGAGTGCTGTATGAGTATTTTAAGCTCATCCATGCCTACTATAAGAGAACAAATCCAGAGTTAGAGAGAAAGCTCAGTAGGAGAAGCATTTACCACGCAAGTATGAGGACCCAAGTTCAAGTCCCCAGAATCCACAAAAAGTCAGGTGTGATATCACACATCTGTAATTCCAGGATTCCAATGGTAAGATGGGAGATAGAAATAGGAGAATTCCTAGAGGCTCATGGGCCTGCTAACATGGCATAGCCACCAGAGACCAACAAGAGACCCTTTTTGAAACAATAAGGAAGGCAAGGACCAAAACTCGAAAGATCCTCCAACTTTCACATTGCTGCTGTGGCATATACATACATACACATATGCTCACACAAAGATTTTTTTTTTAAGAAAACAGTATTTGCCTATGACCAGCATCTTAAGTTTATGCCAAGGCTCTACAACTAACAACAGTGACACTGTGTCTATCACTTTGTTTCCATTGATAGCTTTTGTCTAACCACTAATGGAGCACAACCCTTAGATTGCAGATTGGGTCAAAAATATCATCAAAGGTCAACACAAACACCAAATTATTTAGCAGAAAGTCCCTACTGTGGTTGAGGTTATAGCCAACACCAAATACAACCTTGAAACAGGTTTTTTTTTTAAATCAAAATTCTTAATGGATATTTTCTTGAGCATCCCTCCAGTGTTGAATCTGCTTGACAGGTACTTAAAGAAAAAATACACATCTTTAAGATGTGTTCTTAGTATCTAGTTCATACCACTGGGCTATCCATGTGACAGGCCTAAGCAAAATAAAAGAGGCAGAAGGTTCTGGACCTATCTTGAGACAGTAGAGGTTTTACTTTGAGTTTGCCGAGGCTAAAAGGAGAAGGCTAAAAGGAGAAGAATTATAGTTTATGTTACATTCATGGGCATAGCCACGTATTGGTACTAAGCACAAAGCCTTAGGGAAAAGATTTTTAAAAATAGAGAAGTAAATTTCAAAATCAGAAGTCAGAGAGAGAGAGAAAAAAGCGGGTATGGTAGAAGGTGTAGCAAACGTATCAGTGTGAATGAGATATCTTCATTTAGAACAGCAAAGCATTCTCAGAGACAAAAGATTGATCTTAAGGTTTCAGGGGGAGATTCCATCCATCATGACAGAAAAAGTATGGCCAAGCAACTCTGGTTGCAGCAGTGGGATCCTGTGACAGAGGCTGTACACACCACGGTCAACCAGGAAGCCGAGAGAGCAGACAGGAACTAGGGGATTGGTATAGCCTTGGAAGGCACACCCTTAGTAATCCACTGCCTCTACCTAAACCCTATATAAAAGATCTACAACCTCCCAAAACAGTGCCACCACTCGGGTTTGAATGAGAAATGTCCCTGATAGGCTCTTATATTTAAACACTTGCTCTCCAGTTGGTAGAGCTGTTTGGGGATGTTAAGGAACCTTCAGAAAGTGGAGTCTTGCTGGAAGAAGTACACCATGGCAGGATTTATAGCTTTGCTCAACTTCCTGTTTCTCTCTCTCTCTTTCCTTCCTGTTTGTAGATGAATTGGGATCTCGCAGCTTCCTACTCCTGTTGCCATGCCTTCCCTACCATTATGGACTCTATACCTTCAGAACTATAACCTAAAATAAACTCTCGCTTCCTTAAGCTACTTTTGGTCATGATCCTTTAATCACATCAACAGAACAGTAACTAATACAGCCACCTACTGGACAACAACGAGGGTTCAATGCACGAACCTGTGGGAGGCTTTTCACATTTAAACGGTAGCAGAAAACAAAGTAAACAATAAAAAAAGGAACAGTTTAAAATACAAAGACTGAAAAGAAAAGTGTGAGCTTACTCTTAATTGATGTTTTCTATATCAGAGGATAAATTACACTAAGACAATGGAATAGAAGAGACCAGGTTCATCTAGATGGACATGAAAAGCTAAAAGTATCTTTTTCCTGAGGTTATTTTGTTTTGTTCCTCTAAAGTCATCTCAAGTAATTAGGGGTCACTGTACTTTTGTGAAATATGGAAGACTCCCCAGTGAGCATACAATCAAAGAAGAACATTCTTGGAAACATTACATGTTCAGGGAGAGGGTACCTATTGGGCTATTGAGTTTAGGAACAGTGTCAAAAACGCTGAGGAACTTGAACTCATCCATGAAGTTGGAAACAATCATGACCCCACCAAGACAGGATCAACATCAGCCATAAGCACACACCTGAGTGACAGCTAGGATCTCACACGCATGCTCACTCTGTCATGCAGATCTACCCAAACATTTGAATGGACTGTCAAGGTCCATCCATATATATTAGCAAGAAGGCATCTCTTGCGTGACATATGCAAAGGCAATATCTAAAACAATAATTTCTTAGAAAGACCAGAGTGTAGCACTAGGGAAATGTCTCAGAGGCTAAGAGCACTTGTTCAGATATGATCTGAGTTCAAATTCCCAAAACCTTCACTAAAATGTCAGACATAGCTGGGCAGGCCTAAAACTCCATGGCAGAGACCAGAGAATGCCAGGAGCCCCCTGGGAAGCCAGGCTGTCTCTGGTTCAGTGAAGATCTGTCTTAGGATGAAATCATGGAAACCAACAGAGGAAGAACCCTGGATGTCCACCTCTTTCCTCTACATGCATGTGCATGGGCACACACAAGCATGTACACCCACACATCATGTACATGCACCACACACAAATACACAACATATCACACACATACACACAATTAATCAAAGTTTTAATTCTGAAAAAGAAAAAACAGAGTTATCTATAACGTTATCCATCAAACAAGAATAAACACTAACTCCTCAGAAATACATATCATACAGGAATAATGACCCTTATATGGGACATCTATAGGACCCACCCCCAAGTCTCAGTGGACATCACAGGAAAGGGGACAGAAAGAATTTCAGAGCCTTCTGGATAAGACATTGGTGTGGGAAGTCCTTCTGTATATGTGTTGCTTTTACTGGTTAATGAATAAAGCTGTTTCAGCCAGTGGCTTAGCAGAATAGAGCTAGGTTGGAAAACTAAACTGAATGCTGGGAGAAAGAAGACAGAGTCAAGGAAAAGCCATGGAGCTGCCAGAGGAGAAAGATATGAGCCATCAGCCAAACCTTGCCAGTAGGCCACGAGCCTTATGGTAAAATATAAAATAATAGAAATGGTTTAATTTAAGATATAAGAGTAAGCCAGAAGTGTGCTTAAGCTATTGACCAAACAGTATTGCAAATAATATAGTTTCTGAGTGATTATTTTGTGGTCTGGGCAACCGGGAATGAACAAGAAGCCTCCCCCAACAAGACATGGTCATTGAACTCATAAACTGACTGCAGTTATAGCTACCTGCACAAGACCAAGCCAGCAAAGTAGCCAACACCCAGCAGGCAAATCTAATTGGACTTGGTGAATTATGACAACAACAGCAAAAAGAGAGGACCCGAAAGTGTGGGACAGACACATACACACACATATGGAATGACAGCCTTCTAGGATGTTGGAGCACAAAAGTGTTATATACATCCTTTTCCTCCCCCACATCCTTAGAGAGATCTCATTTTTCTTAGATTTCTCACATTATGTTTGCCTAGAGATTTGGCTTAGAGAGAGTTGCCCGTGTGTAGTGATTACATTCTATTAGGAATCATAATTGCACAGCATTATGATCTAAAAACTATTTATTGAAAACAAGTTCATCTGAGTCTTCTCATCAGAACAGAGCGTGATGCCAGACACCAGCACTCGGGGTATCGTTACCAGAGGGGAGTGCAAACCCAGGGATCTGCACTGGGAATCTAAGGATGTGCTCAAGAAAACCCCTAGTGTGAGTCTAGGGTTCCTCTGATGTTGGAATTCGGATTCTCTATTCCCATGGCTTCCTTATCATGAGTATCTAGCATTAATTAACCTGGTTGGAAAAAAATCAGGACCTGATAAAGCACAGGGCAAGATAAGGAATGGATTTCAGACTTGCAGAGATAGTCTGTTTAGTTGCCTTTCTCGACTATGCGCTAACTCTATGATAAAAGCAACCAAACCAGGTAAGGGCTTCTGTTGGTATGAGTCATGGTGAGAAGGCATGGTGACCAGAGTTGGAGGCAGCTGGCCGTGTGGCATCGCGGGAAGCAGAGGGATGGATGCTGGCGCTCAGCTCACTTTCTCCCTTCTATTCCATCTAGGAGTTAGGATGGGGCTTCCTACACTAACTAACCGAGTCTCCAAAATCTATCCCAGACATACCCAGAGATTTGTCTCCAAGGTGATTCTATATCGTGTACAATTGGTAATCAATGCAAACTATCAGAAGAAGGCTACTCCTTGTCAATTTGCCACCCAAACATACCATTTTCAAGTTATAACCTTCTGACCCTTGACCTCATTGGCTCATGGATGCAAAATGCTTTCAGTCCAACTTCAATTGATCAACACAGTCATTACCCCAGGGGACTAATAAGAACTGAAATACAAGGAGGAACAGCAACTTAAAGCACCCCAAGTCCTGGTCACAGACCACTGTGAATATAGCTCTTATTTCAAACATTCAAATCTAAAGACTCACAGACTGGGATCCCAGACCACAAATACAGAGAACAAACACCCCAATGAAGTCTGGAAAGCAAGTTTGGAGTGGTAATGGCTTGCTATGGTAGATCAAGATTTTGTCTTCTTCCATTCTTGTCTTATTTATCTTGTAATGGCCAAGTCTCCTAATCTGACCACACACAAGGTGAAGACATTGGTCCAAAGCTCCTGGCTGAAAGCACAGGTGCATTCTTAAAGTATCAGCATGAGATACCCCAGGACCAAGTTCTCAGCACAAAGGAGATTTATTTGCTCCAGAGGGACAAAGAACAGGGAATAAGAGGCAAAGGCAGGAGATAGAGAACAAGGGAGAAGGGAGAAGGACCAAGGGAGAGGAGAAGGGTTATTTATCCCAGAGGCTCTGTCTACAAAAGCTCTTGTTCCATAGCATAAGGGGCTTGCTTATGAGACCCACATGAAGCATGCAGGCATGATGGAACACATTTGTAACCTAGTACTGAGGATAGGGATTCCTAAGACTTACTGCTAAGCCAGCTACACCTGACTGGTATGCTCTAGACCAGTGAAAGACACTGCCACCACCACCCCCAAAAAAGAGAAAACAAAAAAAAAAGAAAAACAAGACGAACAGTGTCTGAGAAATGACATCTGAATTTGACCATAGGCCTCCACATGCACATATATTGTATGTACACACACATGCATGTGCAAGCCTGCACTTGCATGTGCATGAACATACATAAATAAAAACATAAATAAATGGAAAGAACATGGAGAGAAAGAAGAAAGGAGGGAGAAGAGAGGTGGAAAGGAGGGATTACCTACATGAAGGTGATACAGTGACTCCAGAGACAATACCATGTTCAGGAAGAGACAGATAAGGGATAGAAACTGGAGGAAAGTCAGAAGAGACAGAGACGAGGTGGGGCATGGAGACAGTGTGAGAGCGATGGGGCAGAGCCCCTGAGTCACTCTGATATGGCATGGAGCACAATGGCCGCTTTGCTAGGGAGGGCAGGCCTTGTTCAGGGGTATAAGTCAGAAAATCTACCCTGCTGGAGATGCAGGTGGGTTGGCAGAGCTGTTGCCTAGCATGCCTGAAGCCATGGTTCCAACCATGTAACTCATTAACCCAACCTATAACCCTAGGAAGGTCATCTGCAGCTAATGGTGAGTTCTGGGGTAGCCTGGACTCCATGAGACCCCATTTCAAAAACAAAAGAAGAGCTCCCCCATTCTGAAATACATCCGAATGCACATCCGAATGCAAACGCACAAGAACAGTCCAGCTCACCCCGCAAGCTGTCCATCACATCTGGCCGTGAGCCTGTTTACAACACGATATGAACTTAACGTTCAATTACCCGCGGAACTTTATCATTAAAACAGAACTTGAAAATATGCATGTCGAATCAAAAAAAAAAAAAAAAAAACCCCAGCTCACACACACTCCCCAAACCAAATTTGAAAAGTCTGCACCGGGGCTGTGCCAGGCTTTCAAAGCCATCTGTTTTCCAAGCCCACCTTCCTCCTTGTTTACCGCAGCCTGTCTGCTGGTTTAACAACCTCCAGTGGGATTTCACACGCCTCATTATGCAAAATCACTGCTTATGCATTCGCCCTGCCACTTGCCTAACTAATCTCAACTCGGTAACACCTTTCCTAGGCGGCTCCCCAGTCTGGAGTCCTCCTACAGGGTTGCAGATCAAGCACTGAAGAGAAGCAGGGAGCAAGACAAAAGGCATCCTCCAGTGTGCTTGCCTTTATCAGGCGGTCCAGAATCTGAGATGCTACTTAAGGTGAGAAGCCAAAAACAAAAAACCAAACAGAAAAAAAAAAAAAAAAAAAAAACACTAAGAAAGAAAAAACAGCAGGATTATAATATACATTCGAAATAGAAAACAACACTGTTGCATTGTATGTAAGTTAGAAAGGCAAGTTCAGGGCCCTCCTTATTCACCGGTTCTCCCTCTGAATTACCTGTTTGGAATGTTGTGTGCGTCAGTATACACGCACGCTGGTGTGAAGGTCCCAGGAGATCCTGAGGTGTCTCTCTTTCAGTACCACTCACCTCTTTAGTTTGAAGGAAGATCTCTCAATGTCCTGGAACTTTCGACTATGTAGGCCAGGTTAGTTAGCCAGACATCATCCGGTTTCCACCCCCACGTCACAGTGCTGGGATTACAGGCGTTTGCCTTTGCGTTCAGTGTTTTATATGGGTTCTTAATTTCTGCCTCTGCATAAAGCTTTGGCTGATAGAGCCTGGTGAGATGGCTTAGCAGGTAAAAGTGCTTGCTGTAAGGTAATGTCCTCAGTTCAAATCCCCAGCACACACATCAAAGCTCGGCACTGTGGTAGAGACTTTTAATCCCAGAACTGGACAGGAGGAGACATACAGATCCCAGGGACAGGCTGGCCACCCAGTCTGGTTGTATTTATACTTCTCTTCTTTGGGGGAATCTTTTCAGTCCCTCTTGATTTTTCCTTTCTGAAATCATAAAACTGTCCTATAGCAATTCCCAAATGGTGTGGGCTAATTTTCAGATTTAGGTCTGTATCATAGTCCTGGCTCTCCAAAGGAAGAACTGATACAATGACTGTGGACTAAAAGTGAACTTCTTAGGCCATCTGTCTCCCACCACAGAAGCTAAGATCCTGGTAGCCGCTCAGCCCACTGTGCTGTGTGTCTTATGTGGAGGTTTGAAAGAAAATGGCCCCCAAAAGGAGTGACACTTGTTGGGGTGTGTGCGGTCTTGTTGGAGGAAGTGTGTCACTGTGGGGTGCACTTTGAGGTCTCTTTTCTCAATCTTCACTCAGCGTGACAGTCAGTCAACTTCCTGCTGCCTTCTGGTCAAGAAGTAGACAGCACCATGTCTGCCTGCACACCACCATGCTCCCTGTCATGATGATAATGGACCGAACCTCTAAAACTGTAAGCCACCAGCTCAATGAAATATTTTCTTTGTAAGAGTTGCCACGGCCATGGTATCTCTTCACAGCAATAACAAAAGCCTAACTAAGACATCTTAGAGTCCTAGTCAGGCATTGAGGGCCCACAAGATTTTTGGTAGCTGTGAGTCTTCAGTCTATATTGGAAACCCAAAAGAAGCCAGATCTGACATCAACAGAAAAATCAGAAGTACCAGTAGCAGGATAGATGAACTCATCAGTGAGAGTGAAAGCAAGCAGGCACAAAAACCAAGCACTTTCTTCTTCGGTCTCCTTAACTAGAACACCACAAGGTGTTTGCCACATTTAAGATGGGCCTTCCTATTTCAAATAAAATCCATTACGGGAACCAACGAATCCCAACAGCGAGCCTTATAGATGGTTCTAGATCCACTCATGATGAGAACCATGATTAGCGACTACACTCAATAATCTGCTTAGAACTGATTTGAGAGTCTTGTACAAGGTGTGAATCAAGATTCGTTTTCTTTAGAATATTTGGTTGACCCAGTTATCAGAAGCAACAGGTTTACTACTGTGCCCCTCATTCCCTTATAGCAACAAGTGGAATAAATCTATGGCTGTTCGTGACAGTTGGGGTACCTGATTTTAAATTTTTCCAAGAGTTGGATTTCATGCTCTTGGTGAAAGAAATACAGTGACTCTTTGGATGTGAGGCAAAACCACAATGGGATGCAGACTTCTGAATTGCAAGAAGCAGGAAGACCTTCGAAGGTGCATTTGGAATGAACAGTTATGTCACGGCCTGCTCTTTGGTTCTTAGAAGATAAATGGAAACATGATCTCCTTTCCCAAGAGAGAAAGATGAGAACTTGGAAAATGATAGATCTTGCCTCAAATCACCACCAACCTTGTATGAGGGCAGAACCATCTTGAGTAACAGAGAAGACAAGCTCCCAGAGGCTGCCATATTTCTGCACAGAAGACCACCGCCACCCCCGCCCCGTTCTCTTCCCTTTCCCAGGCTCACTTGGGAAGACAGTACTCATTAATTACTCGTTGCAAACTAGTAAATTGGAGTTAATTATCTGGACAGATATTATTGCAATTCCAACACGACTGAAGTTAAATAAAGCCACCCCTTTAAAGTTCACAGAACCTTTCAAGATATTCCTTACAGGTATTTGGACATCTCTAGCTCAGACCATGTGCTTGGTGGAGAGAGTGGTTGCTCTATGACATCCTAGTTCAGGCTGCAGTAACCACCTGCCACCCCATCCACCTCCCAGCAATCCCAGGGTGTCAAGAAGAATGGTCCTGACCAGTGCTGCCTGCCTTCTGAGCCACGTATGTCTACTTGAAGCCCAAAGAACCGGTATAGCCTGTTGGGTTCTGCCCCGTTTGCCTCCCTCCCCTTAAAAAGAACCTCACTGGACTGGGGAGATGGCTCAATCAGTAAAGTGCCTGCCACATCAGCACGAAGACTTAAGATCGATGGGCAGAGCCCACATAGAAATGCTGGGCAGATGGCAAGCATTTTAACCCCAACACTGAAGAGGCAGTGGCTAGGGCTCACTGACCAGACTGCCTAGAAAAATCAACAATTTCCAGGGATGTAAGAGACCCTCATCTCAAAAGAAAAACAAAAAGAAAGAAAAGGAAAAAGGGGACAGGAGCTAAGAACAGTGCCCCAAAGTATCCTCTGGTGCCCACATTGGAGTATAGCAGTTTCCTTCAAATAGAAACATTCCCCCCCAGGAACGGTGTTTGGATCAGGGACTCATGGACTCATGAGACTCAGAAAACAAACAAGCTTCAGGGGTCTGAGAAGGCTGAAATTCACAAGATTCCTAAGGATCCCTCCCCACAGTTGTGGAAGCACTGAGCCACTGCTGGGAAAGTCTCCTCTGACTGGTCAAGGTGCCAAGAGGATATCCTCTGGCGGGTAGAGCTGCCTGCAAGTCGTGCAGAGAGCTCCAGGGTTGTACCTTTCTCGAGTCATTGCTCATGGTGGGGCAGGAGGACTTCTCAGAGAGACATCCCTGCTCCTAACACACACTCTTGTTAGTAACCCCAGGAAACTCGCTGGCTCGCCAAGCTGTGCTTTGGTAGAATCATTACTTTAGACTGTAGTGAGTTCCCTATTGGGGGTTGAATAGTTCGTTCTCTCTCTCTCTCTCTCTCTCTCTCTCTCTCTCTCTCTCTCTCTCTCTTTCTCTCCCTCCTTCCCTGCCTCCCTTCCTTCCCCTCCATCCGTCCATCCATGTGTGTGTGTGTGTGTGTGTGTGTGTGTGTGCGCGCGCGCGCATGCTGTGTCTCCCCAGGAAATGTCTCCCACACATGCAAGAAAAAAATTTTTAAAGAAGAAAAGCACCAGCTGGGAGTAAAATAGGATCATGAAATTCAATAAGCATCAGAGAAGAACTCAAGAGAGGGAAGAAGCAAACCCCTCAAGAAGCTGCTTGTGGTTCATGAGACATCAGAATCCGGATTTACAAGTCCCCTCGGGGCTGTGATGATAATTGGAGTGAACCAAATCCAGCATGGGAGTATGGGTAAGACTGAAAAGAAGAAGCTGAACTGAGAGCAAGTGCAAGAGATGCTCCTGCGTGTTCTTCAGTCCCTGGGGAGGGTGATTGTGATTGGTCGAGAGACCTACCTAGGCTCTTAGGACCTACCTAGGTCCTCTGGTTCCTACCACCACTGAATAATTCCCTGTGTTGCTCCTGTGTTAGTCTGTAAGGCACCAGCAGGGAGCACAAGCCTTTCGGAGCTGATGGCCTACAAAGGATGTTATCAAACCTGGGGTTACATCATTAGTAACAGCCTAAGAAGCCAGGTTCAGTCACCTGTCATTGGGAAGCCCATTAAGACAGCCTAAAAAAAAAAAAAAAAAAAAAAAACCAAAACGGAGCTGGGCAGTGGTGGTGCACGCCTTTAATCCCAGCACTCAGGAGGCAGAGGCAAGTGGATCTCTGGGAGTTCAAGACCAGTTTGGTCTACAGAGCGAATTTCAAAGTAGCCAAGACTACACAGGGGAACCCTACCTCAACACCCACTAAAAGTGGGAGGTGGGGCATTTAGTCAATGTGGCCACATTGGAAAAAGGGACAAAGAGATCCAAGGATATTCTTAAGTCCATCTTCAGCATCCTCAAGTGTGGTTTAAGTCTCAATAGAGGGTCAGGGAAATGCACGTCTAAGCAGTCTTGATGAGAGTGTGGTCCTGTCCACCACTGACCCATCATTGTCTGGACTCCAGGCTCTCCAACAAGATGGTACGACAAATGTCAGAACTGTGAGAAATCTCCTGGGGGACAAGTGTCCCTCTGGCTGATTCTAGGTTTCAGAGAATTTCCCTTCTCCAACATGAGAGCAACTTCTAGTCCTTGGAATTCATAGCTTTGGTAGTCTAACATGCAGATTAAGAGGCATGCGGTGTGTGTGTGTGTGTGTGTGTGTGTGTGTGTGTGTGTGTGTGTGTGTGTGTGTGGTCCCCACAGATGAGAAGGGGACATCAGATCCCTTCCATCTGGAGTTACAGGTGCTTGTCTGCGAGTGCTGGAATCTGAGCTCTGGCCATCTGGCTCTCTGGTAGAGACATAAGCACTCTCAACCACTAAGCCATCTCTCCAGCCTCAGACGTCTCTTTAGAACATATTCGCTTCTGCCAGGCTGGTTACAGGGAGGCAGACTCAGCACACAGAGAAGAGCGGACACCGACGTCTAAGCAGGGAGCTGGGGATGCTCTGAAAATCAGCCCGCCACGGTTGGAAAACGGAAGCGCCTTGTGAACTGATAATGGGATTTTACAAGGTGATAAAGAGCAGTGTGAGTGGAAGGGAAAGAAAAAGAGCTGCAAAGATGTGGGCAGAGCATCTCAGGAAGGCGTGCTGAGGATGGACAGAGGCGCTGGGGCTGAGGCATACCTGGTAGCTTGAGAGAGTCAGGGCTGCAAGTCCCAGGTGGCCAGAGAGCGAGGTAATGTCAAATCCAGATGTGTGGGCTCCCCTCCACCCTGTCAAGGTCCTTCCAGGCCAGCAGGAGCAACAGCAGCTGATCAACAGCAGGGCAGAATGGAGGGTGAAGTGGGGCAAGGAGAAGCCTGGACAGAACAGGGACAAAGATGGGGGTCCCAGATCACAGGTTACCAGGTCGTTTCAGGGCACAGTGGGGTCACGTACTAATGAATTCACTGGCTGCATGCCCCAGGCCTACACTGCTGTTCCTGGAAGAGTCAGAATCTTTTCTTTGGTCCGCCAGTTCACAAACAAATAATGACACAGACTTATTATTAATTATGAAAGTTTGGTCTTTAGCTTAGGCTTGTTTCTAACTAGTTCTTATAGCTTAAATTAACCCATATTTTTATTAATCTACATTCTACCGTGTGGTTTTTACCTCTGTCCCATTTTGTGCGTCTCACTTGTTCTGTCCCCCCCCACACACACACACACACACGTATTCACATTCATCTCCTGTGGCCTCTCTCTGCCCAGAAGTCCGGCCGCCAGCTGTTCGCTTCACCTCTCCCTCGGCTCGTTGCTGCCACTCAGGTAGCTTCAGCTGGCTTTCAAAACTCTGGCAGCTGGCTACCCAGCAACCTGACTTCCCATTCCAGAGCCTACCACATGCACACAGAGACACACTTGCACATATATGCATGCTTATGCATGAGCACGTACACTCAATAACATGTATATAGTCATCTGTACATACATGAACACAAACATACTCACCCATAAGCACATAAACATGCACACTTGTTCAAGCACATAGATACACGCTCATTTATGCACATAGGCACATAGATATACATGTAAACATATGCACACTCTTCTGTGCACAAGCATGTGCTGCTGTGTGACACTAATCCATCCAAGGAAATATGAGCAAAGGTCTATTAACCTCAGATAGGTCATTGACAGACCGAAAACCCTACACGTCCAGCTCAGCAAAACAGTGAGTTTTTACTGGGGTTACTTACAAGAGTACGGGTTCAGAGTTCCTTACAAAGCAGAAACAACTCAAAGGCAGTTGTAACCCTGAAGGCTTACCCCAGCATTGGTGATGCCTTTTAAAGCTAGAAGCCTCTGCACGACTTGCGCACAGCTCGACGAGTGTGTCTTCTAGGCAACTCAGCTAGTCTCTCTCCTCGATAGTCCCAAGGGCTTATGTAACCTTGGGGAGACAGAGACCTTATACATCTGGTTAGTCTCAGGGACTTCCTGAGACTTTTTAGTTGTTTACTTCTTGAGTCTTAACAAGCCTCCTTTAGAACTTCCGGGGTCTTTGCGAGCAACTGAGAAAATTGCTACAGAGCATGTCTATGTGTGTATATATTACTTAGTCACACATGCATATACATGCACTTATACAACATGAGCACAAACACATATACACATGTGCACACATGCAATGCATACATTCATAGACATATACACTCACCCATGAGCACATATAGAGGTATACACATGCATGCATATTCATCCATGCACACATGTAAAATTCACCCCGTGCACATACACATGCACATGTGCATGTGGACTCTCACTCGTGCACACACATATGCACACTCACTGTACATATTTGCATACATATATACACTCACACATGCATGCATCCATATCCACACTTGCCCACACACACTCATCACACGTATTTGCATGCACACATTCATTCACATGCACCCACACACATGCAGGATTCTGAAAGGCAGCACTGAAAGGAAAACTGGCTGATATGTGTGCGGGGGTGGGGGGGACAGCTGGAAGGAGCCAGGTGGGAAAGGCAGCTGGGAGCACTGCAGGGGTCCAGAGAGCTCATGGGGCAAAGCCCTGAGCCCATGATTAAGCTAGTAGGACTTGCCAAAGGCAGGCTCCCTTTGTTGCTGTCACCCATCATGACCCCCTGGCACAGGACTGAATCCCCAGAATTAATATATTCTTGTTCTGACAGCCACCCACACGCCTGCCACCCCACCGGCCTCTGCCTCCCAGAACTGACAAGTTCCATAATGCCGGAGTATCAAGAGCCTGCTGCAAAGCCAAGAGTAATTTCGCAGCCTGGCTTCGTGGGTCCTTGATGCTTCCATTCAGAATCCTCCTAAATTAAAAACACGGCGTCACTCAATGCGTGCAGCCTGCTTCATCCCGCTCCTGACAACTGCAATCAACCTGAGTGACCCAGGAGCCCCCATGAACAGTAGCTGTCTGTCTATCAGCCAGTTTCAGTGCCCGGCTTACAGTCTGTGGAGCATAGGGCTAGCTCAGTGCCTACTCTTCTTCTTGTTGAGATACACACACGCACACACACACACACACACACACACAACTCCAAGCCAAGTAATTGCTGTAGTTTGAATGCATCATTTACAGACTGAATCAGATAGTCCCTCATAGGCTTGTGATTTCGGTCTTTGCAAGACTATCAGTGATACTATCTGGACAGGGAGGGTGCACCAGAGAGGCTGTATAGAGGAGGCTGTGTAGCCTTGGGAGATGGGGCTATGAAGTGGGGAAAGAGACACTTCTGAAGGTTAGAACCAAGCCATTGTCTCCTGCCTTCCTTTCCCTGCATTCTGGTCCACTATGATGTGAAAAGCCTCTGCCACACACTCCTACCCCCACGACCTGAGCTGTCCTGCTGAGCCTTCCCTGCTATGATGGAAGCATGAGCCTCTTCTCCGTAGACATGTTTTCCCCGCATAAAAAAGTGACTCACAGTAAAAGCTCATATGTTAGGAATTTTGCCCCCAAGGTCATCTGCTACAGGCATTTGGAGGTGGGATATTTAGAAGGACCTGGGGTTGAATGTGAGGCCTTCTGGACAGGCTCACGTGTCTGAATGCTTGGACCCCATCTGGTGGTGTCCTTTGGGATGATTTATGAAACATTCAAAACGTGGAGCCTTGATGGAGGAAGTATGACGGGGGAAAACCCTATCAACCAATCACATCTAGTTAGGGTGTGGCTACCTGGAGCCTAGGTAGAAAAACTGGGAGGACGCGGGCGCACGCTCTCTGCAGCAGTGCCCGTCGGACAGATAGGACATCGGACCTCCCACTCTTGTAGCGTGAGTTTCTCCTTTTTAACCATTAAAATATAACTGTAATTCTTGAGCTGGCCTGGTTATTTATCATACCGACCTAATTCGCAACAGAAGTATGTCACTGGTGGTGGGCTTTGAGACTCTACACTCTGGCCCCACTTCCTGTTTAAGCGTTGTTTCCTAACTTCAAATGCTATGCCAGTGGCCAGGCTCCTGCTCCTGCTTGCCATGCCTTCCCCACAGTGAGGGACTCTACCCCTTTCAAGTCGTAAGTTAAAGTAAGTCCTCCCCCCTCCCTTCAGCTATTTTTCCCCACGCCCACCCCAGGGTGTTGTATCACAGTGGCCAGAAAGTAACTTACACACAGAGCTATGGGAATTAGTAAAGCCTTAAGATTGGGTCTTCATAACGGTGTTAATGGGTCTTTAAGGAAGCCAGAGCTAGCTCATCAGTTCTGTCATCACTTGACATACTGCAGCAGGTTTTAATGTGACAAGATCATCCTCACAAGCTCACTTTGAACTTCTAGAAGCCTCTGCAGCTTGCATATTACTAACCTACCTACCAGTAGTGGTTCCCTACTGCAGCAACCGGATGTGGAAGTTGTCTACTAAGGAGTCCGACAGAGCGAGACCTCATCCCGTCTGTGCCATTCTCTGCCTGTGTGTCCTTGCGAATTTATACCTCCTCTGATCCTCTGCTTTCTTGTCTGTCGTACAGGGATGGCAGGGCGGCGCGATAGTAACACGTAGTGCTCACTAGAGAAGACTTCTTCTCTGAGATGGAGAGAGAATTCTGTTGATAAGGTGCCTGCCTTGCAAGCAAGAGGATCTTCCCAATTGGGTGGGCTGGTATGTGCTTGTAATCCCAGTGCTGGGAAGACAGAGACAGGCAGGTAGATCCCTGGGGTTGCTAACACACCATCCAGACTGCCCCACTGATCCTCTTGACTCCGCCTCCCACGATGCTGGAGCTGCAGATACTGGGACCATTCCCGGCTGCTTACATGAGTGCTAGACACTCAAATATAGGTCCTCATTCTTTCTGTTCATGAGTATTACCCACTGTCATGACATCTCCCTGATTCCCTTTAAACCCCTTCACAGTCACACTCAGAAGTGTGCCTCAGTCTCTTGGTGACTGAAAATCTAGCTCAGTTGACAATAAAAAAAAATAACCATTGGTAGCCCTATTTCTTCCCATTGTGTCTAGTAAGATACACACTCATTGTGCTATAGACTTGCCCAGCTTGTCACAGCTAGAAACCAGTAGAGCTATGAACTCAGGTCTGCTAAATTCAGTAGAGCTTACCCATTCTACTGTAGCAACATCTCTCTTTCTCCCAGAAGAATAATAGATGAATATTCAAAGGACTGGACGAGGGGCTGAGGTGTGATTCGGTAGTAGAACACTAACTTAGGACCTCTCAGAGAGGGGCTAAGCACCTAGTTCACAGAAAGAACACTTGCCTAGAATCCCACAGCAAGTGTCTGGGAGTGACTCAGTGGTAGAGCACCTGCCTAGAATCCCACAGTGAGGAGCTAGGGTATGAATCAATTCTAGAGGAACTGCCCAGAGTCCCCCAGTGAGGGGCTGCGGTGTGGCTCAGTGGTAGAGCAGTTGCCTAGAATCCCTGGTGAATATCTGGCAGTGTGGCCCTCTGGTAGAGCACCTACCTAGCGTGCATAAAGCATATTACTAATTCCCAACACTAAGAACAAAGCAAACCAAAACTCCTAAAGGGTATTTAAAAAAAAAATGCAGGACAAGGCGACTGTCCCCATGAGGACCTAACACATTATGTAACTATCGTTTCTAATCCCAGCTGGAAGTCCTGCTGGAATTCGGTGGCCGTGTCTTTAGTCCGTAAGCGTGCCTTCCCTTTAAGAATCCGTGCCCTTTTTTGCACATCTACACCGATGTCTCTGACCTTCCCTTGCTGGTTAATTAGAGCCTTGGAGGGGAAGCAGAGAAACACGTGTTCCAACAGAAGGGGAGTGTTCAAAAATAAATGCTCCTTAGGACCACTTGACTGAAAAATTTCATTAATTCATTAATTAAGACCTACAGCGTGAGACTCCCAGGGACAGAACAAACACCATCTGGACGGCAGAGGCGCCAAATTTTTCTTTTAGCCTCTAAGACCCAGTAATGAGCACATGTTCTGAATTGTCTCCCCCCAAATTAACCGCTTCGTGGGCAAAGAACGGTACTGGCGACCCAGCTAGGTGTGAGCCAGGGTCCAGAAAGAGGCAACCGTGATCTCTAAGGAGAGCGTCTTTGGGTTTAGGCATGGGGGTGGGAAGCAGGTTATAGCTCAATATACTCAGCTTCTATCCAAGAATTAGGCCAGAGCTGTTCCCGACACACAGGTTGAGTCCAAGTGAATTTGCTCTTCTGTGCCGAAAGGTGGTGGCGGGATCAAATAACTGTTCAAGTTGTTGCCAAATGTGAGATTCTACTTAATGCCTTCTAAAAAGTGAG
Source organism: Chionomys nivalis (assembly GCF_950005125.1). NCBI lineage: Eukaryota > Metazoa > Chordata > Mammalia > Rodentia > Cricetidae > Chionomys > Chionomys nivalis. The sequence goes on along the minus strand of NC_080088.1, from coordinate 100,326,135 downwards.
TCTCAGATGCTGGAGAGATGACTCAGTGATCAAGAGCTGATCCATGATCATGAAAGCCATAAAGTCTGCGTTTACATACACTCAGAGTCCTCCTCTGGCCTCCGACATGCAGAGGCATGGACACTCTATTGCATGTACATGTGTGCTGTACACAGATACACACAGAGCTGAGTGCAGCAACACACACCTGTAATACCAACACTGAGGACACAGATTTCCTCGGGCCTTTTAGCCAGCCAGTCTAGCAGAATTGGCCAGCTCCGGGTTCAGCAAGAGACCTATCTGGAAAAATAAGGTGGAAGACATTGCATGAATTCTAATTGGTCTTAATAAAAACCCAGAGTCAGATATTAGGGGCTGAAAGCTGAAAGATCAGAGAAGCAGAGCAGCCAGACACTAGTTCTTACCTCTACTGAATCCTTAGACCAAAGGACGATCCTGTCTCCACAAATCCTCAGATTGAATGTTCAGACTAAATACTGTCTCTATGAAACCTCAGACTGAATCCTGAGCTCCTGTCTCCTCCCACCTTATATTTCTCTCTCCACCCAGCCGTATCACTTCCTGTCACCACCTCCCTAGTGCTGGGATTAAAGGTGTGAGCCACCACTGCTTGGCTGTTTCTCCTTTAGACTGATTCAATCTTATGTAGCCCAGGATTGCCTTGAACTCCCAGAGATCCATCTGCCTCTGTCTCCAGAGTGCTGGGATTAAAGGTGTGTGCACCATTGCCTGGCCTCTATGACTAACTTCATTTGTTACAGCACAAACAAAATACTACCACATTTCCCCTATTTTACAAGGGGAAGACGTTTGCAGGGTGATTTCTCCAGGTGGTGTCTTCAGGAATGAGGCCTTACTACCAAGATCGATGGGTGACTGAGAGCGATGGCAGTAGCCTAGACTGTTTGAGGCGTCTCTGGGACCTCCTAACCAAGTCACAACAGCTGCAGTTACCTACACAAGACCTACACATGACCAAGTCAGTCAGCTTTCGAACATGGGCAGGGGAGGAGTTCATCCCTAAGGAGCCTTGGGCAAGTGTTAGCTGAAGGGGGAGGAAGTGAGGTTTCATCAGTATTGTGACCCAGGGTATCTTGCTCCTACCCTAGTGGATGACCCTGAACCCACAAGCATACAAGGGCCACTAATTGTACTCATTGGGTTAAGGAAGGAGAGGATAAGGAAGAGGAGGAAAAAGAAATGAAGTTGGGAAGAACGTGTGAAAGAAGTTGGAGGGGGGATTAGATACGATCTAAATATATTATATTCATGTAAGAAATTACCAAAGATTATATAATTTTTAATAAAGTAGAGAGCGGTCAAGACCCATCCATCCTCCATATGCACATAGACACTCACAATCATGTACTCAAACTCAACACATAAATAATAAATAAGATGTGACACTCATACCCACAAATCACTGCCGCTACTTAACCAAAGTAAACATGTGATCTCTGCTACCAAGCCTCTTTAGTGACCGCAGCAACAAGTAGCACAGAACGAGCATCTCTAGTAGTCATAGCCACGAACCATGAACGGGTACCAAACGCTGAGGGATGACTTTCCCATAGGATGCAGGGTCCCGCAATTACTAAAAGTGGAAGTAGTTCCCCCTCTCTGTTTAAAATCCCCAGCTTTGTTAGGGGCTCAAATGCAAGCCCCAGGGAGGCAAATTGTGATTGATGATACCATTTTGGGGGATCCTCAGTTGCTCTGCCTGTTTGGGTGACTATGAAGTATCAAGCGAGAAACCTCCCCTGACACCTTACAAAATGTTTAGATTAATCAAATTTTCAGGCTGCCTCTTGTGTGGGGAGGATGTTACCAGGAGGAGTGGTGGAGCATTTTCCAGTTATCTGCCTTACCATAGAGGGCAGCTTGATTGCTTTTCTAGCAATTACAAACATTGGATCAGACAAGTGTTACATTGGTATGTTTAATTGGTTAAAAAAGAACTACTCTAATTAGATTTTTTAATAGCTGGCTTCTGACTGCGGAGACAACAAAGATGATTGATTTTTTTTCCACATAAAGTCTTTGGAGGGGAAAATATCTCTCAGATTTGTTTAGAAGCTTTCTCTCTCTCCCTCTCTCGGAAGCCCCTCCGGTTAACATTTGGGCTCCGGCGAGCCTCTCGTGCATAGAGTGTGTTTCAAATATTAATGGCCATCTAAATCTGTGCTCTCTCTCAGCTCAACCTTTTGCGCTCAAAATTCATGAGTGTGTATTGATTTAGGCAGCCTTCCCAAGACCCTTGTACTACTGGGCTCTTTTGTTCCGTGTTAATACGCCCCGGCTTATCAATTATTCACTCACTAAGTGAAAGCAATATAAATCTAGGATCCTGAACAACAAAAAAAGAAAAGAAAAGAAAAATTGTTCTTTTCATTTCCTGGTAACACAATGGCAACCAAGCCCGGGTGACCTAGCCAAAGCAAGGCTTGATTTAGTGACAATACATCTGGGTCTTTCTTTTTTCTTTTGTTGAAGGTACAAATGGGAGAGGGGGAATGTAAACCAAAATTAGCAAGCACACACCTGCTGGAGCCAGTGTTCTCCACATACACCGAGGGAAAGGAAAGGACAAGGAGATAATACGGAAATTGTGATGCAAAACCAGGCACAGTGAGTGGCCTGCACCAGCAGTCCCAGCACTAGAGAGCCAAAAACAAGAGGATGGCAAGTTCAAGGATAGCCTGGGTTATGCAGCAAAACCCTGCCTCAGAAAATAATGGTAATGATAGTAATAATAGTAATAATAATAATAATGAAAATGTCAGAGATCATAAATTGTAAGTTTCTTCTTTCTTTTTTTAGTATATTTTATTTTTTTTATTTTTATTTATTTATTTATTTATTTATTTATTTATTTATTTGGTTTTTTTCTAGACAGGGTTTCTCTGTGGTTTTGGAGCCTGTCCTGGAACTAGCTCTTGTAGACCAGGCTGGTCTCGAACTCCCAGAGATCCGCCTGCCTCTGCCTCCCGAGTGCTGGGATTAAAGGCGTGCGCCATCACCGCCCGGCTTTTTTAGTATATTTTAATAGTTCAAAACAAAGGATTTGTTTCTGTAATATAGTGGTCACCATGCTTACCTAGCAGTAATGGGTTTGTGTGTAGTAGGAGCTGTGGGCTGTGTTCCTGCTGCCCCAGCTCATGGTCGCCTGGCTAGCTTGTGCCCCAAAATAATGACACACAAACTGTATTCTTTTAAACACTGCTTGGCCCATTTCTATTCATGTGTGTAGCACCCCAAAGTGTGCTACCGGGAAGATTCTAGCCTATGTCCATCCTGGGTCGGAGCTTCATTGTGTCTGCTCTGGAGAGGAGAGCATGGCATCTGTCTCTCAGAGGAGCTGCCCTGCATCTGCGCTCACTTCCTCTTCCTCCCAGCATTCTATTCTGTCTACTCCACTCACCTAAGGGATGGCCTATCAAATGGGCCAAGGCAGTTTGTTTATTGACAAATGACCTTCCTCCATCAATTGTGACTTTTAAATACATGTGTATAATGTTATTTGGTTATGTTAATTCTCTCATTACCCTCTCCTGTCTGGGCCTCGGCTCCCACTTTCCCCCACCATCCCTAACAGTCCCCTTTCGTCTCTTCTTAAAAATCTAGATTCTACGTTTGAGAGAGGAAACACACAATATTTTCCTTTCAGGGCCTGATTTCTCTTGCTTGACCTGAGGATCTTCAATCCATTGTTTCCCTGCAAACAACAGTTATATTCTTCTATACGGTTGTATAATATTCCACCGTGTACCAACTGGGGATCAAGCAGTCAAATATTGAGCCTATGGGTGGTGGTTGGAATGAGAATGGCCTCCATAGGTTCAATATTGGACTGCTTGATCTCTAGTTGGTGGAACTATTTGGGAAGGGTTAGAAAGTGTGACCTTGTTGGAGGAGGTGTGTCACTGGGGGCAGGCTCTGAGGTCTCGAATGGCCATGCCATTCCTAGTTAGTTCTCTCTGCTTTGTACTTGTTGAAGATGTGAGCTCTCAGCTACTGCTGCAGCATCATGCCTGTCTGCTACATTCTCTACCATGATGGCCATATCCTCTGGCTCTCTGGAACCATAAGCCCCAAATTAAATGATTTCTTTCATAAGTTGCCTTGGTCACAGTGTCATAGAGTCTTTCTTTCACCCTTTTCCTATGTGTCTGTTTCCCTCATATGACCTCAGACCATGTTGATAATACCAGTCAAGACACGATGGGTGTAAGATCCATTTATGACACTAGAAAACTTAGCTAAATAGATACTCATACATTTTGTGATGAAGAAGCAGAGATATAGAGGCTGGGGAGATGGCTCTGTCAGTAAAGTGCTTGCCTTGCAAGTGTGAGGATGTGAGTTCAAGTCCCTGCCCTGGTAAAAAGAAAGAGGTGGAGGAGGAAGAGGTGGAGGAGGAAGGAGGCCGAGTGGATTGTTTGTAATACTACCAGTGGGGAGACAGACACAGACAGATCTCTGGGGCTCCTGGACCCGTCAGCCTAGCTTGCTTGGCAAGTTCCAGGCCAGTGAGAGACTCTATTTCAGAAACAACAAAGTCAGACCTGGAGAAATGGCAGTGGCTAAGAATATGTACTGATCTTGCGGAAGACCCAAGTTATGTTCCCAACACCCACATCAGGTGGCTCACACTGCTTATAAATTCAGCTCCAGGGGATCCAAAGACTCCTGAACTCACATGTGCACACACACACACACACACACACACACGCATGTCATCCTGACAATGTGTGTACTCATACGGACACATATTAAAATACACACCAAAAAAAAAAAAAAGAAAAGAAAAGGATCTTTGCTCTGTTAGGCTGTTTACAGCATGTCTTAGAATTACAAGATTTCTGGCTAATTAACTTTCAGTTAATCAGATAATTCAATTAACCATAGCACCCTCTTCCCCCCAAGCAATTGGTTAATTGAAGTTTCAGTGGTAGAAAGCATTACAGAACGTCATCCAGTAACTGAATAGACCAGAATGAGTGCAGGACAGGAATCCATAAGACACGAACCACATAAGATTTGTGTGTGTGGAAGTGAGTTCATCTATGAATGCACAGGAGTATGTATGTCCCTGAGTGTCTGTGAGCCTGTGGGAGTGTGTAAGAGTGAAGACTGTTAGAATGAATGTAGTTGTGCGTGTGTGAGTGTTAATGTGTGTGTCTGTCAGGCTGTGTTTGAGAGTACGTGTATAATGGTGTGTGTGTGTATGCTTGAGGGTGTGTCTGTAAGGGTCTGTGAGGGTGTGAAGGTGTGTATTGCGTGCTTGAGTGTGTGTGCATTTGTACACATGTGTTCGTGAGTGTGAATCTGTAGCTATCCATGAGTGCACGAGAGTATGCTGGAGTGGGAGTGTGTGTGTGTCCTTCTTAGCATCAACTATCAGCCCGGCACAGTCGTCTGGGAGAGTCTGGATTAGCTGGGATTTTTGTCAACTTGACACAAGCTGCAGCTTGGGAAAAGGAACTTCAACTGAGAATATGCCTTTATAACATTTTCAAAGTCAAACTTTAGGAAATTTTATTAATGATTGATTTGGGAGGGCCCAGGTCACTAGGGACACCAGCACCTGGGGCAGATGGTTCTTGGGTATCTAAGAAACCAGGCTGAGAAAGCCAGAAAGAATAAGGCAGTAAGCAGCCCTCCTCCATGGTTCATGCTTCAGTTCCTGCCTTCAGGTTCCTTCCTTGAATTCCTGCCCTGATTTCCCTCAGTGATGGGTGGTGGCCCAAGAAAAAAATTCTTCCTCCCCAAGTTTCTTTTGGTCACAGTATTTTATCACAACAATAGAAACCCAAACGAAGACAGAGTTTCCACTGAAGGATTGTCCAGACCACATTTTCCTGTGGCCATGTCTGTCAGAGATGGTTTGAACTGAGACCATGGAAGGGCCCTGCCTACTGTGGATCCTGGTCTGTATGAGAAAAATTATCTAAACAGAATCCAGCTAGACAGCCAGTGAGTGGCATTCCTTCTTGGTTCCTGCCTTCTCTTTCGGGCCTTGAGTTTCTGCCCTGACTTCCCTTAGTGATGGATGATGACCAAGAAGTAGCAGTCAGACACGTCCCTTGCTGCCCCAAGTTGCTTTTCATCAGAATGTTCTATCAGAGAAATAGAAAAGCAAGCGAGTGTGTGAGGCTTCTGAGTCTTTGCATTTGACATCCTGAGTTCCTTTAGGGGTGAGGGTTTATTTACAGGAGCATGAGCAGTTTCCCACTGTCTATACCACTAAAGAAAATGCCTCTCCCTCCCCCAGCAACCAGGGAGGGGCCTCATGATTGACTGCTCCTGTTGTGTAGGTCCTGTGGAGGCAGTCACAGCTTCTGGGCGACCAAGAGTGTGACGAACAGGTCATGCCTAGAAGACAGTATCCCACGGCATCCCACCCTTCCCAAACGTCCCGTCACTTCAGGGCCAGACAGATGGTTTAGTGGTTAAGAGTGTGTACCACTCTTGCAGAGGACCAGAGTTTGATTCCCAGCACCCACATCAGGGGACTCAAAACTGCCTGTAACCCCAGTTCTATGGGATTTGATGCCTGTGGCCTCCATGGCCACCTGTACTCGTATGAATACACCCATGCACAGACACATACACACACACACAAACAAGATTAAGAATAAATCTTTATAAAATTAATTGAATTTACAAAGGTCCCATCACTTCAGTGCTGCTACATCAGAGACCAAGCTTTCCCCACGTAACTCTTGGACGGGACAAATGACATCGTTTCAAAGTTTTGTTACCTTCCACCCACATCAGAGCTCAGCTCCTCTCTGCCACCCTTCTCCTCTGTTAAGCCATGTTGTGGTAGCTCAGGAAACAAGCCCGGATTGAACACCCACTTCAGACTCACATGGGACTGGTTCTAAGGGGTCCCATATCAACCCGTATTGTGAGGGTGCCATTGATGAGTCAGTACCTCCCAGGGTGCTTCCAAAGCACCATGTGAATACCGGCAGCAGTCAGCGTTAATAACCCACTACAAGCCTGCCCCTACCCTCCCACCCAAAAGCGCTGACTTCCAAAGGCAGATAAAGAGATTCTAATTGCAATCATCACTTGCAATCTTCTCCGAGGAACGGTTCCCACATCAATATTTAGCAGAAAAATTCTGTTTTATTTCACTCCCCTCCCCCTAAATTATTTACAGGAAAACATCAAAATGCATGGTAGCTCTAACTTGAGCTTCTCTTAAAAGAAAATAAAAGGAAAGAAAAGAAAGAAAACTCTGAACAAGGCTGAGAAGACAGACAGCTGTTAACAATGAGCTCACCGTGCAAGCATAAAGACCTCAGTGTGACCCCCAGAATCCATGTTAAAAAATAAGCTATGAGGTGGCACGAGTTTGTGATCCAATACTGAGAAACCAGACAAGAAAATCCCTGACCCCACTGGCCAGTCAGTCCAGCCTTACTCAGCTGGTTCTAGGCCAGGGAGGGACCCTGTCTCAGTAAAACAAAGTGGGTGATCCTGAGGCAGGACACCCGAGGTTATCTTCTGGCCTCCACCTTCACATGCAAAAACACACAAAGGCATGTACAGATGTGCACGTACAGGCGAATGAAAAAGCAAAGGGAAGAGAGGAAAAGGAAATGAAGGGAAGGGAAGAGAAGGGAAAGGAGAGGTGAGAGAAAGGAAGGGGGAGGGAAGAAGAAGGGGGAATCCCCTAAAGTCGGAGTTACAGACAGTTGTGAGCCATGAAATTTGGGTCCTGTGAACTGAATCCTGATCCTCTCAAAGAGTAGCAAGCCCTCATGACCACAGAACCAGTTTCTCCAGCCCCCCAAATATACTTAACAGTAAGAAGCCACAACATACGGTTAGGACAATATAACGACCAAAACAACTGATATCACTGAGTCACACAAAATAAGCACCAGGCTGGCACAGGACCTACTGTTATGATCTTGGCCAAACCAGTATGGGGGGCACGTCTGGGCTCCAGGGCCACGCATGTGCAGACAAGCCCTCAGAACAGAAGTGCCTAGTGGCCCTGGAGACTTTAAAGGGCCCTGCGTGACACACGTGCGACATGGTTGTATCACCTACGTATGATGCAGCCGCGTGAGCCCTTGCGCGCATGCGTGAGTTCTGTCATCTGCTTATGACATAACCACATCATGCCCCTGTGCGCATGCGTAAGGCAGCCTTTGAAAGCTGGACTTGCCGTCTTCAGTTCTCTCTCTCTGCACACCAGCTTCACCAGGCCTGTACATGTCTCCTCCAATAAACTTCTAAGCAGGTTTGTTGCGTGTTTCGTGCTTCCTTTTCACCTACTTGTGGGGCTGGAGAGATAACTCGATGATTAAGAGTGCTTGCCGTTCATTCATGAGGAAAAACGTTCAGATCCCAGCAACCATGTAACAAGCCAAGTGCAATAGTCTAGCAGCAGCGGAAGGTGACCTTGGAAGATTGGAGCCAAGGGGCACCACAAAGTCAAACCATGAAACAGAGTTCATGTGGGAGGTTTATTGGGGGGAAGTACAGAGGCGACCTCTCAGTGGGAGCAAAAGGAAAGAGAAAGGGGGGAGAAGGGTTTGCCCTTCAGAAGGGGATATAGCGCATGCGCATAGGGAGTGCTCTACTTAGTGGCTGGAGCAACTCCAGTATCCCATCTTGGCTGCTACTGTTGACCTGTGCTGCTAGGTCACCAAGAATAGGCCAGTGTAAATACCTGATGCGAACACCAAGGGTCCCTAAAACAAACGTAACCCAGACTTTGAGGAATCTGTTGCCTTCTTGCCTCTATATGCACACACACAGACCTGTGCATAAGCGCGTAAACACACATATACACACTAATTAACTAATTAATTAATTTTTAAAACGGGGAGCTTGGAGCAAACAAGACTCTTGCTGAGAAACTAAGTTTTATTTCCAGAACTCAAGTCAAGGGGCTCACAGCCTTCAGTAATCCCAATTCATGGGGATCCAATGGGTACCTGTGCCCACATGGTCACGCGTGCATTATACCTAACTAAAAATATAGACATAAAAACTTTTTGAAAAGATGAGCTTGGATTATAAGCTTTTCCTGAGTTACCAAGCGTGATGGACTGAGCAGGAATGGTCCCCGTAAACTCACATATTGGGATGCTCGGTTGTTAGGGAGCGGCACTACTTGACCAGAAGTGTGGTCTCGTTGGAGGTGTCACTGGCCGTGGAATGTGGGGTTTGCTCAAGCCAGACCCAGTGTCTCTCTCTTCCTGATGCCTAGAAATAGAAATGTAGAACTCAAAATTACCTTTCCAGCATCATGTCTGCCTGCCTGCCACTATACTTCCGGCCACGACAATAACGGAATAAATCTCTGAAACTATAGACTGCCCCAACTAAATGTGTTTCTTTCAAGAGTTGCTGTGGTCATGGTGTCTCTTCACAATAGAACACTGACTAAGACACCAAGCATTCAATTTTAGAACTCAGGACCCTTAAACATCCCATGAAGTAGGGTTGGTTTCTTTGGTTTGGGTTCTTGATTTTTTTTCTTTTGTCATTGTTCTTTCATTTCAGACAATAACCTTTCACAGAATTAATTAAAGGCACATTTTTAAAGTCCCCCTGCAATTTCTCTTTTATATTATGGTTATAAAATGCACCAGCCTAACCTTTCCTGGTTTTGTAATTACTGGTTTGTGAAATTCCAATTATTTTCCCCTTTATGAGCAATCACCTTTAAATAAAGTTTCCCTGGTGTTTGTTCTGTGGCTTTTGGTTTGATAATGAAAATTATAAACTATGGCGGCCCACAATTCCAGGCCATAAAATCGATGTCATATAATGTTGTGTATAATTGCACACTGACTCAAATGGCTCATCTATCTATTGTCAACTGTCATTGTGACTCTCTCCTGCGCTTCTGTTTTCTCCAGTAATCAAGGGCAGGGACCTGCAATCAGTACTTGATCCATGTACCGTAGTGCCAGATATTTCTGCAGCTGATAGGATAAGATCTTTTTTTTAACTAATTAATTTATTTATTTTTTAAAGATTTCTGCCTCCTCCCCGCCACAGCCTCCCATTTCCCTCCCCCTCCCCCAATCAAGTCCCCCTCCCTCAGTCAGCCCTAAGAACAATCAGGGTTCCCTGCCCTGTGGGAAGTCCAAGGACCACCCACCTCCATCCAGGTCTAGTAAGGTGAGCATCCAAACTGCCTAGGCTCCCACAAAGCCAGTACGTGCAGTAGGATCAAAAACCCATTGTCATTTCAGTGTGGCGGTTTCTCAGGAAATTTGGGATCAACCTACCCCTGGACCCAGCAATACCACTATTGGGAATATACCCAAGAGATGCCCTATCATACAACAAAAGTATATGCTCAACTATGTTCATAGCAGCATTGTTTGTAATAGCCAGAACCTGGAAACAACCTAGATGCCCTTCAATGGAAGAATGGATGAAGAAAGTGTGGAATATATACATATTAGAGTACTACTCAGCAGGAAAAAACAATGACTTCTTGAATTTTGCATGCAAATGGATGGAAATAGAAAACACTATCCTGAGTGAGGTAAGCCAGACCCAAAAAGAGGAACATGGGATGTACTCACTCATATTTGGTTTCTAGCCATAAATAAAGGACATTGAGCCTATAATTCGTGATCCTAGAGAAGCTAAATAAGAAGGTGAACCCAAAGAAAAACATATAGGATAAGATCTTTTTTGCGACCAGAAAACACCAATGCTTTTATTGTCCCCTTGACACAACCTAGAATCACCTGGGGGTTGTCTACATTGGGTTAGCCTATGGACATGGGAGGGGTTTCTTAATTGTTAATTGATATAGGAAGACCCAGCCTGTTGTGGGCAGCACAATTCCCTAGGCTAATCTTAAACCATGATGGGAGGAGAAATATAACAAGCAAGTATTTATTCTTGGATTCATCCTCTCTGTTCTTGACTGTGGCTGTAATGGTTTAAATTGCTGCCTTGACTCCCCTACCATACAGGGATTGTAACAAAAATAAACTTCTTTCTCCCTAAGTTGGCTTTGTCAGATACTGGTCACAGAAAGAAATAAAACTATAACAGACCTTATCCACACATATTTTATTTTATTTTATTTCACTATTTATTTATTTTAAAAAGGAAACAATTGTTTTTTTATTTACATACCAATCCCAGCTCCCACTCTCTCCTCTCCTCCCTTCCCCCTACTTAATCCCCCATCCTACCCAACATCCACTCCTCAGAGAAGGTCAGGCCCACTGCTTTGGGGAAGGTCCAAGGCCCTCCCTACTGTATCTAGGCTGAGCAAGGTATCCACCCCAAGAGAATAGCTTCCAAAGAAGCCAGTACAAGCAGTAGGGATAAACCCTGGTGTCACTCAGTCTGCCCCAGCCATACAACTGTCACCCACATTCAGAAGAACTAATTTAGACCTATGTTGCTTCCTTTCCTGTCTGGCTGGAGTTGGTGAGCTCCCATTAGCTCAGGCAAACTGTTTCAGTGAGTGTACCCATCATGATCTTGACCTCTTTGCTCATATTCTCACTCCTCCCACTCTTCAACTGGACTTTGGGAGTTCAGCCCAGTGCTCCGATGCGAATCTCTGCCTCTGTTTCCATCAGTTGCTGGATGAAGGTTCTATGGCGATATTTAAGATATTCATCAGTCTGACTACAGGGCAAGGCCAGTTCAGGCCCCCTCTCCTCTATTGCTTAGGTATTAGCGGGGGTCATCCTTGTGAATTCCTGGGAATTTCTCTAGTGCCAGGTTTCTTGCTAGCCCCATAATAGCTCCCTCAATCAAAATATCTCTTTCCTACCTCTCATCTCTGTCCTTCCTTCATCTCAACTATCCCGTTCCCTCAAGTTCTCCTCCCCCATCCCCTTCTCTCCCACACATCTTTTCTATGCATCATAATTTATTGGATATCTTATTTTGGTGGTTGGGTACCTGTGAGTATTATATAAGTGAGTACAGGTATGTGTGTGTGTGTATGTGTTATTTCAATTTTTTAATCTTTTTATGTTTGATATAGAGTCTAGACATGTAGCCACGTCTGACTCTGAATTCACAATCCTCCTGCCTCCAAATTCCAAGTGCTATATCATATTAGTATACCAAAACCCCGAGCCTGGATATCTTCCTTTAAACTTAATCTGGAGGAATTGGATTAGATGTTTAAAATCCTCACTTTAGAACTGCAAAGACAAATGGGGATTTGTGTTTTCTTCTTTACACTATTTTGCGTTTTCAAAGTTCTCTCCAAATGATGGCCCAATAATTTCTTGATAAACTGGTCATAATTTATAATTAAGGCCCCTGAGAAGATAGACAGATAATAGGTGGGTGGGTGAATAAATAGATGATAGATAGATAGATAGATAGATAGATAGATAGATAGATAGATAGATAGATACATACATACATACATACATACATACAAAGATACAAATGTACACATATTGATACATAGATAACAGAACTGTACACACACAAACCCACTCATCTTGGCTCCAGATCTCTAGTAAATCTTTTTATTTATTTATTTATTATGTATACAGTATTCTTGGTATTCTGTCTGCATGTGTGCCTGCAGGCCAGAAGAGGGCACCAGATCTCATTACAGATGGTTGTGAGCCACCATGTGGTTGCTGGGAATTGAACTCAGGACCTCTGGAAGAGCAGGCAGTGTTCTTAACCTCTGAGCCATCTCTCCAGCCCCTCTAGTAAATCTTGACTAATACAGTCAGTGTCAAGTTGAAAACTGCATTTGACCTTCAAACTGCCAAAGCTACAATGATATGGCATCATCTTCGGCTAAAGTCATGTGTATATATCTGAAGTGATGGGGTAGCACAGGTTACCTCAAACAACAAGATGAGATTTACTAGTTCGTCTCTGTAAAAGTGGATGAGATGTTCAATCATAAAAGACCACTGACAATACACTTGCAAAACATGCCGCAGCTCATATATTTATGTATGTATGTGGGTGTATATGTGTTTGTGTATGTGCATATGCTGTGTATATGTATTTATGTGTATGTGTGTGTGCATATTTTCCTGTGTATATATGTAAGTGTGTATGTATGGTGTGCCTAGGGATGTGTCTGAGCATGTGTACATGTATATGTGTATGAATATATATGTATGTGTGCATATATGTACATGTGTGTTTGTGTGTATATGTATGAGCATGTGTGTTTATATAATGAATATATGAGTACATGTGTATGTACATGCATCCATCCCTTGGATACAGGCTGTCTACTTGGAGTTCTCCAAATGTCCTGCTTTATTGACTTGAAGTGAAGCAAGACACTTAAAAGCAACTGAAACTAAGAATCCTTCCAGATTTGTATAATCATCCCCAAATTTTACAGTTGCTGCCTGCACTTAATTTGACAGCAGTTGTTAAGCAATTTGCCTTTATTAAGTCTTTCCCAAGCATTCGACTTAATTTTCATAGAAATGACAACTCTATTACTTTCATCCTCAATTCCATCAGTACTGCAATATTTACCTAATTCTATAATTGCCATAAGAAATATATTTGCATGAACAGGTTTGGGGACAAGCATAATTGACTCTCGCTAAGCGTGTAGTTTTCCTGATTGGAACAGCTGTGAACATTAGAGGGCTAAAGGCATTGGTCAGCCGGTTTCACAGAGGCAAAGAACACTAGCTAACAGAGCAAGCTGGTGTGCTGAGGTCAGAACGTAGCAGTGCATGCTGGTGACGGCTTAATGTTGGGGTTCAGGTGAGGGAGTGCTTTGTGAGTTTCGGAGAAGTCTGTGGTGGTAGTGCTCCCAACATGACATTATAAATGTAGACTTGGAACTGGGGAGATGGCTCTGTTGGTAATGTTGCCATGGAAGTATGTCCCATGCAATCGTGAGGACCTGAATTCAATCCCTGAAGCTTATAAAAAGAAAAGAGAGAACGAAAGAAAGGAAGGAACAAATGAACGAATGAAGAAAGGAAGGAGAAGGAAAGGAAAGAGAGAGGGGAGGAATGTAAGGAGGGGAGAGAGAGGGGGAAGGAGGAAATATTGGACATGGTCATGAATGCCTTTAATCTTAACCCTTAGGAGTCAGACAGATCTCTATGCATTCAAGGCCAGCCTAGTCTACATAGTGAATTTCAGACCTCCAAAAACAGACTTGGTGTGATAGACACAAGATGTGTGCTTTTAAGTCCAGAGGAGAGGAGGTGGAGACAAAATGATCCTGAGGCTGGCTGGCCAGTCAGGCTAACCGAATAGACAAGCTCCAGGCCAGAGAGAGATTCTGTCTCAAAACACAGGGTGAACAGCATCTGAGGAATGAGAGCAGAGGCTAGCCTCTCACCTTCACACAGACAAACACACGTATGCACAAATGCATGCTGTCATGCACGCACACACACACGCACGCACACAAAACTAAGGGAAAGGAGAGTTCGAGCAAAGATCACAACAACTTTATTTAGTGGGCTCACCAAATGCCTATGGTGAGCTATGAGGTGGGAAGTAATAACAGTAATATTAGGAAGCCCCTTGAGTGTCAATCTGGAGAAATTTGGAATCAGTATCTCAACAGTTATCTCTTATAAGGACTGGAAAATACGATTATAGGTTTTTCATTCACCCCTGTCCAGTTTCTCTATGGAAAAGTATCCTTCACTCCAACAACTCATTGCCAAAAAAAAAAAAAAAAAAAAAAAAAATCCTCTCCACTCCTTCACATCTTTTTTGCTTTAATTTTCAATAGAAAATTTATGTATGGTCAATTAGCCCTGCAAGAACATGCTCAGCGTGATGGATGGGCCAAGTCTTAGATAGGACATTTATTGGCACATGTGAATAAGTTTATGTTTCAATCCAGGAGACTGCAGATTAGTGTGTGGGAGGGGGGATCACTGCCTTCAAACAAAGGCAGCCAGCTGCTTCCTCTTCTGCACCTTTGGGCTTTGGTAAACGGGGCGGGGGGTAGTGGATGTGACGGTCTTGGAAAGTGCTCTCTCCAATTAAGTCAGCCCCTGGGGTGATCGTCTCTGCCTGCTCATAATCCCACTCGGGGCTGCATCCACCACATGTCACCAGGCTTCAACACACATAACCGCGGAACCTGGATTCACCCCTTCCCTCGCCTGCTCTTTACCTTGGTGTAAGGCGGCTATTAGACACTGTGAACTCCCGACCAGGAGCATCACACCAGATCCCGAGTCAAGCAACTGAGGGGTGTGGACAGACTGACAGCTGATCATGTCTTAAGAGTGGAAGGAGAGGCAACATGTGCTCTAGGTTTGGGGTTTGAGTTTTTGTTTTCTTTGCTTTTTTTTTTATTTCTTTGTTTATTAGTTTTAGCACTGAAAATTAAGTCCAAAGCCTTGAGCATGCTACTGAGTCCATGTCCCCAGCCCATGTTCCCTGGGCATCCATGGCAGGACCACTACCACTGAGCCACACCTCCATCCCCTTAAGTATGATTCTAGGTGAGCTCACTAGCACTGAGTTATATTCCCAACCTTTTTGTTTTTACTTTAACTTTTTATCTATTCTAATTTGTTGCTGGTTTGGTTTGGGGGTGTGTTGTGTGTCTGTGCATGTGTGCACGCCAGGACATTTATTTAGAGGTCAGATGACAACCCCACAGGAGTTGGCTCTTTCCATCACTGTGTGGGTCCCAGGGATAGAACTCAGATTGTCATTCTTAGATGCATGCCACCAGCCCTGTCTGTTTCTTTCAGATTTCCTGTGCCTATATCAAGTAATGTGAAGCCTCCAAGACTTGGTGGTGTAGATGCGGCCCCTCTTTGCCTGAGCTCTCCATGTTCCCTATATTTCCCCACCTGCTATACTTTGAATATATTTCCCAAAGTTCAGATGTTACAAACTTAAAACCCAATGCAAAAGTATAGAAAGTAGGAACTTTAAGAAGTGATTCGGTCATGAAGCCTGATTCTGGAAAAAAAAAAAGTGGATTAATGCTGTTATCATAGCAATGGGCTCGGTTTTCACTAAAGCCTGTTCTCTCTTAAATGGTAACTTTTGTTTCCTTTTCTTTGACACATATGCGCTCTTGCCTGTCTTTGTTCTACAGCAGGAATGAGGCTCACAAAGACCTTTACCAGATGCTGGGACAGTATCTTTGGCCAGTGCAGCCTCCATAACTATGAACCCATAAACATCTAGATAGTTTCCCACTTCTGGAATTCTCTCACAACCGCACAAAGACATCATCCTCATACATCTCAGAAGATCTGGGACAGTATCTCTGTTAATAAAGTGCTTGCTTTATAAGCATGAGGGCCTGACTTCAATCCACAGAATCCATATTTAAATGAAAAAACAGGTATTAATCACCACTGTTATCAATAGACCCATAATTGGTCAGTATGCAGAGAATCAGAGGCTGTGGAGTGCTCAGGTTTAAATAGGACATCTATATCACCCCTTTCTCCTCCAAGATTCAGGGGTCACCAAGGAAGGGTGTGTAAAGAGCATAAGAGTCAGAAGAAGTGATATCTGCAGGAAAAATAGCATTTGCTGGAGTGACAGTGCATGACACATGAGCTCATAGCTGAGACCACAAGCACAGAATCAAGCCAACCAAAACCCCAGCATGGATTGGGGAGTGGCTCCTGAAGTCCCACCTCTAGCTGAGAAGCTATTGGCTGTTGATCTCTAATGGGCAGGTTAGTTTTCTACAGGGATGCATCCCAGGGAGGCTACTGGTGTCCCGTGCACATATGGGCAGCACTAAGGGGATCCCATGGTTATTTGTTTTAAAGAGCACACGAAGTTAGAAGGGAAAAGAAGGGAGGCAGATGGGAGGAACTAGAGGAGAAGGAATGTCCGGTGAATTTGATCAAAACAATGCAAAAGAGATTATTTTTCTTTGAAGCTAGGGGTAACAGTGCACACTCGCAATCCCAGTGCTGGGGAGGTGAACCAAAAGCAGCCCTGAGGCTTACTGGCCTGTAAACAGAGACTGTTCTTTCATTTGTCCAGCTGCCCAGACCCGAACCATCACACAGAAACTATATTAATTACAACACTCTTTGGTCAATGGCTCATGCATATTTCTAGCTAACTCTTCTATCTTAAATTAACCCATTTCTATTATTTTATATTTTAACCATAAGGCTCATGGTTTACCCATAAGTTTCTGGCATCTTTCTCCTTTGGCAGCTACATGGCATCTTTCTCCTTCAGTAGATATATGGCATCTGCCTAACTCCACCTTCTTTCTCCCTGCATTCAGTTTAGTTTTCCCACCTACCTATATTCTGCCCTGCCATAGGCCAAAGAAGTTTCTTTATTAACCAATGGTAATAAAACATATTCATAGCATACAGAAGGTAATCCCACATTACTGGCCAGCCAGCCTAGCCAAATTAGGGAGACCCAAGCCAATAAGAAACCATATCTCAAAAGACAGATGGACCATATCCTGAGGAGGATACAAAAAGTTTACCTCCAGCCTCCACACGCACATACACACATGTGATGCATGTCCTTGTATGCACATACACACACAAAACACTAAATAAGAAGAAGAAAAATTAATGTTTCTGACAGTCACTTCTATTAGCAGACAGAGCAAATGAGAAATAAGGAAATGCCAGCGGGAAGACACAGGTGTGTAAAAGTCCCCAGTACGATGCCATGTTACACTCAGCAATATTGTCTGGGAAACCAAAAAAGCAACGATGCTCGCATGTACAACCAGAGCAACACTGCTCACACTCCACCTGGCACTTCAAGGCATGCCCTCAAACCCCTCCCCATCAGAGCCGGAGAAACATGAAGCAGAAAGGAGCGTCCACCGGAATCTTCAGGTGTTCTTTCAGAGGGAAAGAACCTGGAAGGAAAGACTTCCAGGACTATAGCTGAAGGGCTCACAGTCAGCATATAGTAGAGGGTCTGCAGGTTCATGCTTGCTGTGCTGCTAATCACGGTAGCTAAGCTGCACAATCAGCCTGGGTACCCATCAGTGAATGAAGGAATGAAGAAAATGAAGTGTGTGTCCACAATCAAGTGTTATCTAGCGCTGCTGAGACCCTTCTTCCTCTCAACCCCTTTCTTCCTATTAACCCTCATGCTTAAGTCTATGTTTAAAAAAAAAATGTGTCTCCCTAATAAAGCCCAGCTCTGCTTCACGATGGCTTGTCCTGAAATTCTTTTCTGCAACAAATTAGGGAATTCTCCCTCACTTGAGTGGAGGTCTCTGCAAGCATCAGGCCTCTGCAGGTGGTAGTGTGGAACCGCATCTCCTGCCCACGACCCACTGCCCATGGCAATCCAGCAGGCTTCTGTCTGGGCTTCCTACCCTGCTACCACCAGGCTGGGCTTTTCTCACATGTGTTCTTTCTCTCTTTGAAGATACTTGCAATACCTCCCCTCGAGTCACTCCGCCTCGAGCAGAACAGAAACATGATTTCTATCCTCTCTTCTCTGGGTGGCGGCCCATCCTATGGCCATATCATCTGCTGCATTTGTCCCCCAGTGGCCTTGACCTTGGCCTTGCCCAAGCTGTGCACCTGGAGCCATTTGTTCTGCAAGGAGGTTTGGTGAAACTCTTGTCTCCAGCCCCCACTCACTTTCATCTTTATGCACCTATGAATTTAAAAGGAAATACAAACCAGGTGCCACTGGGACCTCAGCATTTAGCTCATCTGAAAGTTGTCTGGGAAAGGAGTTTTGGAACTCATAACCCATAAAAAAAAAAATCTTTGGTTTGGTTTTAAAGAGACAGCTATAAAATTTTCCAGGAATCAGGTTTTATGTTAGATCCTTTAAGCACCTCTGCTCCGTCTTCCCCTGCCCTCTGAAACAGAACCACATGTGTCTGAACTAATGGTTACCATTCAACACATGTGCTACATGGCTCTTCCTAGGGAGCAGTGAACAATATATATCCAGTCCTGACAGGCCAGAGAAACAACGGTCAAACAATCCATCCAGCCCAGTGAAACAGTAAGCTTACCACGGCACTGTGGGGAGCCCAGGTGACACACAGGCACATTGCATCACCAGAAAGGCTACCTCAACCTGCATGCTAACTCCTAAAAGCCCTTCAGTTAAGCGTTCTACACCTGGTTAACCATCCACTTCCTACAGACTCTAGCACACTTCCCAGACTGAATGCCTCCAGGACAGGAGGGAGTGGTGTCTGGAATCCAGCAAGGCCTGTTGTGGAATAATATTAATTTAACCAGGCAAAGATATATTTGTTTTGCTGCAGACTCTTTAACTGTGCAAAGGTGTGTTACTTTTGTTTATGCTGCATTTGTTTAACGATGTAAGGATGTGTGTTTAACTACGTAAAGATGTGCCGTATCTGTTTCACCTTGCCTGCCTAAGGCGCCTGATTGGTCTAATAAAAAAGCTGAATGGTCAATAGCTAAGCAAAAAAAAAAAAAAAAAAAAAGGATTGGTGGAGCTAGTGGACAAAGAGAATAAGTAGGAGGAGAAATCAAGGAAGAGAAAAAGAATGAGAGGAGAGAACGAGGAAGACACAACTCAAGGCAGGACATGCCCAGGCAGCCCTCAGCCAGCTAGACACAAGAAGCAGTGAAAGTAAGATATACAGAGGAAAGAAAAGTAAAAAGCCCCAAGGCAAAAGATAGACAAAGAGAAACAGGCTAATTTAAGTTAAAAGAGCTAGCTAGAAACATGCCTAAACTAGGCCGAGCATTCAAAACTAATAACGCATTTCTGTGTTGTGATTTGGGACCTGGCTGGTGGACCAAAAGGAAAAAGCCTGATGCAAAGGCCACATTTAAAACTCCCCAAACAGTGACACCAGCTGGGAACCAAGTGCCCAAATACACAAGCCCATGGGGGACATTCTCGTTCAAACTACCAAGTGGATTGCCTGAGACCTTGTCTCCAAACAGAGGGGAAGTTGGGAAGATGGCTCAGTCAACAAAGTGCTTGTTGTCCAAGCATGAGACCCTGAGTTCAAATTCCCAGCACCCATAGACCCCACCAAAAGCTGAGTGCTGTCATAGCCTGTCATCCCAGCACTGGTCCAGCACAGAGAGAGGGGCTAATTAATTCCTGAAGCCCGCTGACCAGCCAGTCTGTGTACATCAGTGAGCTCCAGGCTCAGGGACAGGCTGCGTCTCAAAAAAAAAATAAGGTAGAAAACAGTTGAGAAAGAAGACACCAACATCAACCTCTGGCTTACACACACATATGTGCAAATCCATGCTTCACACACACGCGCACACACACACACACACACACACACGACATCTCAGTTATCAAAGGTAGAAAATGGCGAAGGAAGAAGACACCGTCATCAACCTCTGGCCCATACACATATACGTGCGACCTGTTTTACATACCCCAAAATCTCAGCTACCATTGATAGTGAAGACCCAGTGTCTGAGAATGAGCTGGGATTATGCAGAGCTGTCTGCCCCTGTCTTATCTGAGCCTAACAGACAGCGAGAAACTCATCCTTCATGGAATGAGTATCAGTGCGTTCAAAAAGGCTGGTCAGCTATAACAGGCCATTAACGGGGAGCCTTGTCCTCTGCCTGCAACCAACACTCCTTCTGCTGCGGGTTCTTGCTGTTTGGGGGCCTGCGCCTCCCCCACCGGAACATCCTCACCTCCGTTTGTTTTGTCTCCTAACATCTTGTGACATTTTCCTGCTATTACAGCTGACACCTCCGAGGTAATGGGACCAAGTATCGCTCATAATTCACAGTCGCCTCTCAATGACGATTGCGCTCCTTAATGTTATCTCCGTGCTCGGGGAATCCCCACGGGGACAATATTGCCTTTTTGGAGTCGTCAGTTAATTTGTTCATTTCCACGCGCGTTGTTGAAAGCACTCTGAGTCTTAATTAGTCCTCTTTAGCTGCTTCTCCCTGCAGTCCTGCGTCACCGAACCAGAGGCATCGAAGCACGGTGAGGAACGGGTCTAATTAACAGGCTCATGACTGCACCGCCAAGAAGATAGAATCTGCGGATGGGGGTGGGTGCTGCTGTTACGATTGGCTAATGTAACTGTTATCTGGGAATGCCTGGCATCATCTTTGTTACTAGAAATTGTCCCTTTGGCCAAAGTCCAAGTAATCCCAGAAGGGATAGGCATTGCAGACTTGTGACCCTATCGCTGGGTGTACATGCTTGGGGCTATGTATTTCTGAGGGTCCTTCACAGTTGCCTGGAGCTTCCCTAGCCATGAACTAAATAAACCCTTCCTTGTATCTTTCTAACCCCTCCCCCTCTCCCCCTCTCTAGTCTCACTGTGTAGCTGAGGATAACCTTGAACTCTTGATCCTCCTGCCTCCGTGTCCTGAGTGCTGGGATTACAGGTGTGACCTAACATGTCTGTTTTTATGCAGCGGTAGGGTCAACCCCGGGACCTTACACATTCTAGATAGGCATCCCAGCAACTGAGCTAAATTCTCAGCTCTAGCTTTTCCTTCCTTGAGTACTTCCTGTCAGGTGTTTTGGTAACCACAATGATAATAGTAACCCATCTTGATGGCCCCTTCCTAGCATCCAGTTGAGAAGTATATGGTTGGGTTTTCTGCCTCCTGAAACACAGAGCACCGGAAAAGCAGCTGTGAGAAAGAGCATGATGAGCCCAGCTTTGAAATCAGTGGCCACGCCCACATTTATTAACCAATAAAAACAACACATAGACTGAAGGACCTCCCACACCAGCGAGCCTCCGCCTTCCAAATGCTAGGATTCCAAGTGTGAGCCATTAAATGCAATAAGGTTGTTCTACTTACATAATATAAAACATATCCATCAACCACAAATCTGGAAAAAAAGGTTGTTTCAACAAAAATCACATCACTTGTGGTAACTGATGCTTTTGAAATTTTCAGTAAGAATTATTAATTTTTGTTGTATTTAACATAAACCCAGCCATTCATGAAGTAGGTTGACATATTTTCTTTTGGATAAAAACTAGAGTTTGAGGAGAAAAATGAATATGGGGGTCAAAAAAAGATAGCACGAACTATTCTTTCAAGAATTTCAACCTTGTCCAAGCACGGTAACAAACACCCATAAGTTTAATTTCTAGGAGGCTGAGACAAGAGGAATGCTCCAGGTTTGAGGCCACCTTGGGATATTCAGTGAGTACTAGGCCTGCCATGGTTTAATCGCACCACAGCCCACTCAAAAATAATTGATTGTAAGTAGAAAGAAGTACAGACTAGGAAGGCAATATTCTGATTTTTTTGAGAGATTTGGGCATGGTGAATGATACTGGAAAGTATAGAAAGAGAATGGGAGAAGATTCTGGGTAAATGGGGAGACAGGGGCTGTGGTACAGTTGGAGATACTTACCTTAGCCTGGAAGAGGAACATCTTTTCAAGTTGTTATGAAAACTCTTTCCCTGGGGAGGCTTAAACAAACACCTACCCACTCCTTATAGGGTCACCAACAACAAACCAAAGGAAGAATATTCCACCCAGGTCTAACTTGGAGAACAAATGAACTTATTGGGCTTACTTATAGAGCATGATGATGGGCTGCTTACAGAAGCATAGGCCACCCCCAAAGCAGTTTTGCCACAAAAAGTCTCATCCTAGCATGGACAACAACTTCTCCATGGCTGCCAAGATGGAGTCCTACCTTCCAGTTAAAGCTAACTATCCATAATCTACATATCCCATCACCTCATAAGACCACAAGGACAAGTGTTATCAGAGCAGAATTATGTACAAATGGCTAGGAGGGACAAGAGGGTATGACTGGAATCCCAGGGGAGGAACTGAGTGATCCCACTCCATCCTTCTATGAGGAAACATCAATGGTCATCAAGCCTCATGACAGGGATCCTTCACAAGTATGTAAGTGGATATTTCCTGTCCCAACTGCCTGCTCCCAAATAACCAACACAAAGGCTTACTATTACTTATAAATGCTCAACCAATAGCTCAGGCTTGTTACTTGCTAACTCTTAAACTTAAATTAACTCATAATTCTTATCTATGTTTAGCCACATGACTTGGTACCTTTTCTTAGTATGACATTCTCATGTTGCTTCTCTGCATCTACCAGTGGCTCTCTGATTCTGCCCTTCCTCTTCCCAGATTTCTTCTAGTCTGATTCCCATGCTCAATCTCTTCCTGCTTAGCTATTGACCAATCGGTTTTTATTATTTAATGAGAGTAATACATATTCATAGCATACAAAAAAAGACTGTTCCACAGCACAAGTAGTCACAGATGTTCAGATGCAGATGATGGAGGCTATACCCAGAAGACCATGGTCTCCGATACCCTTGAATGAAAGGAAAGGAGAAGACAGCGCGCTGTATGGAAGTAAGAATGCAAAGGAGAATTAGAATGGGTTCATCTGATGCATTCCAGTTCTTCTGGAAATATAAAGCGAGAGCATGCATTGCACAGATAGGTGGAGGTAACAGTTACAAATGGGAGAGCATTGTCTTGGTGCTTCCTCATTCTAGAGCTGAGGAACACAGACAATCTTTATCCATCATATCCACCATAATGTTGATACAGAGGAGATGATAGATAGCCAGCGTTTATGAAAGTCTTTGGAAAGGATTGAAGTTCCTGAGAATCTCAAGGTGGAACCTTAAAGGGGAGTGAGCTAGCATGGGCTTGTCAAAGTCAAGGTTCCCCTGGAGTTGACTTGAACATGTAGAATCAAGAAATATAACCCCCGCCCCCAACTAACAAACTATCTCCCTCTAGCTAGTATATTAAAGCGGGCTGAGAAAGCTTTAAATTGCTATAAGGATAACAACATGTGAAAGTTGATCTTGGTTGTCATCTTGACTGGATTGAGTGACACCTAAGAGATGAATAATGCGCACTTCTTGGTGAGTCTATGGGGGTCTTTTCAGAGATCAGCAGTCCATAGCAACATCGATATAATGGGTGGATCATTCTGCTGAGGGATTCAAACTCTGAATAGACCATTGAAGGGATGGGAATACGGCTCAAGGCAGGGAACCTGATGAGAATCCCCCAGTGAGGGGGTAGGGACATGACTCAGTAATAGAGGCCCTGCTTAGAATCACCCAGTGGGGAGCTGAAGACATAATTCAATGGTAGAGCACTTGTCCAGCATGCCTGTAGTCTTGGATTCAACCATGTCGCAGGAGAAAAAAATTAATGAGAAGAGCCTGCCAGGCCAAAAGAACAATACATTGAAGGCTGAGTCCCCAGCTGGTAGTGCTACTGAGAAGTTCTTGGATCGTGGGGGCTCTGACTTCATCAGTGTCATGATGCTTTAGTAGATCCGTGCTTGATGGTGTTAGTGGGAATAATGGAAACTTAGAAAGTAGGGGTCCAGCTGGAGGGAAAGTCGATCAATGAGGATATCTTGTCCCTCGCCCCATCACTTGCCTCTCCTTTCGCTGGCCACTCTGAGGTGGGCAGCTCTTCTGTCTCACCACTGACCCGAGCAACGCATTCTGCCAACCACAGACTAAAGGTTCTGAAACTATAAGCCAAAGCCAACTTTCCCTCCCCTTAACCTTAAATTGTTTTTCTTTCTGGTATTTACTACAGTGACCCCCCCCCCAAAATAAAAGTCTGACTAGCAGAAACCATTTCCATAAATAAGCACCCACTTTACTACTGTGTACGTGAGCTTCTTTCATAGCTTAGCTCAAGACCTCCTTGAGAATCCCGTGGGGGGAAAAAAGCTATCAAACAGCTCCTCACTGCCTCTCCAAATGCACATGGGTACCCAAACATAAAATGTCATGCTTTAAAGGATTTATGGACTCCCTGAAGCTCTTCTAGAAGCCCCAAGAAGAGCCTCACCAGAGGGAGACATCTGCTATTACAAGCTTCTCAATTTTGCTTCAGTGAACAGATAATATATCTAGACTACAAGCACTTCCTAGAGAATCCAGTGACTAGATCAAGAGAAAAGAAGTCCTGGGGGAGATGGCTCAGTGAGTGAACTGCTTTCTGTGCATGTATGTGGACCTATGTTCAGATCCTCGGCTCCCACTTATCCCGGGTATGGCAAGCCAGTGCTGGGGAGTGGAGACCTGTGAATCCCTTGGGCTCTCTGGTCATCCAGTCTAGCTGCAGTAATGAGTTCCAAGTTCAGCAAGAGGCCCTGTATTAAAAAATAAAAAAGGGTAATAAAGACATTCAAATCCAGCCTCTGGCTCCCACATGTATATTCACATATATGATTACTCCCAAAGCACATATATACACCACAAACACAAACACACAAACGCACATACACAAACACACACACAAACACACATACACAAAAACACACACACGACCCCAAAAAATGAAGAAAGAGAAAAAGAAGGATATAGAAGAGGAGGAGGAGGAGGAGGAGGAGGAGGAGGAGGAGGAGGAGGGGAAAAGGAGGAAGTCACACCCATTAGTCAGCTTTTGCTAGGTTACACTGTGGTAATGAGCCACCCCGCAATATCTCACTGACTCAAAATATAGTCAAATCGGCTGTTAGGGTCGCTTTTCCTCCTTGGATCAGCTGCTCATTCCTGATCCTCTTACTCATTCAAGACCGCAGATTAGAGATGAGCAGCTATGTTCTTATGTCAGAGTCCTGAGCAGCTGTCAAACCTTACAGTATTCTCTTCAATTTTTTGTTTGGAGGACTAGGGGCATGGCACTTGAAGATGTAGGTTGACTTTCCAGCACCCATGTCAGGTGGCTCAAAAACGCCTATAACTCCACCTCCAAGAAATCTGTCTCCTTTTGTTGGCCTAGATGGACACCTGCACTCACAAGCACACTCATGCATGCAACGTGTGCACACACATGTACGTAGGCATACATACACACACAATTTAAAATAATAAAAATAAGTCTTTAAAGTCTTTGCTTCAACATAGCATTTTGCTTTAGTAAAATTTACCTTCACTTCAGGCCACATCCTATTGCCCTTAAGCAGGTAGGATTGACAGGATTAACGTGAAAGGAGGAGCTGGCTTTCTGAGGGTTGTAAGGAGAGGAGAATTCTATTGTGAAATCAGTAGCTGGCCCCCTGCATGTGAGAACAAGGAAAGTACAGCTCCATTAACATCCAGAAATACACCTGCAGGGTCAGCAGGGTCACCATCGGCCAGGGTCAAATGCTAGCAGACAGCCAAGATCAGCCGCTAACAAAGCAGAAGCCAGAAATGGGAACAAAGGGGACTCACCCACCTGAAACGCATGGACAATATGCAGCATCATGTATGCTCTCCCTGGTGTCTTAGTTTGGGTTGGTGTTGCTAGGATGAAACACAATAACCAAAGCAAACTGAGGGGGAAAAGGCTTATCTAGCTTATGCTTAAAAATCATGGTTCATCATCAAAGGAAGTCAGGACAGGAACTCAAACAGGAACCTGGAGGCAGGAGCTGATGGAGGCCATGGAGGGAAGCTGTTTACTGGCTTGCTCCCTTTGGCTTACTCAGCCTACCTTCTCATAGAACCCAGGACCACCAGTGTGGAGGACTACAGACCCTCAGATCCCGAATTTTCTGTGACCCCCTTGCCTGCTGGAGTAAAGAACTTGTTTTCCGGTGCTTGTAGCTGCTCTGAAGACAAGACCCTCATGAGTTCCTGATGCCAGGTGAGTGGTTTGTGGTGGGCTTGCAGCTGAAAAGTCCTGAGAGCTAAAGTGTGGCCATTAGTCAAGGAGAGGCCTACATAAGCTGCCCTGCAAGACAATAAAGGGGGCATTCTTGTTTCAAGGGATGACTGTTGGAGAAGGGGAGAGTCGCTTGTTGGTTCCCGGCCACTCGGCTAGCTTAGACCGAAATAACCACACAGAAACTGTATTAATTAAGTGACTGCTTGGCCCATTAGCTCTAGCTTCTTATTGGCTGACTCTTACATATTAATTTAACCCATTTCTATTAATCTGTGTATCACCATGAGGCTATGGCTTACCGGCTAAAGTTTTGGCACACCTGTCTCCAGTGGTCCCATGGCTTCTCCCTGACTCTGCCCTTCTTTCTCCCAGCATTCAGCCTAGTTTTCCCTACCTACCTAAGTTCTGCCTTGCTATAGGTCCAAAGCAGTTTATTTATTCATTAATGGTAATCACAGCACATGGAGGGGACTCCCACATCAGATGATGCCCCCCCCATTGTGTGTGTGTGTGTGTGTGTGTGTTTTAATCTCCAGCCCCTTGCTCGACTTGCAAACCATCCCGTAGTGTACAGGTGGAACAGTACACACCAGCCCAGGGATGGCACTACCTACAATTGTTTGGGGCCTCTCCCATTAGTCACTAAAAATGCTGCCAGGCAGTGGTGGCACATGCCTTTAATCCCAGCACTCAAGAGATAGAGACAGGCAGATCTCTGTGAGTTTGGGGCCAGCCTGATCTACAAGAGCTAGTTTTAGGACATCTAGGGCTGTTACACAGAGAAACCCTGTCTTGAAAAAACAAAATAATAATAATTGCCCTACAGACTTGTCTACAGCCTGATCTTATGGAGGCATTTTCTTATTTGAGGTTCCCTCTTCTCAGACGATTTTAACTTGTATCAAATTGACATAAAACTATCCAGCACAGTGTGTAACTATCTAATTGACTCAACCTATGATATGTTCAAAGAATGAATCAATCCCATAGAAATTACTTCAGTCTTTGCTCAGTCCCAACCATAATTTAATTTTTAATATTTTTATTCTTTTAAGGTTTTAAACATTTAAACAATGTATAATTGTCATGTTCTTCTACCACTACCCAGTTCAATTCTCCTTAGTACCCCCTCCCAACATCATGACCTCCTTTTATTGTTATTAATAATCACCTGAGTCCAATTAGTGCTTCCTATATGCTAATGGGTATGTGGCCATACACTGAGGGTATTAACAACCTACCAGCAGCCATGTCCCAAAGGAGAGTGTATCTCCCTCCTTCAGCATCCATCACCTGCCAATAGCTCCCCCAATAATGATGAGGTCTCATGTGTCCCTATCCCATCCATGCTGGATGGATGGCTTGATCTCACACACATCTTGTGCAGATTACCACTGCTTCTGTAGGTTCATATATGCAACAGCCATATCAAGCATGTCTAGAAACAGACTATCACAGCCTTCCTCCCCAACCTACTATATAAAAAAAATCTTCTTATAAAATTCCCAAAGAACTGCAAGGCTCTGGTGGAGGAATCTGAATAAAACACTTAAGTGGAAATATATCCAAGGTTTGTGTAGCAAAATAATTAACACCATGAAATTGTCTGTGCTACCCAAAGGGGTCCATGAACAACATCTTTTAACTTCAGTAACATTTTTTATTTAAATAAAAAAAAAAGATTCTGCATGAGACACCACACAGCAACCTGCTTGGGTCCCCTCCCGTAGTTGTCATTAGTGCCCATTGCTTGCTTTCCAAAGTAAGCCTTTAAATCTTAGAATACCCTTCACTCTCCTGTAAGTCCTCACTTAGTCCCCTTAGTAAAGTTTCCCTTTGCTTTGCTTACTCCCATGTGTCAGCATCTTTAACCATCAGAAGTATGAAGCAATGACTCAAGCAAGCAAGATGGTTCAACCGGTAAAGGTGCTTGCCACCCAGCAATGACCACATTTCAATAATCAGGACCTACATGCCAGAGGGAGAAAACTGACTTCTGCAAATTGTCCTGTGACCTCCACATGCATGTGCGAAAGAAAGAAAGAAAGAAAGAAAGAAAGAAAGAAAGAAAGAAAGAAAGAAAGAAAGAAAGAAAGAAAGTTAAATGTTAAAAAAGAACTAAAAGAACTTGGGGGCTACCATCTAAAGGTTGATTTCTAATGACCATTGGTGTTGATTACCCTAAGTCCCAGGGTGAAGCCTACATTGACTGAAAAAATCGTGCAACTCTCCAAGTATTTCTTTTTTTTTTTTTCTTGGTTTTTCGAGACAGGGTTTCTCTGTGGTTTTGGAGCCTGTCCTGGAACTAGCTCTTGTAGACCAGGCTGGTCTGAAACAGGAGTCGTTCTCCTCTTGTAGGTATAGGGGTGAGAAAGCACCATGAAATGTAATCCTGTGGGGTTGGGTCTGAAAATGAAGAGCAACACACATTCTCTACCATACTTGACGACTTGTCAATCAATCTTTGGGTTTCCAAGTCCCACCCTTGACACAAAACAGCAACATGAGTAAGAAAACCCCACAATGTGAAGAGGAATCCCCATATAGAATTTCACGTTGTGGCCTTTGAGGCTGAGGGTTGATGTCTAGGCAAGAAAGAATTATTACAGTTGACTATCTACTCTATTAGCTACTCAATGTCCCTGAGAAAATGATCTAACAGCCTGTAAAATTCCCTGTATATTTTATGGCTGGGATAAAATGTGATGCTTTCTAGAGGAGCAATTTGCTTCTTCTATGAGATGATGAAGTTGACACATTATTTAAGATTTTTATCCTACCACAGTAACCACAAAGCCTAGACTTGAATTTCATGCTCATGAGAATTAGGCATGTACCTATCACTTCTAGTTATATTACATTCTTCTGTTTTCTATATGCATTGGTTTTGCTCTTAAGTGCTTTGGAGTGTGTGTGTGCACATGTGTGTGTGTATGCATCCATGTGCATGTACATGGAGAGGCAAGAAGATATCCTGCTCTCCCACTCTCTGCCTTACTCTCTTAAGACAAGGTCTGTCACATAACCTACAGCTCATCAATTTGGCTATGCAGGCTAACCAACAAGTTTGTGGAATCTGACTCTCCAATGTACACTCATGTGTATGGTATGTGTTCACATGGGCAAGCATAGCTGATGTATGATGTCCTTCTGTATATGTGTTGTTTTTATTGGCTAGTGAATAAAGTTGTTTTGGCCAATGGTTTAGCAGAGTAAAATCAGGCAGGAAATCTGAGCAGAGATTCAGAGAAAAAGAAGGTGGAGTCAAGTCAGATGTCAGCCAGCTGCCAAGGAAACAAGACATGTAGAAAATGAGGTAACGCTACAGCCACGTAGCAATACACAGACTAATAGAAATGGATTAATTTAAGATATAAGAGCTAGCTAGAAATACTCCTGAATCATGAGTCAAACAGTGTTGTGATTAATATAGTTTCTGTGTGATTATTCAGGTCTGGGCAGCTGAGAAACGAAAGTGCAGTCTCTTTTACACGTAGCCATATGCACATCTGTGGAATCCAGAGAATATCATGTGTCCTGCTCTGACCTAACTGTCCTCCTCACTCTATTGAGGCAGTCTCTTTCACTGAACTTGGAGCTAGGCAACCAGGAAGCCCAACCGTCTTCCAGTCTCCACCCTGCACAGCACTAGAGTTGCAGTGATGTGCACAGCTATGAGTGGTGGGGATCCTAAGTTCCTCGAATGTGCTGTCACCCACCAAGCCATCTCCCCAACCCCAACTGCTTCACTTTCAATGACATTTTGAAGTTATGTTTCTAGTTTGGAAAAGTAAATAACATGCAGAAATTAAGAAAAACCAACAAAAGAAAAATGGTTTTATATATATATAATGTTACCTCTACTTCCCCATTCCTGCAAAAAACAACACTGGTCACATTTTATATAATCCTTCCAGTACTATCTTTGCATATGAATATATATATATATAATATATCTCTATTTATAACTTTCAATATATTTTAACTAAAAGGATAAATCACCTCCATTCATCTCTGCTCCCAAGTTTTCCTCCAAAAAATTATGAAAGAAAGGTTGATATGACAACTCCTGTCTCTAATCTCAGCACTTGAGGCAGGTCACATAACAGCCATACATGAGCAGACTGATTTCTGAGTTCTGTACTTTGTATTTGGATGTTGTTGTTGTTGTTGTTGTTGTTGTTGTTGTTGTTTTCTAATGCCAGCCATTTTCCTCCCTGTAGCTTTGTAGTTTAGAAATCAGAAAGAACGATGTTTCTGGTTTTGTTTGTGATTTAACTATTCAGGGTCTGCTGTGATCTCATGCAAAATTTAGAATTTCTCTTTTCTATCATTTCATGAAAAAAAAATGTCACAGAAGTTAAGACAGATTGATCATGGACCATGTTGAGTAGCGCAGACATGTTCATGGTGCTAATTCTTCTGCTATACAAAGCTTAGCTATAGTTCCATTTAATGTGTCTTCTTCATTTTCCTGCATCAGAGTCTTGCAGTTCTCAGGGAATGCACAGTCACTTCCTTAGCTTGTGTTGTGCACCATTGCTTTGTGTGCTCTGCTGCATGTGCATTATACTGCACAGTGCAGAAAGTGAGAGAAGTCAACGTGACCATCTGAATGACCTCACACTGTTTACGCTGAGGAACATGCAATCTCCTTCATCCTGCCATGATGTCAAAGCAAAGATGTAAAGTTCAAGAAAATAGGACCCTGTAGGACCAGTGTCTCTCCTTCCAGACTAAATAGACTGGTGATGCAGGAGACATACCAGGGAAGAAAAAAAGGTACTGAAAGGGGGTGAAGTGTGCTCTGTACAACAGAAAAACAAAACGCAGTAAGGCCTCAGATTCCTTTGCAGAAAAGGCCTTCCTTATACACCTATGTTGTGTGGCTTTTCCTAACACCATTCAAACAAAATTTTATGCGTTTTAAATAAGGAAGCAATGACAGGCCAAAATAATCATTCCACTACATTCCAACTTGATCTACTTAGGAGTTTATTGGGCTTGCTTACAAGGCAAGTGTGATTGGCTGCTCACAGAAACATGGTAACTCAAAGGCAACTTCACTCAAAGCATGGGAAAAATCCATCCTCCACATGGGTGACAAGTCACAGTAACTACATCCCTGGAGCTCCATGCACAACTTACAGGCAGTTTGGCCAGCCAGAGAGTCTCCTCTCTATATATTCTTACTACTATTATAACCTTGAAGAGGGACCTTGTGAATCTTTTCAGCTTCAGGGACTTCCTGAGACCTATGAGTTTCATTTATTTTTCTAAGTCTTAAGCCTCCCCCACCCCAGGATGAAATGCTTCAATTAAGAGGAAATGGCTTCATGGCAATGCATTTTACACAAATAAAATCACCCTTCCTCAGCACCCTGTTCTCAATAGTGCTGAATTATGAAGTCCCACCGTACTTTTCCGAGCAAAGGACAAACACTAGAAATGACTCTACAGGAATGGGGTGGAAGGTCAACCAGACCCACAGTCATTGAGTAAAGGAGACATGAATGGATGCGATGGAACTGCCTCCATCACTAGGAGGGCTTTGGGAGCATTGCCAGTCTTCATGGCCGTCACTTGTCATCCTGAGGGACACACTGCACTACTGTCACAATAGGGTATGCCTAGTCTACCTCTGTCTCCTGGATCTCAGAGGCACAGTTTCACATTTTGTACCTACCTTCTGTTTGTGCACCTTCCCTTTCCAGAACAAATCATAACGTTTGAAGTCTACTTTCAAAACACGTGTACAGCACCTGTTTCAACTTCATTCTGGAGCTCAATGACTTCCACACTGATCGTCATTTTCCCATGGCCAATATGGTTGGGTGTAGATCTTTACCACGAATGGTATGCCGGGTAACTGGCGTGCCTTGTTAGCTTTCTGAACATGGGTAGGTGAGTGATACTCTCCCTGAGTTATCACTTTTCCAGGGATGGCTTCATTGCACCTTTAAGAAACATATAAGCAGAATCACGTACAACGCTGTTCCCCTTCAAAACTACTGTTGTCTGTCTATTGTCTCCTGTTTAACACTGCAAAAAGCAAACCCGAGCTATCTCTGACTTTTATCATTTTCTCCATGGTTCTTTTTTTTTTCTTTCTGGAGTGAATGTGGGTGATTATTTCTTTGTTCTTGAAGTATAAGAATTTCAGAGCTCTCTTTCTAGGTGTTGATCTGTTTCCATTCTTCCTGCCTAGTGTCTGGTGGGCTCTTTTGATCTGAAGATGTAGAGGGTTTTTTTCTCCCAGCTCAGAAGCTGTTTCTTTGAATAGTGCTATGTCTCCATGTGCTCTGATCTTGCATTCAGTGACAAGGGTTTTTCAGAGTGCTGAAGCACCATTGTCTGTCCCCTGGAGATGTCCTTACCTCTCTTGAGTTCTCATTTCTGATCATTTTGTCCTTTGCTGAGCGGCATGCTCAAGTTTACATCCATTTGGCAGCCAGCAAACAGGCTGCATGGATTTCAATAGACCAGCATTCTCCCTATTTCTTCCTCATGGCAATTGAGTCTCCTTCTTACATAGGAAAGTCCAAGGTAGGCATGATGGTACACACGTGTAGTGCCAGCATTTACAGGGTAGAGACAGAAACATCATGAGTTCGAGACCATCCTCAGCTACACAGTGAGTTCAAGACCAGCCTGAGCTACATAAGACACTATTTCAAAATGGAATCAAACAGGTAAGTTGCACACATGGAAACAAGAAAAGGTGTACTGCTTTTACCCCCAAGTATAGACTATTGCAAGAATCAGCCATGTATCAGTGAGAGCTGGACAGATTGTCAGAAACTTCTAGTAGCAAGTGTCACTATTCTAGTTTTTTGCACGTTCGTTATGAAACTAGCCTCTGATCTATGGAAAAAAAAAAAAGAAACCAGTTATTGGTTGGTTAGAAACTGGTTCTTAACTAGAGAAATTATATCCCTGTACCTTCTCATTGATTTCAACCAACCGGTTTTTTGTTGAGGCCAAGACAGGGAAGGCCCTAGCCACATACTCATTGTCTCCCCCAGATCAGTGGTACACCTGTTGACTCTATTACCCACAAGAGAGAGATGAGGACTAAAGTCCACCCTGGTTGGACATTAAAGTGAATCTCCTAATTATAATCACATTAGAGGGGTTTCGATGATTTCCAGTTATGCCTGTCAGTTCACATCTGAGAAGAATTTAATAGAAAATATGTCTCAGGGCTGGGAGATGGCGCAGTAGGTAAATTGCTTGCCATGTGGTTTAGCTAGGGTTTCTACAATGGCAATAAACACTATGACCATAGACAACCTAGGGAAGGAAGGGTATATTTCAGCTTACAGCCCTCGGGGCACCCTCCACTGCCAAGGGAAGTCAGGGCAGGACCTCAAACAGGACAGAAATCTAGAGGCAAGGGCTGATGCGAAGGCCATGGAAGAATGCTGCTCACTGGCTCGAGCCTCATAACGCTCACCCCGCTTCCTTATAACACCCAGCACGACCAGCCCAGGGGTGGCACTGCCCAGAGGAAGCTAGACCCTCCCATATCAAACACCAACCAAGAAAATGCACTGCAGGCTTGCCCACGGGCCAACCTAGTGGGAGTGTTGTATCAGGTTGACATAAAACTAGTCAGTGCATCGGGCAAGCACACTCCCTGAGTCTGGATTCACAGCATCCACGTGGAAGCCAGATGCAGCAGAGCATAGGGTAATCCCAGTGCTGTGGAAGAGAGTCAGGGGGTCCCCCAAAACTTACTGGCCAGCGAGTAAAGCCAACAGTGAGCGGTAGGTTCAGTGAAAGACCCTGAGTCAAAAGACAAAAACAGTGAGAACGGTAGAGGAAAAGGTTGTCCTCTGACCTCCAAATACTTGTCTATCTGCATGTACACACACAGATACACACACACAAATTATTTGTAGGAAAATACAGATTTAATTAATATCACTTGTTGAAATTGCCCAGTTATCCCTTGAAAGCCTTTCTCTTTTCTGCACGCATATATATGCGTGCGTGTGTGTGTGTGTGTGTGTGTGTGTGTGCATGTGTTCGTGTACGTGTGTGGGTGTGCGCTGGTGCACATCCACATGTCCACACACATATGAGCATCAGAGAACATCCTTGAGGGTTGCTTCTCACATGCTGTCCACCTTGTAGCTGTGAGACAGTCCCTCGCTGCCCTGAAGCTCACCCTCTAGGCTAGTCTGGCCAGCCAGTGAGCACCACGGATCTGTCTATTCCAGTGGCTCTCAACCCCCCTAAGGCTGCCACCCTTTAATGCCGTTCCTCATGCTGTGGTGACCCCAGCGTAAAATCATTTTCGTTGCTACTTTGGTGTCAGGAGCCTTTTCAGGCTTCTCCTTTCTCACGTCTCTCAGGGCCTTGAGGTGGAAATCTTGAGACAGAAAAACTTAAAGTTAACTGAGACACTGTATTCTGACCTTGGAGATTCAAGCTCCAGAGGGCTCCTCGGAGTGTCTTCTTTGTTTGCTGCTTATCACTAACAGCAGGTGCGCTAGCCACTGACCTCGCAACTGCCTCACTTTGCTGCCTAGCTACTGAGCCCCTCCTTTCCTTCCCCCCCTTCCCCCTTCCTCAGTTCCCCCCTGCCCGAGCTCCTCACTGAGGAGTATATAAGACATAAAACTTGCCTCAATAAAGAGGATGCCTTGACAAGGAATACTGCTTGGCGTCCGTTTCTCTCCCCCCACCCCCCATGTCTTTCAGATAGTGCCTCTTCAAGACCCTGGAATAACTTAGGACTTGCTAGGCGGGTCACTTTGGAACTCCAGTTCTGCTGCTGTTGTGAATGGTAATATAAGCACCTGATATTTCCAAAGGTCTTAGGGGCCCCTGTGAAAGGAATGTTTGACAGCTCCACAGGCTGAGAGCCACTGGGGTGGGCCGACACACGCAGGCTGTCACACAGACTGCTTGCTCTGTTTGTCTGTTTGCTTGTTGGTGTCGATTCTGGAGACTAAACGCAGGTCCTCACGCTTGCAAGGAAAGCATTTTGTAGACCGAGCCATCTCCCCAGCGTTGAAAGGTGTCCCCCCCAATCCCCATTGGAGAAGAGTGTGCCCTGGCTATTGTGACAATTATTTCTCTCACACTTAGAGGATTCAGCCTGGGTGTGACTGACTAGGTGGCCCCTGCAGACACCCAGAGGGAGAGGGAAGAAGGGAGATAAGAGAAAGAAGGGAGGGAAAGAGAGAAGAGAGGAGAAAGAAACACTTGTGCCTCTCAGTTTGGCTCTCATGGCAACATGCTCAAGAAACTGGAATTTCCCAGAATGCAATGCTGACTGGCAATCAAAGACTAAAGCCTGGGCCAGGCAGAGAGGAAAATTTTCTCCTTGAAAGAGCTTTACTCTTTGTCAGGACATCTTACCCAAGAGACAATATGGGGCCTGCGGTGGGCGGGGCCACACCTTGGCAGAGCCACACCTTAGCACAACCTGCTTAGATATATTTGGCCCTCTGCTTAAATCTTAACCATCCTTCAGGACCACAAGATGAAATTAGGTGGTCAAATCACTGGCTCTATTTATCCCTCTTTCCTTTAGAGGCACATTGAATAAAACTTTTTTTTGTTTGTTTGTTTGTTCTTTCACTGTTAATTTAGATGTTTTAATTGACTTACGGAGACTAGGCAGGTAAAAGTGGCTTGTTGGGACTGCCATGAACTGGAAAAGTAAGTTTTAGAGAAGGCCATGTAGGGTACACCACGGCAGGACACAAAGCAAGTTCAAGACTCAGGACAGTGGGTTAGAAACCCAACTGCTTCATGCTTGCTTAGGATGCTGAATACTACAAACTTAAACTCTTATGACTACTATAAACTACATTATTTTGTTTTCAGTGTGGTATAAATGTGTGTCCATGCTCACACGAGCGTGCAGAGTGTATGCACATGTATGTATGTATCTAGGTTAAGTTGCCCTATGGGTATATCTTTGGGGGATTATTGTGGGGGATTATCTCGGTTACTTAGAATACTTACCCACTGTGGGTAACACAATTCCCTAGACAGAAGATCTTAAACTGAAGGCAAACTGAGCAACACCGTGCATGCATTAACTGATTTCATCTGATACTGACTGTAGATGTGCTGTCTGGTGCTGTCCTGTGCTGTGTTGTCCTGTGCTGTGCTGTGCTGTGATGTGATGTGCTGTGCTGTGCTGTGTTGTGCTGTGGTATGTTGTAGTGTGTTGTGCTGTGCTGTGATGTGATGTGATGTGTTGTACTGTGCTGTGCTGTGTTGTGCTGTCCTATGATGTGCTGTGCTGTGGTGTGTTGTAGTGTGCTGTGTTGTCATGTGATGTGCTATCATGTGCTGTGCTGTGGTGTGCTGTGTTGTCATGTGCTGTGCTGTCATGTGCTGTGCTGTGCTGTCATGTGCTGTGCTGTGCTGTGGTGTCATGTGTTGTGATGTGATGTGTTGTGCTGTGCTGTGCTGTCCTATGATGTGCTGTGCTGTGGTGTGTTGTAGTGTGATGTGCTGTCATGTGCTGTGCTGTGCTGTGTTGTGCTGTGGTATGTTGTAGTGTGTTGTGCTGTGCTGTGATGTGATGTGATGTGTTGTACTGTGCTGTGTTGTGCTGTCCTATGATGTGCTGTGCTGTGGTGTGTTGTAGTGTGATGTGATGTGTTGTGATGTGCTGTCATGTGCTGTGCTGTGGTGTTATGTGATGTGCTGTGGTGTGTTGTGGTGTGCTGTGTTGTCAT
Organism: Chionomys nivalis; assembly: GCF_950005125.1. Classification (NCBI taxonomy): domain Eukaryota; kingdom Metazoa; phylum Chordata; class Mammalia; order Rodentia; family Cricetidae; genus Chionomys; species Chionomys nivalis. The sequence continues at coordinate 100,288,882 of NC_080088.1, read as the reverse complement.
GTGCTGTGCTGTCATGTGCTGTGCTGTGCTGTGATGTGCTGTGCTGTGCTGTGGTGTCATGTGTTGTGATGTGATGTGTTGTGCTGTGCTGTGTTGTGCTGTCCTATGGTGTGCTGTGCTGTGGTGTGTTGTAGTGTGATGTGCTGTCATGTGCTGTGCTGTGGTGTGTTGTGGTGTGCTGTGCTGTCATGTCATGTGTTGTGCTGTGCTGTCATGTGTTGTGCTGTGCTGTGCTGTGGTGTGGTGTCATGTGTTGTGATGTGCTGTGGTGTGCTGTGGTGTGATGTGATTAGCTGTTCCAAGTTCCTGTCACCTCAACTCTCCTGCAATGACAGACTGTGAATTGTGAGCCGAACAAACTGTTTCTCTTAAGTTGCTTTTGCCAGTTGAGTCAGAACAAAAAGGAACAAAAACTAGTCAAAAGCGACATTAGAAGAGCTTCCTAATCCCCATATTCCAACAGCAGACCCCAGATGAGCTTCTTCTAAGTCCACAGCCCGTTCATGTGTTCTGTCACACCGTATGGTCTCCATCGGCATCTGTGCACTCAGCAGAGACAGAAGGGAGAGTTTGCCAATCACATTTACCTGCCATCCCTTGTTTCCTTAAGCTCAAATTGAATAAATCATACACGCAGTTTAATTCCTAATCAAGAGGCCCTTGAGTCTGACTTCAGAGACGTGTTTTATGGCTCTTCCTGCATCAGGTATGAAAATGAGAGATGTCTTACTTACCCACCAAAATGTGCATACACAATAAATCAAAGTGTTCTGGCAACGAAACCAGACTCCGTTTCAGATGACAGAATGTAAAAAGAAAGACCTGGCACTGTGAAGGCAGAAAAGAAGGCAGCAAAAGAAGGCAGCAAAAGAAGGCTCACCTAACAAATGCAAGCATTGTGAGACCCAAGCTGACAGCACAGTGGGGATGTTTCTCTTCCCCTGGATTTTTGTTGTTGTTGTTTGTTTGTTTATGGTACTGGGTTTTTAAACAGGGCATGAACATGATAGATAAGCACTTTACCATAAAGGATCACCTCCAGCCCCTCACTGGGGAATTCTAGGCAGGTGCTCTACCACTGAGCCACACCCCAGCCCCTCACTGGGGGATTCTAGGCAGGTGGAAGGAGTGAAGTGTTCTTTTGTGTTGTTTGGTTTTGGTCTTTGTTTTATTTTGTTTTCAATTAGTAGTTTTTAAATTTTCTTTTTTTGGGGGAATGACACAGGGGTAAGGGGTGAAAATGGAGGGACTGGGAAATCAGCGTGATTGGGGTGCATGGTGTGAAATCCCCAAAGAATCGATAATGAAATTAGGTTAAGAGAAGGTTTGCCGTGGTCATGGTGTCTCTTCATGGCAATAGAAACCCTGGCTAAGAAAGAAAGTAGGATGAGCCACTGCAGTGGTCAAACCGGAGCAGAGATGACCTTAGCGTTATGTGCGACAGGATGGTAGGAGCGGCTACCAGACTCAAGAGTGCAGGGCCGGTTAGACTCTTCTCTGGTTGGCAGAGCTGAAACCTTTCTTCTCTTCTTCAGTTATAGAAGTCCCTCCATTTTCACCCCTTACCCCTGTGGCATTCCCCAAAAAAGTAAATTTAAAAACTACTAATTGAAAACAAAATAAAACAAAGACCAAAACCAAACAACACAAAAGAACACTTCACTCCTCCACCTTCCCGCCTCTCCGACATTTCTTCATTCATCTTAGTGGCACTGGGAGCTGCAGGGTGCCATGCAGTATGCCATGCAGTATGCCATGCAGTATGCCATGCAGTATACCATGCAGTATGCCATGCAGTATGCCCTTCTGTCCACTCAGTTTTACTTGCAAATGTACATTGCAATGAGCCATTGGTTGGACCTGTGCAAACTGTGCTTGGCTGCTCTAGCATGAGAAAACTGTAGGGGTATTTGGGCTCGGTTTAGCAGGCTTATAATTCCAATAGCTGGGAGACTGAGTAAGAAAGCTGCAGGTTCAAAGCCATCTCCAACTATAGAGTGAGGACAAGGCTACCCGGGAGAGCTTAGTAGAACCACTTTTAAAAATAACTAAAAAGAGATGTTAGGATATAGGTCAGTGGTAAAGTACTTGTTTAGAACCCACTGATGAGAGATGTGGAATAGCTCAGTGACAGAGCATTTGCCTAGAATCCCCCAGTGAGGTGCTGGGGTGTGGCTCAGTGGCAGAGCCCCTGCCTAGAATCCCCCAGTGAGGGGCTGGGGTGTGGCTCAGTGGTAGAGCCCCTGCCTAGAATCCCCAGTGAGGGGCTGGGGTGTGACTCAGTGGTAGAGCCCCTGCCTAGAATCCCCCAGTGAGGGACTGGGGTGTGGCTCAGTGGTAGAGCCCCTGCCTAGAATCTCCAGTGAGATCAGGCACTGAACTAAATAAACCTTCTATTCTCTCTAAGTTCTAGTCTTGGGGGTTTTGTGATAGCTGAAGAAAGCAGACTAAGGCCTTGATCAATACAACGCCTGTCCAAGTTCTTCTGCACAGGGGCTCGCTTTCCGTCGCAGCTCCTTCTTTTCTCTGCTCGACTTCTGGCCCACATCCGGCTTGCAGTGGCGGCTCCCAGCCTCCTCTCACTTCGGTTAGCACTCTTAAGTAACTCATTCTCTGATAATTGGCTTCTTGCTCAACCCTGAGAGCCCTTTTGATTTTATTGACCAAGCTGGAAAGCGTCTCTGTCTTTTTGTAAGTCCTGGGGGCTTCCGGCCTCCTTTTCTTGATCAGAATTAATGTGGAGGAAGGAGAGGTCTTACATAAGCTCACTTCAGAGATCATTGTATTTTTAATTAGCCAATTTGTCACATAGGAATAATATTGGGTTGATCGCAAACCCAAACTACAGGGACAGAACAAAACAAGGATTTTCGTTTTCCTGTACAACGATGCTGTGACCCCTCTGTGGCACCGTCAGAGACCAGAGTTTCTGTTTCTATTCCTACTACACCATTGCTTAATGAATGTCTCCTGCCTCCTTAACATAATGCGGCTTGACCCCCCCCCCATCATATGTAAGTTTCATGAAGGGCCTAAAGGGTCTCCTCCACTGATCTCCCACCTGTGTTCACACCTCCGAGCTCAACTTGACATTGCTGGTCTCTCTTGGCATGTCTGACAGTCAGCTGGCTTTCATCTGGGGTGACAGGACAAGAGAGACATGTAACTCTTATCAAGGCAGACACAGGGATGGATTGTCCTTCTGGGTATGAATTTTCTTAGAAGAGTCATGAACATCATGGACAGACAAGAGCATGGTGGATGCTCCAAGGAGAGTTCAATCCTCAACACCTTAGGTGGCAGACAAACAGCAGGGCAAGGATGTCAGCTGAGATCCACAAGCCAGAGTCAGGGGAGGGCTGCACGTCTTTCTGTCCTTCTCAAAAGGCTGTGAGCTAACAGTCGGAGTGTCTTCTACTATCAGGAATGTAGTGGGAAAGGAGGCAAAATGCCAGAGCAGAAGCTGTGAGGATGTGGGGGAAGTGAGGAAGAGGAGGGGTACATTTCATAGAGTTGCAGCCACTAAATGTGGAGTGTGGCCGCCAGTGGCGTTGAATGCTTTGATGTCCAGAGTACCTGGTTAAGGTCTCACAGCAAGGTCTTTTGTGCCCATCTCTCCATGTAGCAGCAGAGATACCAGAATGAGCCCTGAGAATTGAGAGCTGTGGATGGCATAACTTGAGCCGTGCCTGGTCTGGGTTCTAATTCTGCCCACCTAAGCTCAGACTTCTAGATGCTAAAATCACCAAGTCTCTCTTGTTCAGCTACCCAGCTTGTAGGATACTGTTAGGGTAGCCATAACAATCTTAGACACCAGTCAATCTTTCTGTTTATTTGGAGGCTGAGAAAAACTGCTTCTAAAACTAAATGTATGTCTCAGAACACCAAGGTTCATTGAAGTTGTTTTTTTAACTTACCTTATTTTCTTTCTATTTTAAAACAAATATATATGTGTATGAGTATTTTGTTTACATGTATGTAACCGCACCACAGGCATACCCTCAGAGGTCAAAAGAGGGCATCAAATCCCCATGGAACTGTGTTGCGGGAGCTCCTTCCACTCCTTCAGCCAATAGCCGCTAAGATACCAGCCCATTGGGGTGTGGTCTCTCTCCCTTTAGAAAAGCGACCACTTCTCTCTCCTCTCTCTCTCTGGCTTCCAGCTCTGCTTCCGGTGACTAGGCTCCTTTCCTGATTGTGCAGAGAGCTGTTGTCTGGGACAGTGATCTGTAAGTTTTCCCCTTTAAATAAATAACCATTCTATTAATCATAATTCCAAACTGCTGTGGGATTGTTTGTGACTTACGCCTTCAGAACTGGAATCACAGATGGTTGTAAGATGCCATGTAGGTACAAGGAACACAGCCCAGGTCTTCTGGAAAAGCAGGCAATGCTCTTAACCACTGAACCTTCCTGTCAACACCTTGCCTTTAATTGTGTATATGCATGGGTGTCTGTGTGTGAGCAAGCACACATGCATATGGGTGCCCACAGAGACCACTAGAGGGTGTCAGATCACCTGGCTGGAGTTACAGTGTGGTTGTGGGCTACATGATGTGGGAACTGATCTCTGGTCCTCTGCAAGAACTGTAAGTGCTCTTAACCACTGAGCCAAATCTCCAGTCTCCACTGAAACTTCTTTTACCAGTGCTTGGAACTTGATAGGCACTTAGTAAATACCTATTGGTAAGTCAATGAAGGATCTGGAGCAATGAGAGCACACACACACACACAGGCTCCAATGCCTTAGATTAATCATTTCCAGACAACATAAAGGAAAACATTTAACTGGGGTGGCCTGTAGTATTGAGGCAAACATTCCGGCTTTTGGTCCCACCCTGCTCCAGAGCGGCGGACTGCATCCCACCACCCAGCTAGCTTTACACCCAAAATAACAACACACAAATTGTATTCATTTAAACACTGCTCAGCCCATTAGTTCTAGCCTTTTATTGTCTAACTCTCATATCTTGATTAACCCATTTCTATTAATGTGTGTAGCACTACAAGGTGGTGGCTTACCAGGAAGGATCTTAACCTGCGTCCATCTTGGAGAGGAGAGCTATAGCGTCTGCCTCACTTCCCTTCTTCCCAGCATTCTGTTCTGTTTACTCCACCTACCTAATTTTCTGTCCTATCAAAGGGCCAAGGCAGTTTCTTTATTAACCAATGAAAGTAACACATAGACAGATGACCCTTCTCCATCACTGGCCCACTTCCAGTTTCTGAAGTTCAGTCCATTATCATCGTGGTGGGGAACATGGCAGCATGCAGGCAGATGTAGTACTGTCTGCATCTTGATATGTAGGCCACAGGAAGTTTAGCGATACTGGTCAATATCCTGAGCAAAGGAAACCTCCAAGCCCGTCCCCACAGTGACACACTTGTTGGAGTGACACACACTCCAACAAGGCCATACCCACTCCAACAAAGCTACACCTCCTAATAGTGGCATTCCCTGTGAGATTATAGGGCCCAATTACATTCAAACTACCACACCTGTAATTCTAAAAATTTAAAAAAGCAGACTAAGGGATTCTCTGAACAAGGTGACTAGAGAAACACAAGGCCTGGGCTGCACTGAAAGGCCTTGTCTTAGTGAAACAGGTGTAAGAACAATCACAGATGATTCCCAAAAAAGAAAGTGTGGCACCCCAGTGAGTGCCCACCAATGTTTCATTGACCCATCAGCACATCCCAGAGAAGCCAGACTAAAGGACTGAGAATTTGACTGGGGACTGTACCTGCAGCCATACCAGCCACAACAGTAAGGGCTCAGATAGCAGAATGGAGTAGAAGGGAAGACTTCGCAGGCTGTTATGTATGAGACAGGATTTCTCACTGGTGTGGAACTCATAAAATAGTTCACGCTGGCTGGCCAGGATGGCCCAGGGATCTGCCTGTCTCCACCTCCCCAAGGCTGCTTTTTTGTTTCTTTTCCCTTCTTCCCTTTTCTTTACTTTTGGTTTTGGGCTTTTTTTTTTTTTTTTTTTTTTTTTTGAAACAGCCTCTTGCTATGTAGCTCTTGCTAGAACTCACTATATAGACCAGGCTGGCCTCAAATTCCAGAGATTCTCCTACCTCCGTCTCCCATGTGCTGGGATTAAAGCTGTGTGCCACCACACCCAGCCCCAGTGCTACTTCCTAATGTGTGTCTCACTCTTGTCTTATGTTGAGATGGTGTTTTGAGGAAACTCTGGCCAGTGATGATCTTCAAAGTGCTGAGAGAGTTGGAGAAGTCAGCTTTCTTCATGCTAACTGGGCACTCCACAAAGTCTGGCTCCCCCTGCAGTTTATTACAGGTTTTTCATTTCCACATAAAAATTATGAACAAACAGCATACATACAAAAGCACATAAGCATATAGAAAAGACCACCCAGCTTGAGAAATAGCAACAGCAATTACTCTGAAAACTACTTTGTATTGTAGCATTTAAAGGCAGAGTTGATGTCTCCCTTGATATGGCTACCTGCAGAACCACGGTCTCTGTGGTACATGGGTATTTGGAGGAAACTCCGTTGGGGTTAGGCGTGTCTTCAGAGGTGGAATTGATAAAGATGGTATATTGATAGATAGATGATTGAAGATAGATAGTAGATAGATAGATAGATAGATAGATAGATAGATAGATAGATAGATGATAGATAGATAGGTAGATAGATAGATAGATAGATAGATAGATAGATAGATAGATAGATGAAAGATGATAGATAGGTAAGTAGATGATAGATAAATGATAGAGAGATAGATAGATGATAGATAGATAGGTAGGTAGATAGATAGATAGATAGATAGATAGATAGATAGATAGATAGATAATAGGTAGATAGATAGATAGATAGATAGATAGATAGATAGATAGATAGATAGATGATAGATAATATGATGGACAGATAGATTTTTTAAAAGAACTTTAAAATAGTAACAATGGCCAGATCACACTGGAGACACTGAGAACCTGATACTTGATTCTTAAGGCTGAGGCCTCAACAGAGTAGTCCCAGAAAAGATCTCTCAACAGCGGGCTACAACCTAAGGTAATGGTCACTCAGTCACTCAGTCCACAAGGCTGGATGCCTCAACAGTCCCAGCCTGGTGCCAGATGCCTGGGAGTTTCCTAGACATCATGGTCCCTAAGCCACGATGAAAACTCAGAAACACTGGCTCTGTTTTCAGCATAGGCAGCAGCAGCAGCAGCAATGAGGAAAGCAACAGGGAGGCAAGAGTAAGGCTAAGCCAGCAAAGGATGGGCTCGTCTGCCTCCGACACACGCTTTTTCATCTGGGCTGCTACCAAAAGGTAGCCCACAACCGGAGATGGCCTTCCCACATCCATCAGGACAATTGTTCCCATGAGATTGCCTACTCAGGTGACTCTAATTTGTGGTAAGTGAACATTAAAAAACAACCCAAATAGGCGGTTTCTTAAGATAGCTTTATATGCATTCGTTCTCTCAAGGAAAGCATATAGGAGAACCAAAGCAGAAGTCAATGTTCTTCACTGTGGTAGAAGGAAAACTTCAACTCATTTTATTTCTTTAGAACCCTATAGCTCTGGGGCAGGAATTGCTATTTAAGCTTTCCCAGAGCAAGACAATGGTTTGAGGACATTGGGTGTATAATGAATGTTAATAAGTGTATAACACATATTTCTCTCTTCCCTTCAGCAGGGCTCCATACTGCAGCCCAGGCTGGCATTGAACTCAACAGTCCTCCTGCCTCTGGCCTCCAAGTGCTGGCCTGTACTACTCTGGACTTAACCCATTTGGTTTTATTAAACTAAATCCCGAGACTCAAACTTTTACATTGGGAATTCAGAACATGGCCAGAGAACAGATCCCTAGCCTCAGCTGTCATCCCACAAAGGCAAGGCGGACCTGAGAGAAGCCAGAATGAGACCAAGGGAGCAACAGCAAAGATGCTCTAATGTGTTGCTGCTGCGACCCTGTGTGTTCACGCAGCTCTTCTCCTTCTGTTGGAAAGGGGTTTCCAACCAATTACTCAGGCAACATATTTTTGCTTTCCATAGAGGCTCATATTGCAGTCAGGCCATATTTATAAGCATGTATAAGCCGACCTAAGCAGAGAGAGAGAGGCGGACATGTAATTGGCGCCTTAGGCCTGAAGCAGTGAGCCTGTTTAAATGTGATCAATATTCACAAGGGAGGATGACAAGAGGTGCGCGGAGCACAACCAGGCAGGATATGGATTTCCACTTACAAGTCAGCATGGAGCCATAATTCACCTCGGATCAACCCACGTGAGAGGAAAGCATGCCCTACGGAAGCCTGGGGTCTTTGCTGACTATCCCCACCCCGAGGCGCTCAATGCAATGACCCATTTCTCCTCATGTGTATCCCAGTGGAGCCTGGGAGTGAAAACAAGTTCCCAAAAAAGAGGCTTAACAGCGGCTGAGAGATGTCTTCCCTTAATAGGAATTCAGGAAGAAAAGAATCTATTGGTGTTGAGAATAAATAGAAAATCTGCATGATGCATGTGTGTATATGTGTGTTCATATGTGTGCACATGTATGTGTGGGTATTCTGTGTGAGACTTTTCCCAAGGACACACGACACAAACATGCCCACTCACCTCAGATAGTGAACCCGCAACAAACTAAAGTACTAATTATGCCAAAATCAAGCGTGGTAAAGCCAATGAATTTATTGAGGTTACTGATAGGACTATGAGTGGGGGTGACTTACAGGAACAAGATGGCTCACACATAGCTGTAGTACCAAAAACCCACGCCAACATGAGTGACAGCTCATGAAAGCTGTCACCCTTGAGCTCTCTGCATGACATGTGGGTGACTGGACAGGTTAGAGAGTCGCCTCTCGGCAGCTAGTCTGGTCACAGTCTCCTTCCCTACAGTTTTTCACTGCATCTCTAACCTTGAGGACCTCGTGGATCTTGTAAGTCTCAAGTTCTCCAGACATGTGGTGTTTGTTTACTTCTGGGTTCTCATGAGCTTCCTTGTCCTTCCTAAAGAGAATGTTCCAGTCAGAGGAAAAGGCCTTCTAACAGTGGGTACATGTACACCCGCGGGGGTGAGGGGACAGGTGATGCCCGTATCTTCTCCAATCCCTTTCCACCTTATTTTTGAGACAGGGTAGATCACCGAACCAAAATCTTTCTTACTTGGCTAGACTGGTGACCACTGAGTTTCAAGGATTCTCCTGTCTTCACCCACCTCACCACCCACCCCTACCGTCATCACTGGGATTATAGGCTTGTGCTGATGTGACTGGCTTTTCTTTTTACTTAGATTTTACATTGATGGGGGATCAAACTCACATCCTCATGCTTACGTGGTAAGCACTTTACCAACTAAGCCATCTCCCCAGCCAGTGTGTGCTTTTTAAAAACATGAAATAAACATAATCCATTAAGGATTTTATAAATGGAGTTATGAATTATGCATGCTTTTCTTGCTTTAAAAGTCTAGAAATTTGAAAGGAAAACTAACATTCAGAATGTTTCCTCAGCAATTAGGTCGGATGGCTCAAGCCTGTGATCCCGGCACTTGAGGGGCTGAAGCAGGAGTTATGAAGGGTAACACACAGAGAGACTGTTTCAGAGAGAGAGGAAGGAAAGAAAAGGAAGGAGTGGGGGGAAGAAATGAAAGAGGGACAGAGAGGAGAGGGAGAGTAGGTAAAAGAAAGAGAGAGAGGAGGGAAAGAAAGGAGGGAGGGGTAGAGATGAGGGAGGGAAATGAGAGAGAGAAAGGGAAAAGGAAACACAAAAGAGAAATGGAAAGAAAGAGCTGTTAGTAGCGAAAGAAGAAAGAAGAACTAAAAAAAGAGAGAGGAAAGAAAAGAGGTAAAGAGAATGTGGGAACAGATATAGAACAGAGAACATTGTGACCACCAAGGCAGACATTAGATGGTTGTGGTCTGGGGTTACAGAGGGCCTGGAGTCACCAGAAGCCAGAAGCAAGGATGCCATGTTATTTAGTTACTTGTCTTGTTTCTGTGACAAAAATACCTAACAAAGAGCAACCTCAGGAAAGAAAGGCTTGTTTTGGCTCACGGTTTAAGGGAACACAGACCATCCATATGCAGACAGCACTGCAGCAGGTGAGGCATCTGGTTACATTGCACCCATGATCAGGAAGCCAAGACAAAAAGCCAGGCCAAGCTACCTCCTACCTCCTGTGACATACTTCCTGGAGTTGATAGATACAGGAAATTATGTGTACAGGTAAGTGTGGTGTAGACATGAGGATTGTGAGTTCAAGGGATGTCTGGGATACATGGTGAGAACATTTCACAAAGAAAGGCAGAAAGAGAAGGGAGGAAGAGAGGGAAGGAAAGAGAGAGGGAGGGAGGGAGGAAGGAAGGAAGGAAGGAAGGAAGGAAGGAAGGAAGGAAGGAAGGAAGGAAGGAAGGAAGGAGGGAAACTAGAGACCTATGGTCATTCATCAGCAAAACAAACTCATGAAGGAAAAGAATGAACACAAATCTGAGTATCTGTGAGAAGCAGAAATTAGTCTGGCCTGCAACCTTGAATTGGGTTTTAGAATATTCTAGAACTTTGGATGTAATACCCCCAGAAGAATCCCAGTGTTTTCCTGAAGTTCATATCACTTTGAATTCTTCTTTTGGCCAAGTAACTGGCACTATTATTATCTTATCAAAGTGACATCTTAAGACCCTTAAAATTTATAACAGTTAAATCTCTCTTCTCTAAACAGAACAATCTTGTGAAGGTATAAGGTCAGACATGCAGGTGTGGCAATCAACCTCTATGTTAGAGGTGAAGTCTGTGATATTTCTTGACTTACCTACAAGTATCAGAGGCAGAACAGTTGGGGATGAAGGCTGAAAGACTTGTGCTATAGTGAAACAGGTGTCTGGAAATTACCTTGGATGCTTAAAGAAAACCAAACAAGGGCCGGGGGAGATGGCCCAGTTAGAACAGAGCTTGCCTTGTATGCATGAGGAAGGAGTTCAATCCCCAACATCCACGTAAGAGTCTGAGTGTGATGATGTGCCCTTGTAATCCCAGCAATAGAGGGAGAAGCCGAAGCAGGCAGATCCCTGAGACCCGTTGATCAGTCAGCATAGCCTAACTTGACAAGCTCAATGGTAGTAAAAGAGATTACTTTTTTAAAAAGGCAGACAATTCCTAAATGTCTGAGCAACATACACTAGAGGATGCCTCTATGTATCTGTATATGTGAACACACACACACACACACACACACACATCCCAGACAAACAAACCCCTAATGGATGTAGGAATAGTCAAACTCTTTTATCCCTGTCACAAATACCTGAGAGAATGTCAGAAGAGGAAAGACTCATTTTGGCTGATGGTTTCAGAGGCCTCAGTTCATGGTCAGTGGTTCCATCTCTGAACTTATGATAAGGAAGAGCATCATGGTAGAGGGGGCATGATGGAGGAGAGTGGCTCACCTCATAACATCTGAAGAAGAAAGGACAATGGATTGGGAACAAGGTGTATCCTTTGGAAGTATCTTAGACCCTGAACACATGTCCAGTTGAATACTTCCTCCCTGCATAATGGAGAAGATGTATACTGTTTCTACATCTGGCCTTCCCAATCCAGGATGCTCTGTATCATGTTGCAGGGTCAATCTCCAGTGACCTATTTCCTCCAACTAAACTCCACCTTCTTCCTTTCTCTCAATAATGTCAAGATATTGGGTGCATTAAGGAATTAATCCATTGGTTAGATCAGAACCCTCAGGATTCACGATTGCTTCCCCAAATCCTATCAGTTGCCAATGAAACCTTTAGCACTTGAGCCTCTTATGAGAACACTTTAAGGTTATCTGTGCCTTTTGAAGGCCGTGTCTGTTCATCCCTACTTCATTCTTATCTTTTCTTGACCTATCTATCCCCTGATACAAATTTCTGAACCAAAAAGGTCTATTGGAGGAACCAGAATCTCCACCTTGCTGGGAGGAGATATACAATTGGCTCATGTGGTAAGAATCTAATTAAAATAGTTCCAAAGCCCCAAGTAGACATTGGATTTTAAAAATGGTCAAGTGTCTTGTAATACGCACACAGCCCCTGCCTTGCCATTTCTTGACTTGACATAGACCCTAAAAAGCAGTGACTGAAGTGGGAAGATACAGAACCATTGTACTCAGACATCCCATGGGTGCCTACAGCAGGAGTCCCAATAGGGAATCCAGGCCAGCACCACACTCTCAAAGTCAATGCCTGTTGGGACAGAGAGCTTTATCCATCACTGTTCAAACTCTGTGGTGGAAGTTAAAGACTGGAACCTGAGCTTCACACTCTGGGGATGAACTAAGGCATACTATTAACAATCAAGATGGAAATGAGAGAGAAAACAAGAAGCCATTCTAATCAATAATATAACTAGCATATATCACAATACCACAGAATATTATATCTAGCATGTATTCAATTATTATTCCTCACTTTAGCATGAATTAGTTTCTTTAGAAATTTCTAGCAATAAGAGCTGTGAATGACTTAGTTGTGCTTGCCATGTGTCCTAGTTAATTTTGGTTGTCAACCTGACACAGCCTACAGTCATCTAAGAACCTCAAGTGAGGAACTGCCTGGATCAGATTGGCCCATGAACATGTTTAGGAGGGCTTGTCTTAGTTATTGATGGATATAGGAGGTCAAAGCTCACTGTGGGCAGCACCATCCCTAGGCAGATGGTGCAGGGTTGTGCAAAAAAGCACAATCTGTGAGTGAGCCTGGGAGGAAGCTTCCAAATGGCTTTTGTTCATGGTTCCTGCCTCTAGTTTCCTGCCTTGAGTTCATGCCCTGATCTTCAATGATGGATCCTGACCTGGAAGTGTAAACCAAATAAACCCCTTTTCTCTGTGTTGTTTCTGTCAAAGTACTTTATTAGAACAGACAGGATTTAGAGTATCATATAGGCACAAAGACCTGAGTTTAGATCCCCAGAATCGATGTGAAAAAGTGAGGCATGTTGGGGCATGTTTGTAATCCAAGTGCTAGGGAGGCAGAGACAAGCAGATACCTGGGTCTCACTGATCAATCACTGATCAGTCATGCTGAATCAATGAGACCTGAAGGGCGGGGGAGAGAGAGAGAGAGAGAGAGAGAGAGAGAGGCAGACAGACAGACAGGCAGACAGATAGACAGATTGTTTTATAACACACTGGAGAATGACTGAAGAAGGTACTTGAAGTTGATTTATGACCTCCACATGCACAAACATGCATACATATATATATACATGTGCTCATACATTCACATGTGCATATGAACATGTGCATATATGTACACACACAAAGAAATATTCCAGCAATGAATATTTAAGAACAACTGGATAACTGGTTCTTTCCCAGTGTCACACTGTGAACCTACAAATCCTTCACTTAGCAAGATCAAGGTTAAATGTAGTTAAGTTTGAGGAGCTATTTATATTGATGCTGTTTTATAGTTATTTCATCCATAGTACTACACCAACCTCCAGGGAAGCAAGGAGGCTCCTTAAGCCTTTGAAAGGAACAAGCAAATAACAACAACAAAAAAAAATACAAGACTTGGGAAGTAAACAAAATTCACAAATCTCAGGAAGTTCCTGAAACTTACAAGACTCATAAGGTACCTACTCAAGGCTATATAAACAGTAACAATTTCTAGGGAGAGGAGGCTCTCTAGCCAGCTCAACTATTTTCAAGTCATTTATAGAGTCCCTAAGATGAAGCTCTCATGAATCATCACTCATGCTAAGGTCAGCTTTTCTGTGAAAAGGGTGCTTTTGAGTCATCTACATTCTTGTAAGCAATACCTCACTGATGTTGTGTGTAACACTACTAACTGACTGGGCTTGAGATACGTGGAATCATTTCTTTGGTCTGATCTAGGTGCCCTATCTGAGAAGAATAAATGTTGACTCATGTCTCCACCAGGGAAATCATACAACAGCTGCCTAATTATAGAGAGAATTAATACTGCAAAACTCATCATTAGATACTCAAACAATAGGAAGCTGTAGTGGTGTGATGGGTTTGCCCATTTGCAGTTAAAGCCCCTTGCAGATGACCCCTCCCCCTCCCTTCTCACTCCTAAGAGAATGAATAAGGGCTGTGAAGGACTTCTGTACTCTTGGCTGACATTCTCCAGGGAAACAAACAGCATGAAGATTTTCCGGTTAGAAGGTACATCCCTGGTGACCCCCACTGAAGATATCTGACAACTCTGCAGCTTAGGCAGCTTGTGCTTTGATGTGACTGCCCAGCTGGTGCAGAAGGTGAAGGCAGATGCTGAAAGTCATCTTCCGCAAAGCTACCCTCCCTCAACACTCTTTAGCTTCTTCCTCTATACTCCCTGTAATGTCAAAGTTAAAAGCCCTTTGCAATCTAACCCCGGTTTCTCATCTCCTCTCACCTTCTGCAGCACACCATGTCCCCCAGCTCTATAAACCAATCTCCTTCCCCAAGCACGATACTCAAAGGTCCCATGGCTCTCGCACTTGCTATTTCTTCTGGGCTTCCCCTCAACCAATGCTGATTTAACCTATAAGATTCAATTCAGGGCTGGAGATGTGCCTCAGTAGGCAGAATGTTTGCTTAACATGTGTGAAGTCCTGAATTTGATGCCAACACCACGTAAACCAAGAATAGAATCTCAGCACTCTTGAACTGTAGGCAGGAGGATCAAAAATTCAAGGTCATCCCCAGATGCACACTAAGATGAGGCCACTCAGGGCTACATAATACCCTATCTTTAAAAAAAAATTCCCAGTCCAAATATGAACTCCTCCATGCCTTCGTGTTGTCTTACTCTGTGGGTTCCAGTTTTCCAAGATTCATGCTCTAGCCCAGCACTAATATCTGTTATATAAATTCATTTTTCTGTATTGCAAATTCATTCTTCATGGGTTCCTAAACGGCTTGAGGATAAGAGTACATTCTGTGTCTTTTAATCTCCATAGGAAAGCTTGTGGGAATAAGATTCAGTGCAATGCCAGCCAGCAAGTACTTTGGAATGAACTGCTTGGGAAGGAAGGAATGTGCTTCCAGTCACAGAGGGCTTCCTGCCAGCTTCTACAGGTGACACTCATTCCACTGTCCTTTGTTTGACACTGACACACACAGATTTGATGGTGTTTAAAGTGCTCCAGACAATCCACTCATTCGGAAACACTCTACATGACCCTGCCATGTGCTTGGTACCAGGGTGGTATGGAGAGTTCTAATGCAGCTGAAAGATTCGAATTCTAGAACTCATGTAAGCAAAAGAGTGGATGAAAAGTGATCAACCCTTCGGCTGGGAGTGTGGTTCAAGAGTAGAGAGCTTGGGCTCTATGTCTGACAACAGAAAGAAGGGGTTATGTGACACTATTCCCAAGAGATGTGAGCAAATTTCTATCCACTCCACATAGGGAATCAACAAAAGGCCAAAGTAAGGATACTATCAGAGTCCAACTTGGTAAAAAAATGAGTTTAGCAGAGTTATGTATAAGAGTATTAGTGAGACATGATTTACAGGAACACAGACAGATGGCTCAAAGACACCTGCACACCAAAAAGCCCAACCTGGCATGGATGACAGTTCATGAAACCTGGAAAACTGGAGCACACTGTACCACTTGCAAACAGCTCAACAGATTGGAGGGTATCTATTTCAGGCACCTGAAGAGGTCTGAGTCTCTTCCAGGCGACTAGACTTGTCTGAAAAATGTCTATCATCAATCATTACTATTGATATAACTTGGAAGTGAGAGGAACCTAATGAAGCTGGTCAGTTTCAGGTACTTCCTGAAGCTATGGAGTTGTTTGCTTCCTGAGTTTTAATGAGTTTCCCTGCAGGATAGACTGTTTCACCTCCCTTTAGAACATCCTGCACTCTAAGGAGCTTCCTTCTAAGATGGAGGAAATTGTTACACAATAGTCAGAATGGAGGAAGGGAAGTATGGAGGGAGGTAGAGGAAGTTGGTACTTAGTAATTCCCTTTGAAAGCTCAGAAGCTAATTATAACAGTGCATACCTATTAAGTAGTAATTTCTCGTGAAGCTCATTAAGAATGATCTCTATGAGTTTGAGGCCAGCCTGGTCTACAAGAGCTAGTTTCAGGATAGCTAGGGCTGTTACACAGAGAAACCCTGTCTCAAAAAACAAAGGGGGGGGGGAGAATACGTTCTACTGCTATTAGATACTGAAGCCTCCCAACAAATCAATTATATCTGTTCCTCATTTTTTTATTGCCCATTAAATGTATTTTCTACCTTTTTTTGTTTTTTTAAAAAAAAAGAAGTTCTAAAGAATCAGGGCATTCTGAGGGGAGGATTAAAATTCAAGAAGTAAACAACTCAATGTTTGAAGAAAGTCCCCAAAACTGATCAGATGAATAAGACTTCTGTCTCTCCCTGTCCCCTCCCTCCCCAGGCTTACATTATCAGTATGAACTAATAAGGAGGTAGAGACCAGCTGAGCTGCCTGGAAGAGACACCCTCCAACCTGTTGAGCTGCCAATAAGTAACACAGGTAACACAGTGTAGTGTACTTCAGGTTTCCAGACTTTATGAGTTGTCACCCATGCTGGGGTGGACTTTAGTGATGCAGCCGACATTAGTCATCCTTGCTCTTCTAACTCTTCACCCATATTCCTGTAAGTAACCCTAATAAACTCACTAGTTCATCAAGTTGGACTTCAGCAGTCTGTTGTTCATCCTTTATTTGGGGTGAGTAACATTTAGTCTCCAGGAATGTTATCACACCACAACTGGAATCCCAGAACAGGGGAGAATGAGGCAGTAGAACTGTGTAGTTGATTCCAGTCTGTGCACAACAAAACCTTGTCCCAAGGTCCCATGGGATGGGACAAGAATAGCATGGTACAGTGATGCTTAGAACAGAATACCAATGAATACCAGAGGTTTGAGAGCAGGTGCAGGATGAGTGCTTGGTGCTGCTGGATGGGGGGGGGGGTAGTGCTGGGATTGAGACACAGAAGTTTCTTTTCAGGTGGAAGAACAGCAACCTTTATTTTTCCCAAGCTAAAGCCTTTTATACCTCTACTGCTTCTGTGGAAAACCACCGACCAGAAAGAACACAAACATCCTTGTCAACTACAGACCACAAGGAAGTTCTGCTGTGGGTCAGGGGGAGTGAGGGCAGCTAGATCACAACACTTGGAGTCATGGTATTCTGTGTTTCTTCTAACCATGCTTGATGGCTGAAGAATTCAAAGGCCATTTTTCTGGAACTTTGAAGACCAGTTTGGAATAAGGTAATGAAAGAACTGACCAAAGTGCCCCCTATAAGAAATTTTCTTCCAGGCTACACAGATGACTCGGAGGTTAAAAGGCTGCACTGCTCTTGAAGAGGACCAGATTTCATTCCCAGCACTCACATCGGGGAAGCTCACAACTACCTTTAAGTCCAGCTCGGGAATCTAATGCCCTATTCTGTCTTCTGGGTGTACTTGCACTCTCATGCCTGCACCCACACACATACACATAATTCAAAATAAAATAAAGTTTCTCCCCAAAATACAGAAGAAGGGCCAAGGAAGCAGCTCAGTCAGCAAGGTGCTTGCCTTGCTAGCATGAAGATCTGAGTTTGATCCCCAGAACCCATATTTAAAAAAAGCTGGGCATGACGGCAGGCACCTACAACTGAGCACTGGAGAAGCAGAGACAGGCAAATACCTAGGCTCACAGCTAACGTAAGGGATTTCTGAAATCCAGTAAACCACACTTGGCCATTCTTTGACTAATAGACAGATGCCTTTCTGCATGTAACTAGTTATCAATGTGTTAGCGCCATCCCAGATGGAGAGCAGCATATCTTGATGGGAAGACAAGACCCCAGAGCTTCAGCCCTCCCCCTACCTGCCTTCCCCCAAATGCTGTCTTCACAGTAAGTGAGTCTGAAGTCTCAAGAATAATCGTGGGTGTTGACGATCATTGAGTTTTGTGTAATCAAGCTTGCTCGACTGGGAAGGTTATACACATCCTGTCCAGCTGCCCTCTGGCTTTCGCAACACATGTTCGAAATTCAATACAACGTCTCTGTTTCCTTCCAACGACAGAAAACAATGTGATTTCTCTCAGCTTGTTGGTGTTGAGTTCCACCGTGACCAAACACAATTCAGTGTTCCTGTTCTTATAGTATTTTTTTTTCTGTTCTCACTCAATAACTAGTCTCATGGAACTTGCTTATTGGTCCAGACTTTTTTTTTATGTTGATTGATGATATTGACTGAGATTCAGTTTCACGTGACAGAAAAAAAAAACAGAAGGGTCTTAGAGGCTGCCTGGGCTCAGCACCTGGCTCCACCCTTAACTTTTGTGATTTCTGCGAGTCACTTGGCCTTGACTGTGACTTTAACTCTCCCTCCTCTATAAAGGAAGGGCAATGAAGGTTCCCACTGGGAGCAAGAAATGCACAGGTCAGTTGGCAGAGTGCTTGCCTGGTGTCTGCCAGGTCCTGGGTTCCAATCCATATGAACACTGTCTCTCTCTCTCTCTCTCTCTCTCTCTCTCTCTCTCTCTCTCTCTCTCTCGATAGTGAATTCTGGCAATCCCAGAATTGGCACTGTGAGATCAAGGCCATCCTCAGCTACGTAGTGAAGGTGAGGCCAGCATGGGCTACCTGACTCTCCATTAAATTACAGCCCACATAAATAGCCTCGCACAGATAAGTCCTTTGGTAAACAGCACTTTTCTTGCTATGGCTTCCAGCTCAAGGGTCACTCTGTACACTGTGAGCCTCTTCTGACATCATCAATAGTGGGAGAGCCCCGTGCCTCCCTCAGGTTTTTTTTTTTTCAAGTAGAACCAGTTAATAACCAAAGAGGAAGTAACAGCTGCTTGGTACTCTGTCTGAATCTCTCCTTGGCCCCAGCTGATAACTATAAATGATTTGAAAATTAAAAAGCCATTAGGCTATTAAAAGTAGCTTCAAAGAACAATCTCGATAAATTATTTTCATGCTTTAAAAAAACCCAACTGCAAAGAATATAAATGGTAACAGACCATCTGAAAAGTCGGTAACCAGATATAATGGTCAATTTCTCTAATATTATTGTCTAATTAAGCAATTGGCTTTAGAGAAAATTACATTTAACTGAGTTGGTGTATTTTTAAAAGTGATGTAGAACCGATTTCTTTTGAGCTAAGGAGATAAAAAATATAATAAAACTCAAGTACAAGGAAGATCAGGTTCTGATTTATGTTTTGTGCTAAATTGGCTGGGTTTTCAGCATGGAATTCAAGAGCTTAAAAAAATGGAGCTCAGTAAATGCGATGGACTGAGAACCACAGTTCAAAGCCAGCAAGTGGCAGCTTTCTGAATGTCTCTGTACCTGGAAACAGTCAAGACTCCATCATCATTGCCTCTCACCCACGGCAGTGGGTTCTGGGTGTTTCTCAGAACCTCTGAAAATTCCCATTGCACAAATCAATTCGGAGTCACTGAGAATGATTCTCCTGTTACTTTCTATGTGTGCATGGGTCCATATTCATGTGTGTGCAAGAGTATGTTCATACATGTATGTGTGCATGCCAGTCAATGCCAGATGTCATTCCTCAGGGGCTATATTTTATCATTGAGACTATGCCTTTTACTGGGATCTGGGCTTCCTGATTCCAATAGGTTGGCCCAGAGATTCTCCTGTCAACTATCTCCCCAGTACTGATATTACTCCACACTGACTTTTTAAGGTGGATTCTGGAGACACAACTCAGCACCTTCTGAATACAGTCACAAACAGCCTGATCTCCCTCCTCCCTTCTTTTCTCTCTCTCTCTCTCTCTCTCTCTCTCTCCCTCCCTCCCTCCCACTCGCTCACTCGCTCGCTCATCCATACCTCATTCCTCAACCACTTAAACCCATTGAAAGCCCTGAAGATCCACTAGGCTTTATGAAGATTTCCTTTGCAGGATACATCCTGCAGGCCATCCTTGGGATCACCCCCACACTCTTGAAATACTTCAGGAGAAAAGCTATTACTGTGTCAAGTGTGGCATTTCTGCAATTTAAAGGCCTTCAAGGCTCTAAGAACTCCACATTGCCTCTGCAGCCAAGGTAACCCCCAGTCCCTGGGAGAGTCTCTTAGGCTGCCACGATGGAAACGGAGCAGGAGCCGCAGCCCCATTACCCCAAACACACCTGATCTGTCAGCTGTGCCACTCATAACATGCCTCCCTGCATCCATCAGACACGGCGTTTCACAACTTCACCAAGCGCATCGGCAGCTATCCCATCTTAGGGTGTAGGAACAAGTTCATTTTCTCTACTGATGAAACAATTAAAAAGTAAAGAAAGTGTCACTGAAAATCTGGGGAAGCCCTAGCAGAGTCGCCTTATGCTACTTGGGAAGCTGGGGCCCCTTTCTTGGGGCTCTTAGTCTCATTAATCAATGAATTTAAGAACAGATTCAAATAAAAACATTGGGATGGTTTATTAGCATTTAAAGGAAAACCCAGAAAAGGCAAACCATTGGACTTACAAGTGAGCCCCCGATGTGCAGGCGTTTCCTGAGATTCCAACCTTCCATTTTAGAAGGGAGCACATTAATCCCCAGAACGTTAGAAGAAAGGGGAAGGGGAACTTTCCATTCTGCAGGGAAACTCCTTAAACCCAGAAAGAAAACAACTCAAAGGTACCAGGAAGTCCCTGAAACTGAGTAGATGCTCTAGGTTCCTGCTTCCATAAACATGTCAAAGCAGAAAAGACTGCTGAGAACCTTCCTCAATCCAATCAAGCTGTCTGGAAGAGAAGACACCGAGACCAGCCTAGTAGCCTGGAAAAGGTCCAGACCAACTGAGTTGCCTTGAAAAGACACTCCAACCTGTTGAAGTGCATGAAGCCTGTATAGTGTGCTCCAGGTTTCTAGCTTTTATGCATGCAAAGGCAGGATTCAGTGATACAGTAGTCTTTTTTCCTTTTTTTATTAAGTTTTTATTTTATATACCACCCACAGTTTCCTCTCCCTCCTCTCTTCTCATTCCCTACCCCCACCTCCTATTTATCTCCCCCCCCCGCCAACTCCTCATCCAATCAAGAAGGGGCAGGCCTCCCATTGGAGTCAACAAAGCATGTCATATCAAATTGAGGGAGAACAAAGCTCTTCCCCCTGCACAAAAGCTAGGTGAAACATTCTTGCATGGGGAATAAGTCCCAAACTGCCAGCTCATGTACCACAGACATGTCCTGATCCCACTGCTAGGAGCCCCCTAAACAGATCAAGCTACACAACCATCATCTACATGCAGAGGGCCTTGGTTGGTCCCATGCAGATTCTTTGACTGTTGGTCCAGGGTCTATGAGCTCCCATTAGCTCAGGTCAACTGTCTCTGTGAGTTTCCCCATCATGATCTTGATTCTCCCACTTGCTCATACAATCCCTCCTCCCTCTTGTCAACTGTACTCCCAGAACTTGGCCTCATGCTTGGAATATAACTGTCTTTTAGTCATTTCTGCTTCTGTAAGTAACCCTTCACCCATATTCTGGTAAGTACCAAATCAAAAATGCCTCATTGATTCACCAAGTTGAACTTTGCTGGATGCTCATTTTGGTCTGTTGTCAGTTCTGTGTTTGGGACCAACAGGCATGTGTTCACATCTCACCAAGAACAGTGGCACACCAGTCACCATGGCCACCTAGCATTCTGGCCTTCTAGAGATCTGAACTCTAGTCCTCAAGATGAAGGCAAACAAAGTAGTCAATAGACTCTTTCTCTCGCTTTAGAGAGAGAGAGAGAGAGAGAGAGAGAGAGAGAGAGAGAGAGAGAGAGAGAGATTATATATACAAGAGTGAAGGTACCAACAGAGACCAGAAGAGGGCATCAGATTCCCTGGCGCTGAGTTACAAGCAGTTGTGAACTGCCCAATGCGGAAGTTAGAAGCTGAACTTAGGTCCATGGAAAGAGCACAAGGGTTCTTAACTGCTCAGCCATCTCTCCAGCCCCTGCTGGAGACTCTTGAGCCAAACATTCTGTGGATGGGCATCATTATCACATTGATCCTCTGTGTTCTGCTCTCAAGTTCTTCTACTCCTCATCTCCTGAATTCTTTTTGTAGCTTCCTGCCAAGAGAGGGGGAGACAGACAGACAGATGGAGACAGATGGACAGACAGACAGGAGAGAAGCAAACAATGTCCGTCTTCCCCATCTGCTGGTGACACAGGGGAAATAAAAGACACAAAAGGCATCGTGTGGTTTAATTACATTCCAGAGTTGGTCTCCCCGCTGACAGGCCTCCTGGCCCCAGGCCAATGAGCTTTGTGTTCTTGCCATGCTGAGCCAGGCATAATGTTGGGGGAGGAGGGGATTAAAAGGCCAGGCTGGGGGCAGAGTTGCTCAGTCAGTCTGGCAGCTCTCTTTAGTGTCAAGCTGCAGGAAAATGACTCTGTCCACCCATGTGTACAGGATTAGAAATCTCAACAAATCCATGTGGAAAAGGGGTGAAGAGCGAGCCAGTCAGGAAATCACTATTCACCCCGAACAAGACTCAGGCTTGCAGTGTGTGGTCTCCAGTGGTCCACAGGTGTCTGTCTGTAGCTACAGAGATGCATGAGAGACACATTGAGCCTTACGGGTGTTTTAGGACCGGAAAAATCCCTCCAACCACATGCAAGCAGGACACACCATTCTACAGAAGCCTTGGATTGTAAATCACCAGAACAAAGCGGGCGAGGAAGGAGAGAAGGCATTCCAAGAGGGAGAAAGCAGGGAGGCACGAAGACTGAGCAGGCAACTCCCATGAGCAAAGCGCTTGCTTCACAAGCACAGCCACCTGAACTCAGAACCCCAGCACCCACTTGAAGATGCTGGATATGGGGGTGCACACGGGTAATGCCGGGGCTGGAAAGGCTGAGACAGGCAGATCTCTGGGATTTTCTGGCCACTTTGATGAGTTCCTGCCCAGGTTCAAAACAAAGGTGAGGACTGAAGAGATGGCTCAATGGGTAAGAGTGATGGCTGCTCTTCCAGAGGACAAGAGTTTGGTTCCCAGCACTCACATTGGGAGAATCACAACCACTTGTCATTCTAGTTCCAAGGGATCAGATGCCCTCTTCTGGCCTCCATGGGCATCTGAGCACATGCAATACATATAACATTCAAGCAGATCCATACATACACAAAATAAATGTAAAACTCAAGTGCGAATGGCACCTCAGGAAAAACTGAGGCCATGCCTTGGCTTCCACACACTCGTGCAGATACAAATGCCCAGACTCACATGCACACACTCAAGGACTCCAGCCATAGGACAGTGATACTAAGTTCATCTCTAACCTTTATGCGGGGTTCCGGTTATTTGAGTAACTGACAAATCCAGCAAGGGAGACCTCCAGCTTGTGCACAGTGGGCAAAACTACAGAGAAGGCCGCCCAGGATTTGAAGGATTCCGTTAATAAAATTGAGACATGGCAGATTAGATTGGATTCATATAAAATCACCCCTAGAGACATGTTCAGACGGAAGACAGGAAATGATGGCTTATCCCGAAGCCGAGACAATGACATTAGCAATATCCTAATAAGGAAAATGTCAGTGAAAAGTGTCGGTCAGCACAGAACTAGGGTGACCCTGCTCCCCTCTCCCATCCACTGGGAGGAATTCTGCGTCAAGAATGTAATTGACATAATGAAATGATTTGGGGGAAAGGACTTCTAAGAGCAGAGCCGGAGGCTTTGGGCTGTCACGCTCTGACGATGTTAGAGACAAGCTGACCAAATCTCTCAGACAAGAAATAGCTTCTTGAGACTGGAGAGATGACTCAATCCACAAAGCCTCTGTGATACAAACACGAAGACCTCAGCACCCGGTAAACGCCGGGTGTGGCAATGCACATCTGTAATGCCAGTGTGTGTGTCGGGGGGAGGCAGAAACAGGAGAATCCCTGAGACTTGCTGGCCAGCCAAAGTAGGCATATTAATGACTCCTGTGTTCGATGAGAGAACCTGTCTCAAAAAATAAGGTAGAGTGATTGAGGAAGATGCCTGATGCCATTAACCTCACACACACACACACACACACATTTACTTGGTTTCCATTTGGATCACTAAGAAGTTTTTATTTTTTATAAGTCAAAACTCACCTTAAATTGGCTGAAACAATAAAAAGGAGAAGCGCTGTTTGATTGCTAGAAGAGTCTAAGGTAGGGCCGGCCTCCAAATGCGGTCATGTTATTGAGCTGTGACTTTATAGCAGTCACATGCTATGCTAAGAGTCAGAAATGTTGAAGGGATTCTGCGGGTAGAATCCCACCTCTAACAGATCTTAATTCTTACACGCCATGTCTCCTAACTGCCACACCCCTGGCAGACATCTCTAATCAATCCCTACACTAATCAATCAATGTTACACCTCTGAATCAACCCTCACACTGTGCCCCAGAAAACATGCATTAAGTAGAATTGGTTCGTGAGTCTGTCGATCACTTGATTCATTACTGCTACAAAATGCCTGACAAAAACAGGTTAAGGAAGGATAGGTTTACTGTGTGTCTCACAGTTCAAGGGTGCATGGCAGGGAACGCGTGCTGGCGGGAGCATATGGTGGCTGTTTACACAGCATCTGCCATCAGAAAGCAGACAACACTTATCTCATTTTTACTCAGTCTGGGACTACAGCTCATAGAATGGTACCACCCTCAAGGAAGGTATTTCTTCCAGGCTGAGTGAGTCTAATCCAGAAACTCCTTCAAAGTCATGTGCTTGCTTCCTGGGTAATTCTAGATCCTGTCAGGTTGCCGAGATTTATCATCACAACCACGGATGCGATGAGCAAAACAATCCTCCCTCCTTTTCAGTTTCTCTTCCGGATATATGTCACAAAAATAAGAAAAGCAGCTAGCATAACCACTAGCCCTATTGCACAGAAGAGAAAACAGAGACACAGAGAGATGGCCAAGGTTTTAATAAGTGACCGTTCTAACCCTTTAGTGTGGATTCAAACTCTGGCCTTCTGAGGAGCATCATCTTGTGGGTGAACAGCTAAGCACCCAGTCGGATCATTTTCCACGTTCAAACTCCTCCTAGAAATATGGGACACAATGGCAAGCTGTTAGCGCTGGGTGTAGCTGCACTGGGGCATGAGGAAATAGACAGATGTATCACCGACCCTTCCCTGGCTTCTAGCCCAGCTCTGCATTCCGTGAGACCCTGTCTGTCTCAAGAGAATCAGATGAAAGGCAACAGAGTGTGCACACAGCATCCTCTTATGGCCTCCACGTGTGCATACATAGCACATGCACCCATTCGCATGTGGGTATACACCACACTCACATACGTGCACACACACACACACACACAACAATTTTTGAGGGAATTAGAGCACCTTCTAAATTGCTTCAGCTTTTTATTCAAGCTCAAAGAGAACATCTCCAATGAATTAAATTATAATTGGACAATATGGGGTTTTGACTGGTAATTGTTGTAATTAATTTACCATTGATACAATGTGAGGAGTTAATAGTAATGGATTAAAAATGTTTGGAAAGTCATTGAAAATGCAATACGTACAAGACAAACACAGCATCTCCTAATAGGTCTCTCTCATACGTTATGTTCCACGCTTGCTGTGTTCACAGTTAAGCTTATTACTGGCATATAAGAGTCAGTACAATTTTCTCCATCAGTTTTTATCAAACCCCTTTGGGCGCCTGTTGTGGTTTGAACGTGAAATGTCCCCCCATAGACTCACATGATTTGTTTCATTTTTTAATTAACTTTTATGTGTATGTGTGTGTGTGCCTGTGTGGGTTTGTGTGTGTCATGTGTGTACAGATTGGAGGTCAAAGGAAGGCATCGAATTCCCTCAAACTTGAATCATACGCATTATGAGGTACCTAATGTGGGTGTTGGGAACCAAGCCTGGGTCCTCTGCAAGAGCAAAAAGTGCTATTAACCACTGAGCCCCTTCAGCCTCAGGTTCGCCTGTTTGAACAGTTGGTCCCCAGCTGGTGATGCTGTTTGGGGTGATGATGGAACCTGCGAGAGATGGAAGCTTGTCTGAGGAGGCACGTCACTGGACGTGGGACTTGAGTCTTTACAACCCAGCCCTTCTTCCACTCTCTGCTTCCTGACTACGGATGTACTGTGACCATGGAGCCATTGTTCCTGCCAGTGTGCCTTTCCTGCCTGTTGCCGTGTCCTCCCCACCACAAAGGACCGTGAACCAAATAAACTTCATTTGCTCTCATTGGGGTATTTTATCCCAGTAATGAGAAAGTAACTAAGACATCAGAATAAATTTTGTAACAGCCCGCTCTCTTTAAGCTTTTTCTCTTGACCTTGCAGACACACTCTCATAGAAATGCACAGCTGAGGACAGAGGTTCAGGAAGCATCAGCTATCGTAGCTGTGCAGGGATCAAAAAATAAGAAAACTGTTATGGCATAAGACAATGCTGGGTTCAAATTTCAGATAGGGGATTTCAACCTCTTTAACCCCTAGTTCCTGGTTTTTAAAAGTGTGTGTGTGTGTGTGTGTGTGTGTGTGTGTGTGTGTGTGTGTGTGTGTTTTAGGTGTATGCAGAAGACTTTATTTTGCAGCAACCTCCCCTGGCCTCTGACTCCGGATGTCTTTCTGCCTCTTCTTCTGTGATGTTTACTGAGTACTGTCTGGGAGAC
This sequence comes from Chionomys nivalis, assembly GCF_950005125.1. Classification (NCBI taxonomy): domain Eukaryota; kingdom Metazoa; phylum Chordata; class Mammalia; order Rodentia; family Cricetidae; genus Chionomys; species Chionomys nivalis. The sequence continues at coordinate 100,262,306 of NC_080088.1, read as the reverse complement.
GAGGTGCTACTGATGTCCATTTTCAGGCTAAGCACCTCACTGTCACCTAATCTGCTCTTTTAGCAGTGTGAGTCTCTCTGTGAATCACCGTCCGCTGCAAAATGTGCCTCCCTCTCCTTGAATGGCTACTGGAATCTAAAACTAATGACAGTCAACGATAAATGTTGTGATGGTGTACAAGAGGCACTGAGAGATCTCTCCAATATTCTCTTCTTATCACTACAGTGACTTTTCATGCCTTCAAACCCTTACCACCTAGAAGACTCTTACAGATTATCAAGTTTGGCATCTGGCAGAAGGTACAGCCTTGTTACCCTCTGGACCACAGTTTCTACGTGCTGACAGTGAGGAACTACTTCCCAGAAGATTCAACCTCAACGATGCTGGTCTCTTCTCGATAGATGGAAAGGGTCTCACCTATTTTCTTACTTCCTCTTTTTAAAATATGTCCTTCCAATGCTGGGAATAGAACTCAGGGCCAAAGCTCTACCACTGAGCCACACCCGAGCCCCTCACTGGGGGATCCTAGGCAGGAGCTCTACCACTGAGCCACACCCCAGCACCTCACTGGGGGATTCTAGGCAGGAGCTCTACCACTGAGTCACACTCCAGCCCCTCACTGGGGGATTCTAGGCAGGTGCTCTAACATTGAGCCGTACCCCAGGCCCTCACTGGGGGATCTAGGCAAGTTCTCTGCCTCTGAATCACTCTTCCAAACCCTCATTGCAGAATTATAGACTAGAGCTCTATGACTGATCTATATCACTAGCCATATGTATACATATTGATAGATGGATGGATGGATGGATAGATAGATGATAGATAGATGATAGATAGATAGATAGATAGATAGATAGATAGATAGATAGATGATAGATAGATAGATGATAGATAGATAGATAGATGATAGATATATAGATTAATCCATCTTAAAATTAAGTATATATAATTTAAATATATATATAATTTATGTACATATTTAATTTCAGACAGGATCTCACTAAGTTGCCCAAACCAACATGAATTCTATAGCCCACACTGGCCTTGAACTTGAATTTACTTGCTGCAGCCTTCCACGCACTTGAGTCAGCTGTTTTCATCACATTTTATGATGTCCTTGTCTGTTTTCTACCGCTATAACAAAATGCCTGAGCTAGGTTGGTTTGTGAATCATAGAACTGGATTTGCCCCAGGAGCTCCATAGTCTGATAGGGAAAATAAACACATAAGTGGACCCAGGTTTGAAGGGACAGCAGGGCCTTCAGTAACAGGAGTCTAATGTAACGCCAAGCTCACACAAAAAGCTGGTTACAGCCTTCTGCTGTGTCTGAAACTAAGATGTCACCAAATCTAGGGCCAGGAGCTCCCAGGCAGGCAGCTGGAGAAGCGTAGAGTATTCTGTTCCTCTGGCTTCATCAGTAGCTAAGTAGGTTCTACACACCCGCGCAACACACACACGACACAAACACAGCCTGCCTCCTGAGCTGTGGTACACAGTGGCACCCTTCTGAGTACACAAGCTGTCCCCGTCACCGATGCCAAGTTTGCCGTGGCAGTGGAAACGTGTTTGGCTCCTCTCCCCTCCCTTCTCTCTTCGCTCCACCTGGCAGAGACTTAACAGCCTTATTTCACTAGAAGTCCATATGCCTCCACTGTTTCTGACCAAAGACGCCGCAAATCACAGCCTGTCTTCTCCAGAACACAAAAAATAAGCTTGTTTCTCCTTCCCTATCGACACATCAGCTTCCGCTATCAGAGGGGATGTGCTAGATTGTGTGTACTTTGAATTCAAGGATGATTTCTTGGCTTTCTGAAGACTGGATTCCTGATTAAGATGCTTCCCCGTCCCCTCCCTACTTGCCCCAAATGATAGACTCTTCCCGGTTTATAATCTTATCATTGAAAAAGATGAGCTAAAGAAGGAAGGGTTGACTCGCTTCCCTGTGGCTTTCAACATCTTAAGAATCGATAGGAACCAAAATAAAGGAATGAGTGGGAACTGGGTTCTTGTAGCCTTCCCCACACCCAGACTTCTACTATCCCAAGTACCAGAGGGCCTTTCAAAGCCTTTCCCCATAGCTGTCACCAGATGCCATCAAGAAATCAATGCGAGTCCCCGAAGGGATAAGATGGGCAGAAAGAAGTTGAAAGGGGATTTTTACAAATTTCATCAATACCAGCACAGAACGGAAGGACAGCTTTATTGATTTAAACATTAAAATAACACGTGCTTTCTTTGCATTTTCCCAGAGGGGACAGCATTGCTTATTTTTTTAATCTAGATTGAAATCTCAGAGACTTTCTGCCAGCCCCTTGTGGTGATTACCAAAGATTAGTAATAACATGTCTAATTACTGTAGAAAGACATAAAAATCAATGGCGGCACCGAGTGTTCCACTGACTGACAGCGCTCACGGGAGAGCCAGACTCATCTCCAGAGACAGGCCACTGTCTCTGCCAGCAGCCACTGCTCCGTGGGAACTCCATTGGCTAGATTACACCTATCGGAGGAAGGCCAGAGGTTGCTGTGAGTGTCTTCCCAAGTTCCCTAATCACTTTTCTTTGAAGGTCTGATGTCTTTGATGGAGGAAAAGAAAGAGAAGGGGGGAAAATAAGCCAAGGGCTAAAGAAATGGCACAGTGAGCATAATGCTGACCATGCAAGCATGAAGACCAGAGTTCAAATCCTCAGATTCCATATACAAAATCAGACAAGTATGGCGGCCCACGGGCAACTCTTCAGGGTAAGCTGGCTAGTTAAATGAACTGAATTGATGAATCCTATGTTTAGCAATAAGTAAAGAGGAGAGTGTTTAAGAAAGGAGTTCAATGTCATCCTCTGGTACACACACACACATTCTCACACACGCTTGCACACACATTTATGTGCATGCACATATACCACACACTTGTAGGGGAATTCCTACTCTTTGATGACTATGGTTTCAATAATCAGATAGCCAAAGGGAGAGGCATGTGAGCCCCAGTTAGGAAACTTTGCTCCTGCTGGGATAGTTAGAAGCCTCTGTAGAGGGCACTTTTGAATGCTCCCCACCCTGCCCTCTCTGGTATCTGTCATACCCTCTCTTTCTTAAGGGGAACTTGATAAATACTATTGAACTTGATGGAAAGGTAGAATTAAGAATTCTCTAGTGCTTACTAGATTAGCTGCCTTTCCTTGTTTGTGTGTATATGTGTTCTCCGTGTGCACACACGTATGCATGTGGTGTGTGTGTGTGTGTGTGTGTGTGTGTGTGTGTGTGTGTGTGTGTGTTTGCATGTGTATGGGGACACATCAGGGGATGCAGATGCACATGTGTGCACCTAAGTGTGAAAAACCCTACTTGATGTCAGGAACGATTGCTCTTCCACATTATAGTCTGAAGCGGGGTCTCTCACTCAAACCCAGAGTTCTGCGATATGACTAGCCTTGCTGGACAGCTTGCTCTGAGGAAACTGTATCGTGCTTGCGTAGCAAGTGCTTTAACCACTGAGCCGCATGCCCCATGACTGGCCCTGGCCCCCCTTTTAACCTTACCTCACTTCAGCATCCTGAAGATGGACTTTGGAGAGGAGGGTTAGTGAACATCTTTATTATTTCTCTTCCTAATAGAGACACAGTGAACAAATTCCCTTTCTCTGCTACTCAGTATTACCTGACTCTTCAATTGGCCTCGTGGGGATGAGTGACCAAGGTGAGTTTGATGGGCCTGCCAGGGCCCAGCTCCTGACCCTACAACTCCCATACATGTGTGAAGACATGCGTGGGTGTGCATGTGGAAGCAAGGGACAATGTCGGGTGTTGTTCCTCAAACACTCTCTGAAGGCGCAAGTCATAAACAATCCTACACCAGTTTGGAATTGTGATTAATAGGGTGGTATTTATTTAAAGGGGAATAAACTTACAGATCACGGTCCCAGACAACAGCCCTCTGCGCACGTAATTGGGAAGAAGTCTAGTCGCCGGAACCGGAGCAGGAAGTAAAAAGAGAGAGGAGGGAAGTGGCCGCTTTTTTTAAAAGGAAAGATACCACGCCCCAATGGGCTGGTATCTTGGCGGCTATTGGCTGGAGGAGCGGAAGGACCTCCCGCAACACCTCCCCCTTTTATTTAAGTAAGAGAGTTCTAAACCTACTATGAAATTATATACAATAAGTACAAATATCCTATTCTAACTAGCTTAGGTCTTATATAATAAATAGCTTGGCTAAGTTATGAGTCGAAAGTAACTACATTTATATAGTCTTCAACCCCATCGAAGATCTGAGAAGGGAAATAATGTTACCTGAGTAATTAGGAAGTGCAATCAAACAACTTCTAAAACATGCAACAAATCACAGAGACAACTAGCTACCTGGGCAATCACCCAAGGTCACGTTTGCAGCGTTGAAGCAACCAACTTTGGCTAAGGCCTAACATAACTGACACACCATTTTCAAAGGCAAGAAACTTGTCAAAACTATCTTACCCTGTCTTGGCAGGATATGACAGTCCTGTTTTTTCCATTCACAGATACTCTGTATTTCTGTAGGTGGTTGAGGTATGGGCATTTCTTTACCCAAAGGCCAGTTCAGCCAAGAAGAAAGGCTCCAGGTGGAGTGTCTTTGGTGCTCAACATTCTCTCGGGAATAGAGCGGTGTTGCCAGGAGCAATTGTGTCTCACTACCACAAAACTCTGAGATTAAAGGCCATTTTCTACAGCTCTTTGAAGAGGTTGAAGATTATCTATCTATACTGAGTATAATCTCTATGTGTCTAAAGAACCTGATTAGTCTAATTATAAATGACAAACTTAGAATACTATTGATCTATATAATTCTCAATACCTATCTAACTTAAAGACTAAGACAATAAACAACTGTGAAACAAATGAGGACAATGACCTCCAAATATAAACAATGTACAAATATACATTGCAGTATGGTAAATGTATATCAATACACAAGCAATATGTAAGTATCTTAATCAGAGGTAGAAATGTACACTGCAATATGGTAAATATATACAATATATATCAATACAATATATGTCAATACATAAAAATGTTTTTAAACAGAGGTAGAAACATGCATGCATACAATAGTCAATATAATTTCACTTTGTATCAATATATAAGAATCGATACCAATACATTTGTCTCAAAACAATAACTCACAAGTACCAACAAGTACCAATCTATTATCCCTCTTTTTTTTTTTTTTTTTTTTCAAATGATCCCTGAGCTTATTATAAAATTCCTTCCCCAACCCTCAACCATATACCAATTTATAATCAACCCCTAAATGATGTCCCTAAACCCAAGGGCAAACTTTACTGGGAGAGGGGACGTCGTCCTCTAGAGTTACTTCCAGCTGTCATGGGGGCAACGTTCTTTCTGGGGGATCCTGTGAAAGTAAAATGATGGTTAAATTTCAAGATCGATGTCTTTTAAAATTGCAAATAGTCTCTGAGTATTTTGTGCAGGTCTGGCCAGAATGTTGTATAAGAGGTGCACCATTTCAGCTAACCAAGTTGGGATCGTCTTGTGCAGCTGGTACCCAAAACAGGTCTTGTAGTAGCGCTATCAGTATCATGACGTCATATCAACCAGGTGGAGTCGTTGTTATGGGGCCCCATCTTCTTCCTGGAAACTTTAAATGTCACTTCAGGAAAAAACTCATTGTTCATTGTGAAAAACTTAAACATTAATCATATAGACATACACACACACACACACACACACATATATGTATATTCAATGAAAGGAATGATAGATATATTCAATGAAAGGTATGATAGATATGAAGAAAAGCAAAGATGTTTTCTAAACTCATATTTCTTTCTGTCCCCTATCATGGCTCTTGACATGAGACAGAAACTCCAGAAACTCTGGGTTTTTCTCTTACCAACAGGCTTGGAATTGGAGAGGGACTGAGCCAGAGTCCAACTTCAAAACCAGCTCTATAAATTTAGAAATATGGTTTAGTATATTTTACTTACACAACTTATTCAGTTTTCTTGATAGTTCCTATTGGGCATTTATTTTTCCATCTGTCAGTATTCAAACCTCCAGGATCCCTTGAATTTTTCAAAGATGAGTGTTTTCCTGTGGAGATAAGAACAGAACCCTGCCCCCATTCTATATGTTTTTCTTACCACCTGTAGGAATATCATCATTGTGGATGAGTTGTCATTTCTCCTTTCCAAGAGGTTTCTCCTCTTCAAATCGAACCTTTATTAATTTTGATGGTATCCACAATTTTTCTTCTCCTGTGGAAACAAGAGCAAAACCCCTTCCCCAACGTAGCACATCTCCTGGCTTCCATTGAGAGGTCAGCACATCTTTGAAATAAATTGGTTGATTTAGTTCAGCAGACTTTTCCATTATCCAATGTCTTTCTGCTGCTGTCGTTCCTTTCTCATTAGCGTTAAGAAAATTCAGGGTCAATAAAGCATTATGTAATCTATTTCTGGGGGTATTTTCGGTCCCTTTCTGTTTGTTCAGCATATCCTTTATAGTACGATTTGATCTTTCTATAACTGCCTGACCTGTGGGATTATGTGGTATACCTGTAATGTGTTTTATATTATAATAAGCAAAAAAGCGTTTCATTTTCTTAGATACATATGCTGGACCATTGTCTGTCTTTATTTGTGCAGGTATTCCCATGATGGCCATAACTTCCAATAGATGTGTGATTACTGAATCAGCCTTTTCTGAGCTCAGGGCAGTAGCCCATTGAAAACCTGAATACGTGTCTATGGTGTGGTGTACATATTTTAATTTACCAAATTCCATAAAGTGGAACACATCCATCTGCCAGATTTCATTTCTCTTAGTACCCTTTGGGTTACTCCCTGCAGGCAACGGTGTTTGATTATAGAAGGAACAAGTAGGACATCTCTTTATGATGTCCTTAGCTTGTTGCCATGTAATGGAAAATTCTTTCTTTAGGCCTTTACTATTGACATGATGCTTCTTATGAAATTCTGAGGCCTGCAACACGCTTCCAATCAATAATTGATCAATCTCAGCGTTGCCTTGTGCTAGGGGACCAGGCAGACCTGTATGGGACCGGATGTGTGTTATGTACATCGGACAAAGCCTGTTCCTGATTATGTCTTGTACCTGGATAAACAATGAAGTCAACTCTGTGTCATCTGGTATAAATTCAGCGGTTTCAATATGCAAGATAACTCTTTCTGCATATTGTGAATCTGTAACTATATTAAGAGGTTCTTTAAAATCCCTTAGCACCATAAGAATGGCATATAATTCTGCCTTCTGGACAGAATTATAAGGGCTTTGTTCCACCTTACTCAATTCATCTGACTTATAACCTGCTTTCCCTGATTTATTTGCATCAGTATAGAACGTACGGGCTCCAGTTATTGGAGCATCACGTACAATTCTAGGAAGAATCCAAGAAGTTCTCTTTATGAGGTTAAGTCTACCACTTTTGGGATAGTTGCTATTAATTTCTCCCAAAAAATTAGCACAAGCTCTTTGCCATGGTTCATTGTCTTCCCATAACTTTTTTATTTCTTCAGTAGTAAAAGGCACTATAATTTCTGCTGGGTCTATACCTGCTAGTTGACGAAGTCTCAGTTTACCCTTTATAATTAATTCAGAGACTTTTTCCACATAAGTTTTTAATTTTTTACTTGGTTTATTAGGTATAAATATCCACTCTAAAATAATATCTTCCCTCTGCATTAGAATCCCTGTAGGAGAAATTCTGGAAGGCAATATGACTAGGATGCAGCTAAGATTTGGGTTCACCCTATCCACATGTGCCTCCTGTAATTTTTCCTCAATCATTGTCAGTTCCTTTTCTGCTTCAGCTGTCAGTTTTCTTGGACTATTCAAATCTTTATCACCATCTAAGGTTTTGTTTAAATGAACTATTAGATCAGGTGTTATCCCAACAGCTGGTCGTAGACTGGAAATGTCTCCTAACAATCTTTGGAAATCATTAAGAGTCTTTAACCGGTCTCTCCTAATTTGTGCCTTTTGCGTTTTAATTTTCTCTAACCCTATTCTGTAACCTAGGTAATTAATAGAATTTCCTCTTTGAATCTTTTCAGGGGCAATTTGTAATCCCCACCTAGGCAAGACTTTCTTTACTTCTTCAAACATCCTTTCTAAAGTATCTTTATTTGAATCAGATAACAAGATGTCATCCATGTAATGGTAAATTATGGACTTGGGGAATTGTTTACGAATTATTTCCAATGGCTTACTTACAAAATATTGGCACAATGTAGGACTATTGAGCATACCCTGTGGGAGGACAGTCCATTGATATCTCCTATTAGGCTGAGAATTATTATAAGTAGGCACTGTGAAGGCAAATTTTTCTCTATCCTTTTCTTGTAACGGTATGGTGAAAAAACAATCTTTCAAATCAATAACTATAAGAGGCCATCCTTTTGGTAATAGAGAAGGCAAAGGAATTCCAGATTGTAGTGGGCCCATAGGTTGAATTACCTTCTATAGCTTGCTTAATTTCTTTTAGATCATTCATTGCTATTGGCATCCATCTAGCTTCTCTGACTCCCTTTGAGCCTTTAGAAGTTGACGCTTTGTCAGAATGAATTACAGGGTATGTCGCTAAAACCCTGGGTAAGCCAGATCTAATAGCTGGTGGTGGCATTGTATCCTGTCCTTGTGCCTTCTTACTCTGTTCACCAGCTCCAATAATTTCTTCAATCATTTCAAGTCTTTTTATCATTGTCTCTCTTAAATCCTGAATCTCCTGAGCTACATGTGTTTCTAGTGATTTCACTGAGGTATCAATTTTTTGGTCCCCATTCTGCACCTGTGATTTCAAAGCTTTTGAATCCTGAATCTCCTGACCTGTATTAGTTTCTGGTAAAGATTGTATGGTTCTTAGGACCATATTTTTCCTAAATAATAGAATATTCAAAAGAATACTGAAACCTAGTAACCAGTAAATTAAGTTATCTCCATAGTCGTATAAACCTTGCATGAAAAAACCCATTGTTTTGGTAGTTAAAATAGTAAAATTCATGTTGGAAACAAAAACTGCCATATTACCTATTATCCAGCAGGTGGCGCTGTTCCCAAGTCGCGACGAAAACGGGGTCCTGTTTCAGTGTCCGCCTAGTATTTGTTAAAAACTGGGAAATGCAAGTTGCTCAACAAAGTAAATGTAATTAAATCAATTCCGTACACGGAACCATAAACCCAGAATCCAGGGGTAGAGAAGAGTAACCCGGAAGCTGTGTATGCCTCCACGTGACAGAGTCGTCCCAAGGGGTTGCAGCTTTCCGCAACCGGTAACCGCGTGCTCTGGTTCGCTCCGCTTAAGAGCTGTGCTTGCAAGGGAGATTTGAAAATGATTCAGAAAAGAGCAAACCACGTGGGCAGAGACTACGCGGTCCTGTGGAATTTAAATCCACGTAGCGAGGCAAACGATAGGCTGCGTGGGGACTTGAAGTCAATCTGAAGTGTCTAAAGGGAAAATATAAAGAACTGCAACAAGAAAAGCCACTGCGTGATGATTTATGTTAAACTGCTGGCTCCACGCACAAGGCACAGGCCGCAAGGCACAGGCCGCAAGGCACAGGCCGCGGCCGAACTGGCGGCCGGCAGCCGAGCGGGGGAAGAAGGGGTCCTAAAACCAAACGTTGGGTGCCAGATGAAGGCGCAAGTCATAAACAATCCCACACCAGTTTGGAATTGTGATTAATAGGGTGGTATTTATTTAAAGGGGAATAAACTTACAGATCACGGTCCCAGACAACAGCCCTCTGCGCACGTAATTGGGAAGAAGTCTAGTCGCCGGAACCGGAGCAGGAAGTAAAAAGAGAGAGGAGGGAAGTGGCCGCTTTTTTTAAAAGGAAAGATACCACGCCCCAATGGGCTGGTATCTTGGCGGCTATTGGCTGGAGGAGCGGAAGGACCTCCCGCAACAACTCTCCACCTTGTTTTCTGAGACAGTGTCACTTACTAGCCTGGAGCTCACTCATTGATTAAACTAGGCTGGCTGGCCAGTAAGTCCCAGAGATCTGCCTGTCTCGGCTTCCCCAGTGCTGGGATTACAAATACACACAATCACACCAGGCAATTTTAGGCAGATTTTTGGGAGCAAATCCAAGGTTCTTATGCTTGTATCGTGTGGTGATGAATCTCAGTTACCAATTTGTGATCTACAATCATCCAAGTGACAGGCCCCCTGGCACATGTGTGAGCCATAATCTAGATTAGGCTAGCCTCTGGGCATGCCTATGAGGGACTATCATGATTAGGTTAACTAAGGTGGGAATGCCAACCCTAAATGTGGGCAGCATCATTTCACGGACTGGAATTCTGGGCTAAGTCAAAAGGAGAACATGAACCAGGCATGGTGGCACTGGCCTTTATTTCCAGCCCTCGGAAAGCAGAGGCTGGCTGATCTCTTTTAAACAAGGTTTACATAGAAAGTTCCAGGCCAGCCAGGGCTAGCTATGTAAACAGAGACTGCTTGTTCATTTCCCGACTGCCCAGACACAAATAATCCCCAAAATCTGTATTAATTACAACACTGTTTGGCCAATAGCTTAGGTATATTCTTACCTACCTCTTACATCTCAAATTAACCCATTTTTATTAATCTTGTTTCACCATGAGGCTGTGGCTTACTGGAAAGGTTCTAGTGTCTTTCTCCTTCAGCAGCTACCTGGCGTCTCTTTGACTGTGCCTACTCTCTCTATATATATATATCTTCCAGCCTGGCTATATTCCTCCATGCTATAGGTTGAAGCTGTTTCTTTATTAACCAATGGCAATAAAACATATTCATAGCATACAGAGGGGATTCCCATATCATAGCTACATAGTGAAACCCTGTATTTAGAAGAAAGAAGAGAAGTGGGAGAAGAAGAAAGAAAAGAAAGAAGGAAGGAGGGAGGGAAGGAAAGAGGGAAGGAAGCAAAGAGTCGGGTAGAAAGAGAAAGTGAGCTGAGCACCAGCATCCATTTCTCTGCTTCCTGACTGTGGTACAAGATCCTCTGCCTCACACTGCCGCCATGATGCCTTCCCAACCATAATGGACTGAGCCCTCAAACCATGATCCAAAAATAAACCCTTCCCTGCCATAAGTTACGTTCATCCAGATTTTGTCACAGCAATTAGAAAAATGACTAATACAGAGAGGTATTGGGGTGCCCTTGTTCAGGCTGGGGACAATCCTCATATTTTCTGCCTCTTCAAAGAGAGATGTCGGGCCAATAAGACGGTAGGTAAGGGCACTGCCACCAAGTCTGATGGCTTGAGTTTAGTCCTCAGGACTTATATGGTGGAAGAAGAGATGCACAGGATTAATTAAAAGTTTTTGAGAGAAAGAAATGTCCCTTCACATATCAGCAGGGGTTTTTTTGTGGGTTTGTTTGTTTGTTTGTTTGTTTGTTTGTTTGTTTTGGGTTTTTTTTTTGTCCCCAGGATTGAGTAAAAGTGTCATTTTCCGCAGCTAAACATGCTTAGCATGCGTTTTCCCTTAGGCACCCTCAGTGCCCAGCACTTAAAAACCCCTTGTCTCTGAAACTGCTTCATAGGCTCTGTAGTATTTGCAGCCTCATCTTCCTATCTGCAGCAAGAACTCTGCCCCTGATTTTTATTAAGCCCTAAGACAGAACACAACCCAGAGCAAGCGTTGCTTGATAAATACTCTCCATGCTGGAGAGTGTAAATCCATGAATGCTTGCAGAACTCAGATCTTTCTCTTGTCTAAGGAAAAGCCAGAAAATGATGCTAGAATTGCTGCATCCTCCCAGAAGGATGTATAGACTTCCATGGGTGGGGTGCTCCTTTTAGCCCAGTTTCTTCTTTTCCTAAAGATGTCTGTCTGTGTATGCATGCATCCCCGTGGGGGTGCGTGTGAGTACAACTGCCTATGGAGGCCAGAAGAGGCCACTGGATCCCATGAAGCTGGATTTACAAACAGTTATGAGGCACCCTATGTCTGTGGTGGAAACTGAACTCCAGTCTTCTAGAAGAGCAGAATATATTCCCACCTCCCAAGCCAGCTCTCCTGTGGCTTCAACCCCATATAAGGTCATGTAACTGAAATTGGGGACAGTAAAAAGTGTCACACTAGCAAAAGGCTTCTGAATGTACAAAAAACAAAAATCGATTTCCAATCAGATGAATAATTAGCATGGAATATTTCCAACAGCGCTTGCCCGTGTTGCAGCCTGGGTCTCCACTATAGCCCTGGTTCTGGACACACAGCGCACACACCTCGCACTGTGCCTGCCATTACGGCACGCAGCACCAGCAAATTCTGTCCGCAACAACTCAGTTCATATCTGAGCCTATTGTGTGTTATGAACCTCAGTATTTTTCCTGTGCAAACAGTTATGGAAACATGAGGCTTCATTATAAAAAATTAAGACCTTAAACATTTCCTGCTGCCATTCCTCAGAGTGCAAGTATTTAATTAGTGTATCTTTGGGTTTCACTGTGGGAGAGCACTTGATTTTTAAAAATTGCCGTTTGAGTTACCAACTTGAGTTTCAAAAAAAATACGGTATCCAATAAGTTTTGGCATTGGATCAGGACAGAATTTCCGACCGTTTCTCAAATGACGGTAAACGTGATTCCACCATGTGAAGTGGTGTGTTCAGCACTGCGGGTTTTAAAACCAAAATGTCAACCAACCCTGAAAAAACACCAAAAACATTCTACATCCTGCAGTGTCAAATACTGATCCAAGATACAACTCTTTATGTGGCAGTAAACAAGACCACCCATTGCTCATTAGTACACAAAGTAGTTTTCATCTCCAACAAATGGAAAAATTGTATTTACGCCAAAGAGTTTTCTAAGCAAATTTCTTGATAATTTATTGTCAGCGGGGTTTGATTTATTTTATATACCTATCTATTTATTTATTTTATATACTATTTATATACCTATCTATTCTAGATTACTGAGTCTCTTGGACAAAGTAGAAAAGTTTAAGAAGCCTTACCCGCAGGAATACACCTATGGCAATCTACCCTTTTGCAAATGAGAAAGAGAAGCAAGAAGTCTATTTTTTAATATTATGTGTTTGTTTCCATGTGTGTACATGTATGTAGGTGTGTGAACACACATACATATGTTGTGCTTTGTGTATAGAGACTGGAAGTCAACCTCAGGCGTTGTTCCTCAGAAGCTCTTCATCTTGGTTTTGGAGGCAGGGGCTGTCACTTTTACCTGGAGCTCACTAATTCAGAGACACTGACTGGCCATCGAGACCCATAGTCCTCCTGTCTCCACCTCCCCAGCACTGGGATTACAAGCAGATACTGCCATACCATCCAGCTTGCTTACTTTGCTCCTGGGTATTGAACTTAGCTCCCCATGCATGTAGTTTACATGTCTGCAGCCCAGAGAGAGAAGGGAGGGGCCCACCAGCTGCAAGGTGCCGAATACAATCGTAAACCAATTCTCTGTTTGTTTGTTTTTTATTTTGTTTTGTTTTTTCAAGACAGGATTTCTCTGTATAACAGTTTTGGCCCTCCTGGAACTCACTTCATAGACCAGGCTGGCCTCGAACTCACAGAGATCCACCTGTCTCTGCTTCCTGATTAAAAGCGTACACCACCACCATCTGGCCATCAACCAATTTTATAATGCATACAACTGTTGCTAGCTCTTTAGCTAGGGGTGGGAGCTTGTGAGCCACTCCATGCTGAGAAGCTGATGACGTACTCTTGTGCAGGCAACCCCCAGTTGCTGTGAGTTCCGTGGTGGAGTGGTCCTATTACGTCCTGGTCCTTCCAGATCTTTAGTTCTTACCATCTTTCCATCCCCTCTTCCGTGGTGTTTCCTGAGCCTTAATGGGGGGGGCGGGGTATGGAGGTCCATTTATGGCTCGACTTTACCCAGACACTTCTTCTCTACACTTGGACCAACTGTGAGTCTCTGCATGAACCACACAGTCCACAACACAGAGAAGCTTCTGCACACCTCCTTTTACAAAGCAAAAGAGAGCAAGAGGAAATCATAGATGTGACCAAGTAAGGCTGGGGCAGAAGGCACGACAAGCTCAGGAAGCCAAGCTGGAAGCACCTTCGCCAACTGGTGACTAAGGAAATGGACACCGCTGGTCCTATTTTTATTCCCAAAGAACCTGGACAGGCTCTGGGCTTGCCCAGCCTGAGAGATGAAGCAGGATGGAGTCCCAACAGTGACATCATGTGCCCACGAAGAGGAACAACAGGATGAGGTCAGATCTGAAGCATGGGCATGGGGATTATTCCAGCTCTGTTTAAGGGGCAGCGGTACCCAGAAAAAGTCAAGAAAAACAGATGCCTCTGTCCAGCCAAGATTTTGACATTTTTACAGAATGGAATTCCAGCCAATGGTTTTTTTTGAAAGACCCCAAATACAGATCAAAGTTAAGTTTGATGGTTTGTTTTACCAAGAACGCTGCAGATGTGAAATTGTGCCCATTTCAATGAAACAGATCAGTAGAGTCGTGAAGTCATTGGTGAGCTCAAAGGAGACCACAGGATAAAAGTGTCAACCCTGGGGTGTGGGAATATACATAGCCCACTGGTAGAGTGCTTGCCCAGCATGCATGAGGCCCTAGGTTCAATTCCCAGCATCACATACACATACAAAAAAGTGATGGATAGATAGACAGCTTACCTGATAAAGTCCTTACCTCACTAGCATGAGGATCTGAGTTCAAATCCTCACAAGCCATATCAAAAGCTGGTTATGATGATGTGTGCCTGTAACCCCCAGCACTACAGGATGGCAAGAGGAGACAGATGGATCCCTGGGGGCTTGCTGACCAGCTAGCCTACCTGTGATGTTTCTTTTATGTTAATGGTCAACTTGGGACAGTCCAGCGACACCTGGGAAAAGAATCTTCGCAAAGGATTAACTACATCGGGTTGGCTTGTAGGCATGTGTGGGGGCAGGGTGTATGGATTACCTTAATCTATATGGGAAGACCTGGCCTGAAAGTGGCTGTCATCATTGGCTGGTTTATAGCCCTGATTACACGATGGTAAACTAGGCGAACACCAGGCAGGCAGGCATTCACCTGTTTCTCTCTGCCCTTGACTGTGGATGTGACGTGACCACTTGTTTTGTTTCTGCTTCCTGTCTTGACTTCCCACAGCGATGGACTGTAGCTGGAAGTGTGAGCTAAAATAAACCCCAAGCTGCTTCTTGTCGGGGTGTTTTCTCACACCAACAGAAACAAAACTGGAACACTGGCTTCCATCACCATGTCTCAAATGGAAAGCTGAACGTGCCAGAGGGCCATCTCTAACTCTGTCCTCTCTGACCTCTGCACTGTGCAGTGCACACACACCTGCATCTCCATGGGGAGGACAGAAGGGGAGGGGAGAGGAGGAGAGGGGAAGGGAAGGGAGAAGAGGGGAGGGGAGGGGAGATTTTTAAGCTGCCATGGCAAGGCTCGCCACCCTGATTTTGTCATGCTGCTGACGGACTCATCTGGACACTGTGTAAATGAACGTTGTTCACTATGGTTTAGGTCTGATCACCTAGGTAATGAGTTCTACCCACCTTCCGACACACAGTTGCTAGAATTCCATGATAAGAAATTGCTCCCATTCTCTTCAATTATTCATTTAGTTACTCACAAGGTATGCCAATACGGATGCCTGGATAGTGATTAGACTATGTGTGTTTAAACCCATTTCAATCACACATACACACACACACAACCAGTTTCCATATCTGTACATTCAACCAGCATTGGCTCAAAAATACCATCTAAAATTGCTTATACAGCCTGGGGGTGTGGCTTATTCTTAATTCCAAATTAGGAGGCTGACACAAAAGGATTGAAAGTTCATAGGCCAGCCTGGACTACAGAGTGGATTCAAGACCAACCCAGAAAAATTAATCTGTCTCAAAACAAAAAGTAAAAAGAATCAAGAAAGACAGTTTCAGTGGTAGAGCCCCTGCCTAGAATCCCCCAGTGAGGGGCTGGGGTGTGTCTCAGTGGTAGAGCCCCTACCTAGAATCCCCCAGTGAGGGGCTGGGGTGTGGCTCAGTGGTAGAGCACCTGCCTAGAATCCCCCAGTGAGGGGCTGGGGTGTGGCTCAGTGGTAGAGCCCCTACCTAGAATCCCCCAGTGAGGGGTTGGGGTGTAGCTCAGTGGTAGAGCACCTGCCAAGAATCCCCCAGTGAGGGGCAGCTGGGGATGTGGCTCATCAGTAGAGCTCTTGCCTAGCATGTACAAGATTCAACTTCCAAATGAAGAAGTGATGTCCACACCGTAGGCCCTTGGGCTATACTTCTTACCTAAATGATCTGATTTAACCCATGTCTTTGAAAATATCACTGCGGGAGATGGAAAGAAAGCATTTGTTTCTACAGACACGGACAGAGTGGAAATCTTCCTCTGCTACAGGGTTGAGGGACAGAAAAGAGCAAAAACCCCAGATCTGCCGGACCCATCAGCTTTCTCATCTGTATTGTTTTCCCGTTCATTGGGAGCACTTTCCAGCCCCTGGCTGTCTTCCTCCTTTTAAGCAAGGACTGGTGCTTTTAAAGCTGCCTAGAGTCTGCAGCTTGCAATTTGATTTCCTGGCACACAGACAATTCCCTGTGCTCACCGTCCCTTACAGCACTTCTTCATGGCTGATGTCACCAAGTGCTGTCGCCTGCCTGGAACGCTTCCCCCAAAGAACAAGCCAGCAAAAGGCTCCTGTGGAACAGATGTTTCTGTTTAAGGCTGATAGGAACTGTGGGGACATTTTTTTTTTTCCTCTCCATCAGTTTCCAGGCTCGAGATGCAGCTGTATGCTAGTAGCACAGGTGGAGTTCTGATGAGGCTTGTGGCTGAACTCAGCGAAGGAGACAAAGGCCTGGCCAATCCCGGGAGGAAGTTATTAACCAATCCAAAGATAAAATAAGCGGTGATGGGCAATTTAGAACAGTCTGGAGGAAGCATGTCTTGTTGCTTCCCGTAATGGAATTGGGGTAGAGTCTCATGTGTGTGTGTGTGTGTGTGTGTGTGTATGCCTAGGTTTGTTTGTATGCACATACATGTGTATATGTAGAGACCAGAGGTCAATATCCAGTGTTTTCTTCAATCACTCTCCATATTGTTTTTTGAGCAAGGTCTCTCTCTTAACCCAGAGCTCACTAATGATCTAAAACAATGGTTCTCAATCTGTGGGTTGTGACCTCTTTGGGGTCCAATGACCCTTCACAAGGGATACCTAAGGCTATCAGAAAACACAGATGTTAACATTATGATTCATGACAGTAGCAAAATTACAGTTATGAAGTAGCAACAAAAATAATTTTTTGGCTGAAGAGCCATCCCGATATGAGGAGCTGTGTTAAAGAGTCGCAGCATTAAGAAGGTTAAGAATCACTCATCTAAATTGTCTGGCCAGCAAGAACCAGCGATCCACTCTCAGTCTGCCCAGTGCTGGGATTTCAAGCATTCACTTCCATGTCTGACTTTGTTCGTGAACACCAGGGATTTGAACTCAGATCGTCATGCTTGCATGACGAGTCCTTCCCTCACTAGCCATCTCCCCAGTCTTTGATTTGGATATACTAAAAGGTATCACATCATGGTTTGACTGTGAAGTGTCTCCCACATTTGAATGCTTGGTCCAGCTGCTGACAGCTAGGTTGGGAAGTTTTGGAACCAATGGAAGGCAGAAGCTAGCTGGAAGTGAGTCACTGAGGACAGGTTCTGAGGTTTGATGGATTCACCCCACTCCATTTTGTATCTATATCTCATCTGCCACTGTGAACGCAAGCAGTCTCACAGATATGCCACATCACCTTCCCACCACAAGGGCGTGTAGTTTCAAAGCATGCATTTGTCCAGCATTCAGCCAAAGTATCCTGGAGCTAGAAATTGGGCTAGAAAGATGGTTCAGTGGCTAAGAGCACTTGCTGCTCTGTGAGAGGGGTTTGAATCCCAGCATCCACAAGTGTCTCACAGTTCTCTGTAACTCCAGTTCCAGCGTCTCTTGCAGTCCCCACAGGGACCAGGTACGCCTGTGGCACATGCAGGTAAAACCCCTTTTGTTTAAAATAATTAAAGGGGGGGAAAAAGTAGCCTAGACTTCTAACCAATCAAATTGTTGGTTTGGTGACATTTCTGCTAAGATGTCAAGAGGAGTCTGATGAATTTTTCATGTGCTACTTTTGACCCAGAGTTTGGGCCACGTGACATATGCTGACGGTATAATATACATGTCCATCTCTTCCACATTAACCATTGGGCAGGTGGAATATGAAGGCTGCTTCTCAGCAGCCTGAGGTCATCCTGGGAAGTGACCACTCCCACACCTGGGAAGAACAGTCTTCTCAACTCCACTAGAACATTCCATCTCTGTGTGTGTGTATGCACACGCATGTGTGCATCCTCACCATGTGTCTGTCTGTCAGTCTATGCTACGTGTGTGCATGTGTGTGTGTGTACGTGTGTATGCCTGTTTCTGTTCATGTATCTGTGTATTTGTGTATTATATCTGTGTCTGTGTGTGTGTCTGTGCATCTATATGTCTGTTTCTGTATACATGTATGCGTTTCTGTGTCTGTGTTTATGTACATGTGTGTCTGTGTGTCTGTATGCATGTTGTATGTGTCTCTATGTGTGTGCATATGTGTGGTTGTGTGTGTGGCTGTGTGTGTGTGCCTCTGTGGTGCATGAGTGTATTGTGTGTTTATCTGTGTGCATTCATGCGTGTCCATGTGAATCTGGAGGCCAGAAGTCAACTTTGGTGGCTACCCCTCAGGAGTCATCCACTCTTTCTCGAGTCTCTCACTGGGAGCTGAGGCTTTGATGATTGACAAAGGCCAGCAAACCCCAAGGATCCTCCTGTCTCCAACTTACCCTTCCCTGGCCCTAAGATGACAAGCACACTCTGCCCAGGGTTTTACATGGGTTTAGGGGTGGAACTGGATTCTCACATTCATATGGTAAATGATTTACTGACTGAGTTATTTCCCCAGGACCTCCATCTGGATTTTTCTTTTTGTGGGTCTTGTCTGCTTTGATTTAGGTGGGGTTGAATTTTTGAGACAAGGTCTCCTGGGACCAGGCTAACCTGAAATTCACTATGTAGCCTAGGATGACCTCAAACTCTGAATCCCTCTGTCTCCACATCCCAAATGCTAGGGTCATAGATGTGTGCCACCACTACCAACCAACTTCTGAGCCACTCTCACCCAGTAGGGTCCGAATGGACGCTACAGAAACCCTGGTATATTTAACCACTTATAACTTTTCTAATTCAGATTTTATTTCACTCAAGTTTCCACAAGGATCATTATGGAAGCAGCAGACAAATATTTAAGTACACGTTTGTAATGTGATTTCGCGGTGGAAAAATTAAAGGCTGAGAAAATTCCTAGCCATTGACTTCAGTGTTTCAACAAACTGGAAAAAGATTGCAATTATCCCTTAAATGGAAAGTTCTAGAAACACATCTCTCATATTATAACAGAAACCCCACAGACTGAAAATCAAATCCATCTGGGGGTGGGGAAAGAAATTGCATTAAGTTCACTGTAAAATATAACAGC
Source organism: Chionomys nivalis (assembly GCF_950005125.1). Classification (NCBI taxonomy): domain Eukaryota; kingdom Metazoa; phylum Chordata; class Mammalia; order Rodentia; family Cricetidae; genus Chionomys; species Chionomys nivalis. Next base: position 100,242,794 of record NC_080088.1, on the reverse strand, counting down.
TTAATGAGAGAATGTCTGCTATGAGAGTATTTCCTGAAGAGGAGAGAATGAGCCAGGAAAGAAAAAAGAAGGTTACTGCATTTACCCAGTGATTAATATGATCCAGAGCTTTGGTGACTATTCTCAAATTTCCTTCACATCACAATTGAAAGGTTGATATTATTATGTAAATTTTGTAGATGTGAAAAATGAAACTCAGAATTTAAATTGCCTGCCTAAGAGAAAACAACTAATAGAACTAGAGAGGTGGCTCAGCACCCAACAGACCTTACTGCTTTTGCAGAGGACTTGAGTTCAGTCCGGAGTACCCATTTCTGGCAGCTCACAACCACCTGTAGAACTGCAGCTCTAGAGAATCTTCTGCCCTCTTCAGGTCACTGCAGGCACTACACTCAGTGTGTACATATACACATACACTCACTTTCTTATAAAATCAATTTTAACAAATTTTTGAATATAACTAGTCAATACTTCTGAGAGTCTATTAAATATTTCTTTCAAATCTCGCTTATATGTATAATAGAAAACTCGCTTATATGAGTAAAAAACAAAGGAAACTAATAAAATAAAGCAATATAATGTGTAATAATACAAATACATGATAGTGATGTTTCACAGAGTCTGCTGTGAAAAAAGTCCCTGACAAAGGCAACATAAGGGAGATCGTTTCTGGGGGTGACTTAAATATGGCCTCTCTGATGATAACATGTCAAGGTCCATCCACATATATGTCATGTGTTAGCCTATCATTCCTTTTCCTGGAGTAGTAATATTCCATTGCATGGTTACCCCACACTGTATTCAGTTGAGGGGAGTTTGAAACGCTTACCTTTGGTGTTGTGAATGAGCGTTCACCTACAAATCTCTGATTATCTGTTTTCGCCCACTGGGGTATACACTGAGTTGCTGAGTCTTAGAGGAATTCCGTCATCAACTTCTTGGGGAGACAGTCTGATTCTCAGTGGCCATTTTCCTTATAGTCCTGGTATGTGTCCTTCCAGTGCCATTCTGGGAATTAACCCTTTAATCCCCAGGGACCGTCCTGCCCGAGGGTTATATGCACCATGCAGCAAGAGGAATAAACACAAAATCTTGCCCACTAGGCGGTATGTCAGCCCTTCTCATCTTGCATTTGCAAATGCTCCACTCAGGACTTCACCTTCAAGCCAAGTCGTTCTCTTGACCTCTGGTGTCTGCTGCTCTTGAAGCCAATGCCCTTTTGTGTGACTTTTCCTGCAGAGCTATAAGCAAACATCCATTCAATCTAGTTAAAACCCCAATGACTGGCCAAAGAGCTAGTTCACCCAACTCTAGCTAAGGGAACCAATGAGTTTGTTGGGCTTACTTGTATGAGCATGGACAAAGAATTACACACAGGAGCACAGATGATTGAAAGAAACGATATCTTTGAAAAACCCATTAAAGAATGGGTTGTGGCTCACGAATAAACTACATCCCCAGAGATCTCTGAGTGACTTTCAGTTAGTTCTGGTTAGTTCTGACAATGAGAACAGCTCCCTAGCCATTGTAACTGATTATAGAACCTTGGAGAAAAACATTGAAAGGCCTGTAAGTTTCCAGCGCTTTTTGAGACTTGTAAGTTGCGCCTTATTTCTGAGCCTTAAATTCCCTCCACCCAGAAAGAAATGTTTCAGTTTGAAGGAGAGAGCTGTACAACAGCTATAGTCCCCGTTGTCTGATCCAACCCCGATATTAGTGAGAGGACACGATAAACCTGAAAAAGAGTCCACAAGCGGATGTGGGGGTGGGCTATGATTCTTGGTGTGAACCATCAACATGGTAAGGTCTAGAATCATCTGGGAGACAAACCTCTGGGCATGCCCCTGCGGGATTATCTTTATTGTATTCATTGAGGTGGAAAGGCCTTCACATTGTGGGTGACATCATTCTCCCACCCCCGCCAGACTACCTGAGTGAGAAAGAAAGAGAACTGAGAGCATCTTGCACCCCGCCCCCTGCATCCTGATCATGGATGGGACATGACCAGCTGCTTCAAGATTTTTGCCAAGACGAAGTATAACCTTGAACTGTGAGCCAAACATGTCATTTCTCTCTTGAGTTCCTCTTTTTTTTTTTTTTTTTTTTTTTGAATTTTCGAGACAGGGTTTCCCTGCAGCTTTTGGTTCCTGTCCTGGAACTAGCTCTTGTAGACCAGGCTGGCCTCGAACTCACAGAGATCCGCCTGCCTCTGCCTCCCGAGTGCTGGGATTAAAGGCGTGCACCACCACCACCCAGCTCTTGAGTTTCTCTTACTGGGGTATGTTATCACAGTGGTGGAAAAAGAAACTAAGACAGACCCCTGGACCTAGTTGGGGAAGTAGAATATGTTGAAGATTTGAGGATTTGGAGTGAGGGCTAGAGAGGGTCCAGCTGGGGTCGAGATAAGAGCAAAAGCAGACCCGGGTGGGGTGAAAAAATGAAAGGAAAGGGGACACAGCCAGCGTGACAGGTGCTGTCAGTTGGGGCAGAGAAAGATGTGTCAGGATTTTAACAGGGCTCTGGGCTCTGGACTCCAAGACACAGGGGTTTCATAGGGAGTCAGATCCTCAGAGAGAGGTGGGTAGAAAAAGTCAGTGCAGCCTTCGTCAGGTCAAAGAGAGAAAGAAATGCATCTGAGCCTGGATCTCTCTCTCTCTCTCTCTCTCTCTCTCTCTCTCTCTCTCTCTCTCACACACACACACACACACACACACACACACACACACGCCTGCACCTCATTCCAACTAAATTGTGTTAGGGACTCTACGAAAGTCTCGACTCCAGTCACTCTTTGAAATTGAAAATAAAAGCGGTAATATGTTTCTGGCAGGAGCAAATATACAGGAGCATTTTTCATATTATAGATACAAGAGTTTGGGGCATGGATCTTCGCCTTTTGCAGTCGAAGAAGCAAGGAAAGGGTGTTGAAATTTAGAAGAGGTTACCCGCGTTTATGTATTATCTCAAAGCGGGAGAAAATGAAAAATCTGAAGTTTCATCTTCTTTCGGTTTCCAAGGAGACGAGCAGTTTCGCTGTCCAGGATTCTATTTCTCTTTAAATAAGAGGAGCAGGTGCACACTTCCAGTGCAGTGTAAAAAAATGCGGCTCATCGCTTCGACAAGAAGAAGCTTGCGACTGGAACCAGACACCTGACAGGAACAATTGAAGGAAGGATTCAGCTGGCTCGTGGTTTCAGAGAATTTTAGAGGACTGGTAAAGGCACCTGCGGTCGAGGCAGTGGGAGTGTGTGGCAGAGGTCGCTAACACCACAGTGGACCAGGAAGTATAGATGGAGACAGTAACCAGTGACCCAGCTCAGCTCATGGCTCCCCATTGGTTGATTTTTTTTTCCTTACCCACAGGAGCTGGAGAGAGAGCTCGATGGTTAAGAGTGCTTACTGCTTCTGCAGAGACTGGAGCTCAGGTCACAGCACCCATGTGAGCTTAATCCACAACCACCTCTAACTTCAGCTTCAGGGGATCTGACTGACACCCTCTTCTGACCTCCAGAGGCACCTACACCTGGATATCTCTCTCTCTAGCTCTCTCTCTCTCTCTCTCTCTCTCTCTCTCTCTCTCACACACACACACACACACACACGTACTTTTTTAATCCTTTTTAAAAGTCACAGACAGATTTGAGAGATGGCTCGTCACACCATGGTAGTGCCGGGGCCTGGGATCACTCTCCAGAGCACACAGTTAAAAGGCAAGCCTGGTGTCTAGACCAGCAACTGCAGCACTAGAAGACAGAAGGGATCAGAGAAGCCACAAAACACCCCATGAGAATCTTCCTACCTTAGCTCTCACTTTTGCTCTTTATGAGCCGAACCATTAAGTGTACAAAACCAGCTCCTCTTTCTCCATTCCCTCTCCCTTATGGTTAATATCTTCTCAAAAAAAAAAAAAACTGATTTATTTTCCATACCAACTACACTTTCCCCTCCCTCCTCTCCTCTCATTTGCTCCCCCCACCTTCCCTCTGACACCTCCCCCAAATCCTCTCCTCTTCTGTTTCTGTTCAGGGAGAGGCAGGTCTTCCATGGGTAGCAAAAAACAAGGCATATCAAGTTGCTGTAAAAATAAGCATCTTGGCTGAGCAGTGGTGGTGCACACCTTTAATCCCAGAACTCGGGAGGCAGAGGCAGGTAGGTGGATCTCTGTGAGTTGGAGGTCAGCCTGGTCTACAAGAGCTAGTTCCAGGACAGGTTCCAAAGTCACAGAGAAACCTTGTCTTGAAAAAAAAAGAATAAGCATCTCCCCTTGTATAAAGACTGGCCAAGGCAATCCAGGATGAGGAGTAGGGTTTCAAGAGCCAGTCAAAGCAATAGGGACAGTCCCTGCTCTCATTGTTAGGAGTCCCACAAGAAGACCAAGCTACCCAACTGTCACAAGTATGTAGGTGGCCTAGGTTGGTCCCATGCAGGCTCCCTGCTTGTCTGTTCAGAGTCTATGAGCTCCTATGAGCCCAAGTTAGTTGTTTCTGTGGGTTTTCTTGTGAAGTCATTGACCCTTCTGGTTCCTACAATCCTTCCTCTCTCTCTCCAGCAAGATTCACTGAGCTCATTTTAATCTTTGGTCTCTGCATCTGGGCAACATGATCTTACTGCTGTGGTCTTCACATCTCCTGGTTCATTGTCTACACAGTAAGAGATTAGCAAATACTAATGGAATTGATGGATGATTTAGGAGAGGAATGGGTGAGGGGATGTCTGGTTAGCAAAAGCCACTCTCACCTCCAGGGGGTAACAGTGTACTGCGGGGTCTGGAGAGCTGGCTCAGCAGTTAAGAGCATTTGCAGCTTTTGCAAAGGGCCCAGGTTTGGTTCCCAGCTCCCACATCCCACTGTCTGCACCTCCAGTTCCAGGAGATTCCGTGTCCTCTTCTGGTCTTCATGGGTACCTATGCACACACACACACACACACACACACACACACACACACACCATGCCTCCTGCTGGGGACTAAGTATTCAAACACACCCCCAATTCCAGAATGCATGTATGTTTGTGTGTGTTTGTTTCCTTCTTTCTTTGTTTAACTGTTACTCCTTTCATAGAAATTATCTGGACATCCGATCTGGAGTTCCAAGCACCCAAGGCAAACCCTTTTCCTGGGATCCGACACTGAGTTTCCTTCTCCAGAGCAGGGCACCAGAGGACTTTGCATCTAAAGTGTTTTGAAGGAACTGGAGAGATTGCTCAGCAGTGAAGAGAGCCTACTGCTCTTGTAGAAGAAGCGAGTTCAGTTCCCCGCACCCACATCAGATGACACAGAACCACCTGTAACTCTAGCTCCCCAGAATCCCACACCCTTTTCTGGCTTCCCCAGGCACTCACACATATGTGCACACACCCACACAAATACACGTGATTTTTTTAATCAATAAAATAAATCTTTTAAAAAAAACAAATAAAATGTTTTCTATTCTCCTTGACGAATCAGTATGGGGTGAAAGGAAGCTACACTACTACTCTGTGTGATTAGACACGGAAACAGCGTTCCTTTTGGCTTTCTCTTCCTTTGCTCCATTTTTTTTTTCAAGGCAGAAGCAAGCATGAGATAAATCTCTTAGCCTGTCTCCCAACACCCACATAACAAATCTCACTTAAGGCAGATTTAAAATGCAGTATTGTGGAGTGGTACCTATTACTCGTGACAGTGCGATGCTCTTCCCCACAAGTCTGGTCACCATTATATATAATTTATGAATCCAGCCCAGAGACAAGATACAGAGAAAATGAACACAGACGCCAGTGTCTGCGGTAATGAAATCGTTCTCTGGTTTCATGTCCCTCGGAGTTCATGCTCTCATTTCCATTTCTCAATTTCTCTCCGAATGTGTTACCAAAGTGACGGACGCTCCATTACAATGTCTTTCCCTCGACTCTTTTCCCCTGGCTTGCCCCCCTGCCATCCACTAAATGCTGTGGCCTTTTGCTGGGCCATGCACTTATTTTCCAATTACCGTGGGTAAACAGGGATGAACTGGCAATTGAATCGAAGCTTTCAACTCTTTGGATCGGATCTTCTGAAAAATTTCCACAATTGAGACGTAAACATCAAAGCTGTCGTCTGTGGAGATGACAAGTGTTGTGGAAAATAATAATAATCTCTTCATGCAAAGAGCGATTTCTGCAGAGGCATCTTCACCCCCAATGTGACTCAGTGTTCCAAGAAGACACATTTCTGGGTGTGTCGGAGTGATGCTGCCATTTGTTTTCCTTGAGAGAGGCTGCCCATCAAATCTCCATTAGCAGGTTGGAAATGTCTTTAGGAAGCCGACAGGTAGTATTCAGAGGGCTAATGACCGCTGATTTATGAATGCTGCGTGGCATTTCAGCAATTGGAGTCGCAGTGATGACTGGGGCTGCAGCCAGCTCTCCTCACCGTTCAAGCCAGAGCAATCATTCAAAGCCAGTTAAATGATTCTGATGTATGACCTTCACCTTCCAGGGTCCACTCGATTTGCTCTCTCGGTGTGTAAATTCCAAAACTGCAATTCCCCCGCACCCCAGAGAGTCCATTTAAGTCAGCATTATGCATGTACCGAGAACCAGGGAATTCTCCCTTCTCTTATTTCTTTCATTAAATTTACTCAGTACATTCTGCAATTAAAATTTCATATAGATTTCTTCTTATGATTAACGTTTGGCCTTGATGAAACAAGTTCAGATTTGGCCTCTCTGAAGATTGCGGGAGAGAGGGGTGGGTCTGGACAGTGTTTCAAGGGAGGTAAAGAGGGGCTAATGCTCTCATTAGCATTTTGAGCAGACTAAACTGTGAAGGGCTGGCTCTACCCCAAAGTGAAAGACACTGGGGAGCCAGGCCAAGACCAAGAAATAAACCCAATCAGCTTTGAACACTGTGCTTGTTTAGTTCAACGATGTTAAAAGAAAACACTCACCGGCTCTTACATCAGGCAGACATCCTTGTAGATCGGGTAGAGCAGAACCTCTGTGTTTCAGTTAGAGACCTGGTACCCGGAGGAAACAGGGCTTCCCCAGCAAGGCAGAGACATGACCATTCAGAAATTTCTTCCTTCTAAATGTTGCATAGGAGCTTTGCGGGGCGACCATGTGACCAGAACCCGGCATATGAAGCATTAAGGAAAGGCAGAGTTAGGAGCTGGAAGAGGCTCAGTTGATAAAGTCCTTACCTTGCAAGCATGAGGACCCAAGTTAATCTCCAAAATCTAAAGAAAAAAAAAAAAAAAAAAACAAGTAGACCGTATGTGTAGCCCAGTGCTTGGCTTGGGATGCTAGAATTATGCTCATGGGTGGCCAAGTTGGCTATTATTACCCAAGTGCACAACTGGAGCACACAGTGGGTCAGCTGGTTCATCCTTGAATAACACACTGAGTGGCACACAGTAGGTCTAATACGACCCAAGATGCACAGTGGGTAGTTGTCCCACTCGTTACTTAAAACATCCAGTAGTACACAGTAGCTCTGCAGAGCCGTCGGGATGATGTAGAGCCATCAAGAACATTTAGAGGCATCACTCATCTATGAAAGACTATAGGGGGAGAGGATGAGAGATCCTGGATAGTTTGTCTGCTATTTTCCATGGTATAAACTTTCCAATTAAAATTAGATGGTCAAGACTAGGGATGCGGTTCAGTAGTTATGAGGTGGACTACTCTGACAGAGGACACAAGTTCAGATCCCAACATCCACACATCTACCTGTAACTCCAGCTCTGGAGAATGCAATGCCCTCTTCTGGCATTCTTGGCTACCTTCACCGCATGTGCCCATACTCATTCACAGACATATAAGCATATAAACATAATTTAAAATAGGTCTTTTAAAAATGAATATCTCCCATTTTAAGCTAGAGACATAATGCCATTAATCTCATGAGATAACCACTTTTGACTCTCAACAGCAAAAGGACTGAAGGATTAGCTCAGTCAGTAATGTGCTTGTCTTACATGTATGAAAACCTGAGTATCAGATCCCCAGAACCCATATAAGACAAACCAGACACAACTTTACAGAATGTCTGTAAAGTCAGAGCTAAAGATAGCTCAGAGGTAGAGTTTCTGCCTCAAACTGTCCAGTAAGATGCTGGGGTGTGGCTCAGTGATGAATCACCTTCCTAGAATCCCCCAGTGAGGGGCTGGGGTGTGGCTCAGTGGTAGAGCACCTGCCTAGAATCCCCCAGTGAGGGGCTCGAGTGTGGCTCAGTGGTGATTTACCTTCCTAGACTCCTCCAATGAGGGGCTGGGGTGGGGCTTAGTGGTGGAACTCTTACTCAGCACATTCAAGGCCCTGAATTCCAACCCCAGCACTGCAAAAATATAAAAGTAAAAAGGATAAAGCCATGTTGATGGCTGGGACATGGGGTTTTCCCTGCTTACATATCTCTAACGTCTGCCAGACCTTTGGAAGAGAAAGAAAAAATAAGAGAGACAGGGAGAAAGAGAGAAGGTTGGAGCAATGAAACAAAGAAAGAAGGGAGGGAGGGAGGGAGGGAGGGAGGGAGGGAGGGAGGGAGGGAGGGAGGGAGGGAGGACGGACATTGGCAGAATGGATTCTAGAATATGAGTGAGAAAGACCCACTTCTAGGCTCAGTCCTATCACCTCACATCTCAAATTAGATCTTTTTTAAAAGCTGTAAAAGAAGAATCAAGTTCCCTGTCTGTCAAAGGCTTCATGGAAGAGTTCAATAAAATAGGACACGGGATGGTGCCTCCCACCCAGGAGCCATGTGAGCATCCCCCAGGAATCAGGAACTGAAGGAAGTTCACTGAGCAGAATCACTGCTGTCTCCTCCATGCTGCGGGCTTGCCTAGGATGGTTCTCCCAACCTCAGAGCCAAATTGGAGACGAAACAGCATCTGACTTGCCCACTTTTTTCCTCACTGGCTCAAGCCCAATCAAAAGCCTCCTTTGGCAAGTATTCTGTTCCATAATTAGCCAATAGGCTTCGGTAACTCGTGGCCAACTGTTGTTTATCGTGCGAATTCCAAATGCCAGGCAGAACTGCACTGAGGACATGTGGAAACCCCGTGGGGTAGGCCAGCATGCAAAGACTCTAGCTCTGCCAGTGGAGGCGCTTCGTTGTCCAGAAAGTGAGTTTTCTGCCTGGCGCAGGAACCACAAGCCCATCCACTCCGAAGCAAAGCCAGGTCCAGGCAGGTAAAGGCATCCTATGGGGTGTGTGGGTTCTGTGTCTGTGGCCTCTCGGGGCATCTGCTTACCTTCTGCATCACCGAGCAAGAGTGGGCATCACTCTAGGCTGGTGGGTTCATTCTCTCCATTCATTAGAAGAGTAGCAAGCAGCTCAGAGAAGAGAGGAAGTGACGTTTATTGGCAAGCACTGCATCTCTCTGAGCAGAAAGGAGCGCTAGAGCTGGGAGCCACTGTCTCTACGCGGGCCTTGGTTTCTCTAGGATTCAGGCATCCCACTCCTAGTGACTCCTCCTCTTCAAGTTTTGGTCCTCAGGTGTCCACTCATCCCTTCTTTTACAATGACTGGGGCCATGTTTCTATCCACAAACATAGGCGTAATCCCAATAGAACCTCCAACCTGGGTACACAGGCATAGAAAAAGCTGTTGCTTGGTTGAGGTAAAACCCTCTCTTTGTGTTATAACTGGGGAAAGAAACTCACTGCAGGTGAAGAGAAGCACCCACTCCGGAGAAATGTCAACCTACTGCTGAAGACACAAAGGCAAAAGGAGGCTATTCCCTGGTAAAGGGCCCAGGGCCTCAACAGCAGAGCGGAACAGGGTTAACAAATAGAAGACACAGCACGCCACTCGACATCCATAATTCATTTCCTTCGCTTGATCTTTAGAAAGAGAACATTTGCGAAGAGCCCGGTCCCAGGCATGATGCTGGGAACATTTGGGAATAATTGGAACATAAAACATTGTTATGAGTCTTTGCCTAGGTGGAATATATTAATTCACACTAGGGAGAGAGTCTGTTGACAGGCTGCCATGTCCTTTCTAGGCTCCAGAGATGGACTGACTGGGGACAGCGAGGGACTGAAGAAATAATAGATAATCTGACTCGGGGGCACACAGAAATGCTGGCTGGGTGGACTAGGATCTCTACGGACAAACCTCAGCACCCCAGAATCTCAGTGTTTATTATGTATCATTGAACCGAGTGGCAGGTTACTGCATACAGCTGATCAGGCACTGACGTTATTACCAGTAAATAAGGAGGCAGGGTCTATACTAGGCAGCTGGATAAAGGAGGCAGGTTTAACTAATTTCAGTAGACATAGTCTGTTCAGGGGAGCTGTCTTCAGGCCGTAAATATCCAGAGGAAGAAAAACTCCATGGACATTTTCTATACGCACAATCAACATTCACACTCAGACCAGGAAGAAAGACTCTCCTGTTTGCCTGAGCCTAGCCTAAGGCTTTGCATTTCCCCACAAGTCTGAGGCTTTGGGTCCTTGGCATGGCCATGGCCCACGTTCACTGAGGACTTCACTCACCCAGGGCTTCCTCTGCTCCAACAACAAAGAAATAATCCCCTCCAGGTGTATCTTGGTGAAGCAGTGGCTTTACAGGGGTCCCTTACAAGAGCACAGGGGACTTGCGCACCTTCGCTACCAAAAAGCTAGACACACCCACATGGTGATTACTAAAAATCCATGGGCAACTACACCACTGAAGCATCTCCTCTTACCTGCAATTTTTTTATCTCTTGTGTAACTTTGGGGAAAAGCCTAACAACTCTAATAAGTTTCCAGAGCCCTGGGTTCTTGTAAGTTGTTTCTGTGTTTCGGGATCTTCCCCCATTCCATGAAAGAATGTTTCAACCCATGGGAAACATCTACATAACCAACACATAAAGCAAAGCCACCGCTATCCCAGCCTTTTGTTACATGAATTGTTCCAGGGGAAGTGTGAGCAAACAGCAGCTTAGCTTGGGTAGGTCACTAACATCAGACCAAAGATTGGTAGGGGACAATTCTGTATTCTGTCAATTATGTTTTAAATAAATACTGATTGGCCAATAACCAGGCAGGAAGTATAGGTAGGATAACCAGACAGGAAGTAGAGGCAGGGCAATGAGAACAGGAGAATTCTAGGAAGGAGGAAGCCCATTCCTTACAGTCCTGTCCAGACACGGAAGAAGCAAGATGTGACCTACCTGCTGAAAAAGGTACTGAGCCATGTGGCTAACATATACTAGAATAATGGATTAATATAAGTTATAAGAGCTAATACAAAGCCTGAGCTAATGGACCAATCAGTTTATAACTTATGGAGACCTTCTGTGTGATTCTTAGGGACCTAACGACTGTGGAAACCAGGCAGGACAGAAACCCCAACAAGCAGGCCCTCCTGTTACAAAGAATGAGTCTGTTTGAGTTAGGAGCAGTGAGTGTTTCTTTACTTGCATGAGCATAGACCACCAGAAAGCCAACCCCAACAAAGGTATGTAACAACTGACAAAAGCTGTAGCCTTGGAGCTCCTGGCACAATTTTCGGTACGCTTCATGGAAGCAAGTTGCCTCTCCACCAGGAATTGTGACTGCTAATGCAACCTTAGGGAGAGACCTTGTGAATCTTGTAGCTTTCTGAGCCTTGTAGGTTTCCTGAACTTTCTGAACCTTGTAAGTTGTGTGAGTATTTTGAGCTCCCTAGGCATATACATTGCATGCATTTCCTGAGCCTTGTACGTTTCATGAGCTTCCTCTTTGCCATTTCCATTCAGAGAAAGCAACTACACGTTGTTGCTCAATTAGGCAAGAAGACAGATCTGAAAGCATTATCAAAGCAATAAGACACCATAGATGAGCAGACTTGTAAAGGACCAAGTATGAGCCTGGTGAGGTAATGGTCAATCTTGCCTAGTGGGAGAAGCTCGGGAGTTACTTCCTACGACAGAATCAGTTAGGTTGAGTGGATATTTATGAAGCAGTCATGGGAAGCAAAGGCACTGATGAGTGAAACATAATGACAGTGTGACTGCTGACAGCCATTCAGTTAGTTATCCATAGGGTCGGTGTGAAAGGAGTCTCAATGTGAGAAAAGACTGGAGAAGTGGGGAGAGGGCAGTTTGAGCTGATCTTAACTTGTCCTTCTACCCAACAAAACGTCAGTCCTTTGTCTGCAAGCTAAGGAAACTGTGTGATCTGTTTTGGGAAGCACAAGCATAGAGAAGGTATGACAGAGATGCACACACATGGTCAGACACGGGGTCAGAGAAGACATCTGTTGTGTGTGTGTTTATGCCCTGGTAGGAAGAGGATGCAGATACAATGCAGGAACCAAAATTAATCACCTAGACCTCACCACTGTCTAGAGAAAAAAATAACAATAAACAGGGCAGATAGGTCCTGGGATGCACCTACAGGGTTTACAAGGAATGACCTCTACTATCACAGCTTCTCAGGCCCTGTCGGTGCTGTCCATAAAGATACACAAGTAGTGGCTGTAGCCCTATGGAGAGAGCCATTTGAAGAACTTCAGGAACAAACTTGATCCTTCAAGCTCTATGACACTCCATGTGCTACATTCCCAAGACAAATGAGAAGAACAGCAATACAGTGGTGTGGAGAGACCTCAGGCATGAAAAGAGATTGCTGTGCAAGCGTAAGGACATGGGCTCAGACCTTCGGAGCCCATCTAAGGAGCCCGGTGTGCCGACCTGTCCGCAATCCCAGCGCTGGGGAGGTGCAGGTGAGAGGATCCTTGGACCATGCTGGCCAGCTGCTCTTGACAAATGAGTGAGCTCCGGGGCCAGTGAGAGCTTCCTTCTCATAAAGTAAGGTGGAGAGAGATAGTGACGATACCCAGCATCAGCCTCCAGGGTTCAAACACATGCACACCCATGCACATACATACATCACATACAAATATGTGTGTGTAAGCTCATGTTTGTATTATGTATGTATGTATGTACATCTCTGAAGTTGGCCCTGGCCTGAGCTTTTGAATCATTCTGAGCACATTCCCTTAATTAATTCAGCTCCTACATGAACACTTGTTAGAATCTTTGTGGTCTGAATTGTGGGGCACCGAACACTTGTTAATATTCTAGACTAGACATGGAGAGGCAAGGAGATAGGTTTTATGACAACAGCATCACTGCTGTGAAAGGGGACCTGCCAGTGATCACATGAGCCCTGACTTGTAGCACAGGTCTTTCTGTATCTGAGGAGGAAGAAAGAAGATTACAAGCTTTGAAGCCTAGCTGGGGCAATTTGGACAAACTGTGCCTCAGAACAAAATAAAAACTAAAGAGGGACTGAGAGTGTAACTCAGTGGTAGAGCACTTACCTACAATTCAGCAGTAAAACTCATGCCTAGAATCCCCCAGTGAGGGGCTGGGGTGTGGCTCAGTGGTAAAGCCCCTGCCTAGAATCCCCCAGTGAGGGGGTAGGGTGTGGCTCAGTAGTAGAGCCCCTGCCTAGAATCCCCCAGTGAGGGGCTAGGGGTGTGGTTCAGTGGTAGAGCACCTGCCTAGAATCCCCCAGTGAGGGGCTGGGGTGTGGTTCAGTGGTAGAGCCCCTGCCTAGAATCTCCCAGTGAGGGGCTGGGGATGTGGTTCAACAGTAAAGCACTTGCCTAGTATACACAAAGCCCTAGATTCAATTCTCCGAACTTCAAAAACAAAAAGAAAAGGAATAAAAAGGCTCTACCCAATATTTTTACACCCAAATTCACAGCAGCCTTATACACAAGAGCCAAAAGATGGAAGCAACCCAAGTGCCACGCGTGGATGAATGGATGAATACATATGCAAAAGGTAGTCTAGCCACACAGGCGTAGCATTCACTCATACAAATGAATGAAATTCTGATGGCTGTGTAACATGGACGAGGCTTGCACAGATGCTCAATGAAACAAGTCAGTCACAAAAGAACTGCCTCGTAATTCTATTTATATGAGCCATCTAGAAAATCAAATCCGTACAGAATGAAAACCGACGTTCCCCGGGACCGGGGGAGAACTGGAAGTCACTGCCAAGTGAATGCCAAGTTTCTGTTTGGGGTGATGAAATTTGGAAGTCAATAATGGTTTTAGTCGCACAACATTGTACATGTATTAAATATCAGTAAGTCATATTTAAAAATGCTGTGTTTGACAAATGTTATCTATATTTTACCACAATAAAAAAAATAGTCAGGATTTTTAAAAAAAGTGATCAGAGATTGAAGGACAGAGGCTGTATTTGTTTCTTTTCTCATTGCTCTGGCAAATTCATGACACAAAACAGCTTATGGAGGGAAGACTTTATCACAGCTCACAACCTGAGGGTACATGCAGTACACCTTGATGAGGAAGGCATGGGAACAGGAGCATGAAGTAACTAGTCATGTGGCATCCACATGCAGGAAGCAGAGAGAGATGGATGCTGGTGCTCAGCTCACTTTCTCCTTTTTATTCTGTCTAGGATCTCAGCCCATGGGATGGCTTTACATACAGTAGCAGGTCTTTCTATCTCAATATAATCTCTCAAAAAACACCCTTAGAGATGCCCTCAGAGGTGTACCTCCCTTGACTGGAGAGATGGCTCAGTGATAAAGAACACTAGCTGCTTCTCCAGAGGTCCTGAGTTCGACTCTCACCATCCATGTAGTAGCCCACAACGTCTCTAACTGTAGTCCCATAGGACCCAGTGCCCTCTTCTGGTGTGCATACATGCAAACAAAACACCCAAATGCATAAACAAATAAATCTTTTTCAAAAAAAAATGTATCTCCTAAACCAAGTTGACAATGGAGAGTAACCATCACAATGACATTGGCAACAACAGACTCCAAGTGCTGGATATTAAAAATAAATGAGCAAAACCAGCATGATGGCCCATGACTGTAATCCCAGAACTGGAGAGGCTAAGGCAGAGGACTTTACTTTGAAAGTCAGCCCATACAGTATAATCCTGCCACAAAAAAATAAAATATACATTTTATACACATTATATTATATGTATACGTTATATAATAGATGCATACCTAGATGTGCAGATATAATGACCCTGCCAAAATATTGTGTGTATGTATACATACATGTATGTATGCATGTATGTATATGTGTGTGTTGTGTGTGTGTGTATATGCATGTGTACATGTGTGTATATATATTAAGACATTCTCTCAATGGATGTACTTGTTGCTCTTCCAGAGGATCTGAGTTTGGTTTCCAGCACTCTTACTGAGAGGCTCACAATCACCTATATCTCTAGCTCCCGGAGATCTGATGCCTTTTTCTAGCCTCCTTAGGTTCCCCAGACATATGTGCCACACACATAGGTACGTAAATAAAAAACAAAAATAAATCTCTTTTAAAAGAGCATATCAGGGCATGGTAGGTACAAACCTTTAATCCCAGCACTTGGGAGGCAGGCCTCAGGTGGATCTATGTGAGCTCAAGGTTAGTCAAGACTGCATAGTGAGACTCTGTTAAAAGACAGAAAAAAAAACATTTTATTTGCACACACACACGCACAGAGAGAGAGAGAGAGAGAGAGAGAGAGAGAGAGAGAGAGAGAGAGAGAGAGAGTTATAGAAGGGCTTCTGGGAGGAAATGGTAACTGAATGTGCTATTGGAGGTGCTAATTTATACAAATAGGAGAAGGAAACCTTGAACAAGAACATCACAGAACAGTTTTTCCTTCTTCAATTCTTGGTAGAATTCAAGTAGGTGCTGTCATTGGAAAATGACAGCATTGTCATTTTTTGAAAATGTCTCCCCGGAGCCTCCTAGAAGCCTTGTATACTTGGTCTCCAGTTTGCAGCACTGCTTTGAAGGTTGTGGAGCCTTTAGTAAGTGGGGTCTATCTAGTGGAAGTAGGTCCCCAAGCCAACTCTGTCTGTGCCCTCGTCTACCACCACATGATGAGTCCCCATGAGATGCATGCCCTCTCCCGGGAATTATATCTTTTCCCCACCATGATGGGACTGGGTCATGAACTCAGGTCCTCTGGAAGAACATAAACCACTGATACACACACACATAAGCTATTGAACCATATGTGTCCTTTTAGTGCCCAATATGGAGTTCCTTCCTGCCTTCCTCCCCTCCCTCCCTCTGGGAGAAAAAACCAGCCACACCCTATAAAGAATGACTTTTCCAATCTCACCACCCAGTCAAAATTTGAAAGGCACAGTTGGGCTCGCTCTCCCAGAAGGCCCCACTTTGCTGAATCCACACTAACCTTCATGTTTGAATCCCGTCACACTCCTGAGCTTTCCCACAACTCTAAGAACTCAGTTGATCGCTACTTTGAAAAGTGTTCCAATTTGGGATCCCAAAAACATTCTGTGCTCCCCCTAATCCTCTGCAATACCCTGTGCACAAGTTTTGTGTGAGTGCATATATGTGTGCGTATGTTTGCATGTGAGGGCAGGCAAATGTGTGTGTGCATGTGTGTGCTCGTGCACGGGAGGCCAGAGGACATCCCAAGTGTCATTCCTCAGGTGCCAGCCCTTTTGTTTGCTTATTTGTTTTGAAGCAAGTTCTCTCAAAGGCCCAAGACTTGCTAAGGAAGTTGAACTGACTGACCAACAAGCTCCAAGGCTTTGCTTTTCTCTGTCTTCCTAACACAAGTGTGTACCACCGTGCCTGGATTTTTTTTTTTTAACATATGCCCTGGGGATCGAACTCAGTTCCTCACGCTTGCAAAGCAAGTGCTTTAACTACCGAGCTATTTGGTCAGTCTCGCCGGCGTGCTACGAACAAATCATTCGTGGAAATGTAATGTTGATTCTCACCATATACAGAAGCTCATTAAAGACCCGGCGACGTCCAGCAATGTTTAACTTTGGTTTTACCCAATGTGCTTTGCGAAATTATCTGTCCTTATGCACCTGACTGCATCTGATTAACACTAGTTAATATCTGCCTACACCTGTGCCCTCGTGCTCCCTGGGTAAGGAAATGTGGCCATAATAGATTCACAAGCAAAGCCTTGTCTTCCCCAGAATGTAGGCTCATGGAGGGTAAAGTCTACATTTGCGATTTCTCTCAGCCCATCCCTCCACAACGCTCAACACAGCACCTGACAGTACCTCCTGATGGATCCTGTTGCCTTGACAACCAGCTCAGAGTTGCTATTTCAGGACATTCTCTCCATCCTTGGAGCCCCAGGAAAGCAACGAATGCCATAAGGCATTAGTCTGAGTGTGCAGCCTCTTCCGCAAAGTGGCGTTAATAATGTCCCGAGCCTCTCATCAGCCAGGGCTCTCCGAGACAGGAAGGAGAGGCTGCTAGTGACAGATCACCAAAGCCAATCTCCTCAAGAGCGGGATGCTAACAGCAACTGCTCCATTCTCTTTTATTTTCCCAGCTAATTTGGTAGGTGGGAAGTGACACCGAATTGTTTACAGCCTCCCTTCTTAGAGGTAATGTGACCCCTCCGGTCTCTGTCACATCACGTCTTCCGTCACTGTCAACAGCTCCTCTGTGTGCAAGAGCTCTTTATGGAGATTGCCAAAGCCCAGGGGTGTCCTGTCTGAGGGCCTCTAATTATGAGAAGAGTGCCATTTCCACCTGGTCCCAGAAAAGAGGGGATGCTGACGATTCCTCCCTCCTCAGCTAAATTCCAGTGGCTGCTTCCTATTCTGGTCCCCAAGTTGCCTCCCTTCTGGTCTATGGTGAGCCCAGGAGTCCTGTCAGGGATAAAGAAATGCCTTCAAAACACCAGTTTATGGGCTGGAGAGACGGTTCATCAGTTAAAAGCCTGTACCAATCTTTCAGAGGGCCTGAATTAGGTTCCCAACAACTACACGGTGACTTATAACCACCTATATCTCCCGATCCAAGGACATTGATGCCCTCTTCTGGACTCTGCAGGCACCCACAGGCAGATACCCACATGCGGATATAAATAATTTTTAATTAATTAATTAGGGTCTAGAGAAAGGCTTAGAGGTTAACAGTGCCTGAGTTCAGTACCCAGCCTCCAAGTTGGATAACTCACAACTGCTTTTAACTCCAGCTCCAAGGGAACACAATACCTCTGGCCTCCACGGGCACCTGCACGCATGTGCCTATAGCCACACTTGGACACATATACATAATTTAAGAATAATAAAAATAAATATTTGTTAAACATAAATCTGACAGTCTGCCTCATCACCTAGGAATAAAAAGATATTTATGGGCAATTTGAAGTAGGTAAACACAAGAAATCGTTTAGGAAGTTAGAACTGTACTTGGCATGAGCCATGCAAAAACTTGCATCTACTAATGCACTCAGTACCTGAGACCTTTATCTGTATGGACTACGCAAACATACCTCTTCCTGAACTATGTACCAGACAGCCTGTTAACAACCTAGGATGCCCACTCCCGTCAAGTCATATGCACACCCCTCTTGAGATGGAGAACTAAGTTTCTCTGCCCCTTAGAAACCATCAAACTTAAGCAGATTCTACATAGTTGTATTTCAGTTAGCCAGGCATGGAAGCTGGGCAGCTGATCCAGCCTAGACTGGTTTGAGGATGCACGTACAATAGGGCAAACTGTGTCCTCTAAGTGAGCGTTTAGAGAGAACCTCCTATTTACCACCTTGTGCCCATTCATAATTGGGTATGCATGTGATTAAAAGCAGATGCCTCACGGGAAAGCAGGTACATGTGTACATGAGTAATGGCTTATGTAAGCCAAGTCTGTCCATCAAAACAGAGACCCAGGGCCTAAGGTAGAACCTGCTCTGGTTATTTTGCTAAATGGCCATGCTGTCAAAATGCTTTCTAAATATTTATGCTTCTACCCATAGACCTTGGCTACTCTAACCTTGGCCTGAGGATCTTCTTCTTACATCACCAGAAAGTTACATAACTCATCAGAGGGCTGAGAACAAGAGACTAAGTGTCAGCCCTAAATGGGACACCTATATCACCCACACGTACACCCCACTGAGGTTCAGGGAGCATCATGGAAAAGCGTGAGGATGAGCATAGTAGCCAGACAGTGGGAGGAGAGCTGTGGTCATTCTTCAGAGCAGGACCCAGCTGTTGGGTCTCCCAGTCACGAACTCACAGCAGCTGCGGTCACCTGTACAAATGAAGCCTGCCAAAATTCTGAAATGGATGGGGAGGTGTTCTCCAGGCCCCAACCCACACTGATGAACTATTTATCAGCAATGGTAGCTGCTGAGGGAGGGAGGATTCCCAGACTCTAATCAGGGCCCTTGAGTTCCCTGACTCATAGTTCCCCTGTCAGTCTCGAAAGCATATCTGACCCATTCTATCGTTTTGTATATAGTTACTCTGTTACTTGTTTTATTTTTATTTTTTTATGCCTATGGGTGTTTTGCCTGCATGTATGTACCATACGCATGCTATGTCCACAGAGGACCAAAGAGGGCATCAGATCCCCTGAGACGAAGTTAGAGATGGTTGGGAGCTGCCATGTTGGTGCTGGGACTCGAACCTGAGTCCTCCAGAAAGGCAGCCAGTGCACTTCACCACTGAGCCATCACTCCAGCTCCTACTCGGCTACTTTGGCAAATCTGTATGAGCCTTTATCTCAATTCCTTGGAAACACACAACTTAGACACACACACCCTGACCACCCAAAACAAGATGGCTAGAAACAGTAGAAGGGCTGCCTCCAGGAACAGATATGCAACGTTAGAAACTGATGCCCACCATCGCTGTGTTTACTTCTGTGCCCTTCCTTACACTATGATGCACGTGTTCCTATTAACCACGGCTCAGTGACAGACCATCTCAAAGCATGAAGGCTCGCTATGCTTTAAATACGATTTGTATCCCTCTTTCAGATGAACTTCGTGGCCTAGGAGTTTCCTCCCACTGTGGAACTTCTAAGAAATGAAGCATAGCCAGGTCTGGTGGTGAGCACCTGTAACCCCAGCAATATAGGCAGAAGTTTCTGTCTCACCAGACGCTCCCCCCCCCCAAAAAAAAACACATAGAGGCTTAATATTAATTACAAATGCTCAACCGATAACTCAGGCCTGCTATTAGCTATCTCTTATATTTAAATTGATGTGTATTTCTTATCGATGCTTTGCAACGAGGCTCATAGTTTGTTACCTCATTTTGTACACATCCCACTTCCTCTGTGACTGCTGGCATCTCCTCTCTCCACCCTTTCTCATCCCAGCATCCTTAGCTTGACTGTCTACCTATACTTCCTGCCTGCTACCGACCAGTCAGCTTTTTATTAAACCAAGTCGAGTGACAAGTCTTTACAGTGTACAAGAGGATTATTACACAGCACAAGACCTGGAAGTCTGAGGAAGAAGATTAAGAGTGCAAATGTTTGACGGTAGCCTGGGCTATAAAACAGGTTTCATGCCAGCCTGGGCCACACAGAGAGATTATCTCAAAAAAAATAAAAAAGAAGAACTGGAGAGAGGTCTCAGCTGACTCCCACAAGTTATTCTCTCAATAGCACATGCTTGCCACGGTACTCATAAGACCCCCTTGCACATATATAGAAATAATTAATGAGCTAATTAATTAATTAGACAAATAAAAAGCAGTTTAGGTGTTGTTGTTGTTGTTGTTGTTGCTGTTAGATTGCAATCCAGGCAGAGCTTTTATCTGTTGGGTTCTTGACTCCTGTGCACATAGGCCTCTCCTCTGGGCTGCTTCACAGCCCGAGGCTCAGAGCGTTCTAAGTACCTTGCTGGCAAGAGATGGAAAGTGCAGTTCTCTTCCGACCTGAGCCCAGGCACTACTGAGCCTTCTTTATTCCCACTGCTCCATCAATCGCTGCAACCTCTTGATAGAAGAAGACCTGCCACAGTTCCCGCCTTTCAGTGAGGAAAGTTCCAAAGACTGTGAGGTCATCTTTCCTTAACGAATCCCCAACCCCTCAAAGAAAGGAAAAGCAGGCATCATTCATGCAGAAGCCACTGTGGACCCCGTTCCAGGACCACTCCAAACATGCCTTTTCGTTCTCACGATGATTATGCATGTGGAGGTTTTGGGTTGGGTTGGGTTGAGCTTATTTCCTCCCTCATTTGAAAGGTGGGGCCAAGCTCAGAGATGTTAAGGGATGCTGCTCTCAGATGCTACCCACTTTGATTTTTCTGAGACACAGTCTCTTACTGGGACCTAAGGTTCACCAATTAAACTGGGCTGGCTGGTTAGCCTTACTCAGCGTTCTACCTGCCTCTGCCTCCCTGTGAAAGACCCTACAGACCCCCTCCTCAGAACCCGCAGCTAACAGGCTCCCGGGAGAACATCCTGTTTGCTTGAAAGATTCTCAGGATCAGCAGCTAGCCTGCTCTCGTGAGAGGAAAACAGGATATCTATAAGATAGGACATCTACAAAGCGGGATGACTGCAAAGTAGGATATCTATAAGATAAGAACAGGATGTCTGCTGCCAGACATCCATGCTGGGAGAGGAAAACCATTCATGCCCCCGGCCTCAATCCGATAACCACGCTTCTGCTTCTGTAAAACTTGCTTTTGCTGCCCTCTTTCCTATAAAAAGACCTCCTCCCAGTCTGGAGGCGCGCAAGTCCTCCAAAAGACTTTGCCGCCCGCAGGTACCTGCGTCTACCTAATAAACCTCATGCAGTTTGCATCCGACCCGTGGTCTCGACCTGGTCTTTGGGTCCGGGGGTCTCCACCTGAGGGAAGGTCCCTACCGGGGTCTTTCACCTGCAATGCCATTGCAAACACCTATTGCTACACTGGCTTTTTATATAGGCCTGGGGATCCCACTCTGGTCCTCAGGTTTGAGCAGGAAGCTCCTTACCAACTGAACCATTTCCCCAAACCAGGCAACTCCTGAGTCGGAAAACAAAAACATGAAAGGGAAAGCAAAGAGTTTCCAAAAAAGTCTAAGAGATCACATACACAATTCAAACATTAAAGCAGTTCTCCACACCTAGATGAGAAACCCCAAAGCTATAAAGTTAAACCCCAAAGCTATAAAGTGATCGTGTGCACTTTAAACAAGAACTGTAAGTGAAGACATATGTGGGAAAGATGAAGTACTTGTTTAAGTTAGCTTTGACAACTAGACGCAGTTTAGAGTCAACCTCAAGCAGGAAGTCACAATTGAGGAACTGCCCAGATTGAATTGGGCTGTGGGGGGGGATCGTCTTGCTTGTTAATCGATGCAGGAGGGCCCAGCCCACTGTGGGCAGCATCATTCCCTAGGCAGATGGTCCTGAGCTATATAAGAAAGCTATATGAGCGTAAGCCTGTGAGCAAGCCAGCCAGCAGCATTCCTTCACGATTTCTACTTCAAGTTCTTGCCCTGACTTCCCTCAATGATGGGTTGTGACCTGGTGTGTAAGGCAAATGAACCCTCTCCTCTCCCATGCTGCCGTTAGTCATGGTATTAATCCAGCAACAGAATGAAACCAGAACAGTAGTTACAGTACAGATAAGTGTACAAGAAATGATAAACACCGCAATGAAAAACGGGAGTCGATGATCTATGTCAAGAGCAAAGCCGCCTGACCGCTCATAGTGCGAAAAGATGCTCACACTGGCTGCTGGTCAAAGAGATGCAAATTAACCCGGCAGGCACTGCTCACACCTGGTATGAGCTCCTGGTAAGGGAGGGAGTCCAGTGGGAGGTGTTTCTGCCTTGGGGAAGATCAAGCAGGTAGCGTTGATCACAAAATTAAAACCGGCTCTCCTGTGACCCAGATTTCTACCCTACAAAGTGGTGGCATAGAAATGAAAGGCACCATCTGTGAACAGTAGTATTCACCCTGGGGCAAAAATCTGGACACCGCATCAATAGCTGAATAAGTAGCCAAATACTTAATGGTCCACCTGCACCATGGAGAGAGTGCACAGGCATTGAGAAGGCCGGGGTCAGAGAGAGGGGGCGCACTGGGTGAAGGCCTGATGACCTGAGTTCCATCTCTAAGATGCACATGACGGAAGGAGAGAGCTGACTCCTGCAAGTTGTCCTCTGACCTCCATACGCACATGTACACAGTGCACACAATAATAAACAAATATAACTTAACATTTTTTAAATAAAGAACAGAGTCTGCCCAATGGTTGACAAGTGGTGTTTCTCAAGCTTTGAGTCGGTCTCCCCCAGCCCCACTCACATAGTAAATGCTAAGCTTTATTGCGACTCTGAGCATCTGGATGTAGAATCAAATAGAATCAGCATCCAGACAGCCACAGATGATTGAATAGTTAAATGGGGTTTCCTTAGCCTCCCTAGAACCAGTATTATTCTCAGGAAGAAGGCTCTCTTTAGAGACAGCTTGGTGGTAAGGCTTCTGTCAAGAAAGCATGAGGCAAGCAAGAATGAGAAAGAGTTGAGAACCCATGTAAATGCCAGGTGGGCGCAGTGACCCATCTATGATCTCAATATAGAAGCATAGATGAGCATTCCCAGAGAAAGCTGGGTAACGGGGCTAGCCAAAATGGTGGGCCTCCAACTTCAGAGAAAGACTCTGCCTCAACCTGTGAATTAGAAAGTGATTCATGAAGCTATCTGGGGCCAACCTCAGGTATCCACGTGGACACTCACGTATGTGCACCTGCACACGTGCAAGTATGTACACATGCACCCCACACACACATAAAACAATGTCCTCTGGGGGCTGGAAAGAGTGCTCAGTGGTTAAGGGCACTTGCTGCTCTTCCAGAGGACCTGAGTTCTTTTCCTGGCACCCACGTCAGCCTGTAAGCACAGTTTCCTGGGATCTGACACCCTCTTCTGGCCACCATGGGCACCAGCACACATGTGGCATACACTCACACAGACACATGCACAAACACATTGAAAAACACAATACTCCTCTCTCTCCTCCTTTTCCTTCTTTCTCCCTTCTGCCTCTCTGCTTCCTCGCTTCCATTAAATAAGCAGTTCCCCTCTGCCTTCTGCTGGCGTCACGATGCTCTGCCTCGTCTCACACCCAAAGCAAGGGGGTCAAGCAACCGTGGACCAAAATCTCTGAAACCGTGAGCCAAAGTACATCTTTCTTCCTTTAAGCAGTATCTTCCCAGGTACTTTTCCACAGTGACGGGAATCCAGCTAATACACCCTCGAGCTGCTGAATAGCTATGCATCCTAGAAGAGCTGTTCAAATTTTCACTTCGTCTGGAACGAGTTCCCAGTTCATCATTACCTCTCCCTCCTCTATGCTCCAGGAGCATTCGGGCACATCCAACTGCAGGGCTCGCTCTTCTGAGATAACTCATTACTTTCCTAGCTTTCTGTTGTGACCCCCTAATGGGAGAAACTACATCTGACCTCCCTTCTGTTGTCCTTGAGATACCCGGTACCTCCCCCAAGGCTCACGTGTTGTGGTCTTAGTCCCTAGCTGATGGCACCGTGGAGAGGTGACTGGCTCATAAAGGGTTTCCCTTCTTCTGTGGATTAATCCATTAAGGAAGTCAAAATTAAGAAAGAGTCTTAGAAGGCAAAGCCTCAATAAAGGAAGTAGATCACGTTGAAGGACATCTTATCCCTGACCACTTCCTGTCTCTCTTTCCTGCTTCCTGTCTGCCATGCTATGAACAGTCCCTGCCACACACTCCCACTGCCATGATAGTCAGCCTCAGCTCAGGTTTGAAGCAATAGATGTTTTCAAAGAAGGACGGGAACCCCCTGAAACTATGATCCAGAATAAATCTAGACTTCATTTTCTTCTCAAAGGTTTACCACAGCAACAAAGAGTCTACATGCTTTTATGACCACTGTGACTTAGGACTGAACATAGAGGAAGTGATTCATAGGTGACTGTTGAATGAACGAGGGGCTGGAATCCGAAACAAAGACTTGAGCCTGTCACCTGAATACAGAAAGAGACTGCCTAGCAGTGGACAATCATTCTTCCATCTTACACAGTTCTTTGCTTCCAACACACTGATTTCATAATGAAAATGTCTTTAATGGGAGCAACATGGCAAAAAGTAATTAACTCTGTAATTGAAATTTAGAACTTTACAAGGATTAACAGCAGAGTCGAATTGAATCATACATCTCGGCGAGGGTTGCTGGAATAAGCCAATCGGCAGCAGATTGGCCGGCAAGGAGCTGAGGCTATTGTTCCGCGAATGACAATGACACTGACAGGACCAGCTTGTGTCTGTGTGGTGAGCAGTCTCCCTAATTGATGTGGGGATGCCAATCAACACTGGCAGGAGACACTGTGCACTATAAGAGGAAAGGTGTGTATGTGAGTGTGTGTATGTGTGTAATGTGTATATGTGTGTGTGTATGCGTTTGTGTGTATGTGTGTGTGTATGTGTTTTACAAATGGGTTATATATGAATACACAGGTTTGTGGAGACCAGAGGTCAAATTTGGCGGCATTCCTCAGACACCCTCCACCTTGGTTATTTTTGGGTTCTCTTGTGTTCTCTTGTGTTGTTAATTTTTGAGGCAGAGTCTCTCACTGGCTAAGACTGAAAGGCTAAGTTTCAGGGATCCCCTTATCCTGCCTTCCCGGCGCTATGATTAAAATATGTGCCACCCCAGCTGACTTTTTTATTTGGGTTCCAGGACTGGCGCTCAGGCCTTCTTGCTATCTCTGGGGCCCCAGGCTGTTTGTCTGTTTTATGAGCAGAAAATTCCACCACTGTCTGTGCTGATGCACGGCTGTAGCGGAAGTGAAAAGAGCCTGTCCATTTGGGTTTCTAAGGCTGTAACGAAATACCATGACCAAAAGCAGCTTGGGGAGGAAACGGTTTATTAGGCTTATGTTTCCACATTATCAAAGGAAGTCAGGACAGGAACTCAGACAGGGCAGGAACCTGGAAGCAGGAGCTGATGCAGAGGCCATAGAGGGGTGCTGTTAACTTGCTTGCTCATCGTGGCTTGTTCACCCTGCTTTCTTATAGACCCCAGGACCACCAGCCCAGCAATGACACCACCCACAATGACCTGGATCCTCCCCCAACAATCACTAAGACAATGCTCTACAGACTTGCCTATAGCCCAGTGCTATGTAAGAGTTTCTCAATTGGGATTCCCTCCTCTCAGATGACTCTAGCCTGTGTCTAGTTGATATAAAATTAGCTAGCACAGAACCCTAGTCTCCAAGTCAGTAAGAAAGATGCAAATACCAGAGAATCAATAATAGCACAATCTTTTTTGAGGTTTATTTTATTTTTATTTATGGAGATGGTCTTGTCCATGTGGGGACATGTACATGAATGTGAATGTATGTAATTGTACTATAGCAGAGACCAGAGGCTTCAGATCCCCTGGAACAGTAGTTACAGACACTTGTGTACCCTCTAAAGTGGACACTGGGAGCCAAACTGCTGAGTCATCTCTCCAGCCCACCAATGGCGGAGTGCTTGAGTATGGGCATCTGTCCGTGTTCTTGGAGGCTCTGGAGCCTCACTCGACTACCAGCTTTTCTATGGACCTGCACTGACCGAGAACCTCACAGAGGACATGTCTTCCCCGAGTTCCCACAGCTTTTCCTCCTCTGTGCGTGTAAGGAAGCCACCGGTAAGTGGGAGATGAGTGATAACTCACTGCCTGGAGGCAGATGGGGAGCTATATTTAGAGGCCCTTCAGAGGAAGAATTAATGCCATTAAGAACACATCACAGGCCAAGAAAATGAGAGTGGCAACGTGTTCCAAACGGCTCATGAAACAAAAGAAGGGAAAGGAAAGAAGCCTTCATTTGTGCCCCCTGAGGGAGCTGTAAGCATCCCCAAATTCACATGCTGATGTAATAACCCCTAGACTTGGGCATACCGAATACACAGAACTTCAAAGGCCATTAAAGAAGTAATTTAGGTAAAATGAGGTCATATTGGTGGGATCCAGTCCAACCTTACTGGTGTCCTAGTACACAGATACACGTAGAGAAAAGGACAGATGGGACATGGAGAGCAACCACCTGGGGGCTGCGAGACAGGTGAGTGGGCAGAGTTTGCTGTACCTAAGACCTGAGTTCAATAATGTGAGTCCACATTAAAGATAAAAATCTAACTATAGGGGCATGCTGGGGAAACAGAGGCAGACCCTTGGGGTTCCCTGGTTGTCCAAAATAGTCTATTTGACCAGTTCCAGGTCAATGACAGCCCTGTCTAAAGAACAAAGAGAATAGCATTCCTGAGTAACAAAAGCCAGGTGTGCGCTAGCCCCTACATCACATACACACACACACAATATATATATATATATATATATATATATATATATATATATACATACATACATACATATATATGTATGTATATATATACACAGATGTACCCATATACATACAATAACGCACATATGTGCACACACAAGAATGAGGACAACTCCAAGCCATGGAAAGTGATGGTCTTCAAGAGAGTGAGCTGCCCATCCTCTTGATACTGAACTCCCAACCTCCAGAAAAAGTCCATTTATGTTAGTTTCATTATAGCAGGAAGTCAACAAACACATCCTTTGTGCTCACAGAACATAGCAGAAAGCAGAGAAATGAATAAGAGTGTTCAACTCGCTTTCTCTTCCTAGCCCATCCAGGATCCCAGCCTATAGTACGGTGGCCCCTCATGTTTAGGGTGGGTCTTCCCATCTCAATGAACTCAAGCTAGAAACCCCCTGACAGACATGCCCAGATGTTTCTCTCTCCTGGGTGATTCTCTAGCCTATCAAATTGATAATGGAGACCAAGCAGCACAGCCCCCACACACATACAATTACACATGTGTTACATGTGTTAGTTGGCTGCATATTTATTAAACCACCTCCTCCACTTTTCAGAGAAGGTAGCAACTTCCGAGGAAAGTCATGACTGTGCAGAATCTTGCAGAACACAGCAGGAAGTGAGGGTTTCAACACAATGCAAGCCTTCCAACTTCAAAGAATCTTTCCAACACATTAAATGATTCTGTGCTCTGTCAATCTGGAAAGACGGGTGCTGCCTTTAACCACAGCCAAAGGAAGAGGAGGGGGGATGTCATCCCAGCAGTGGGGACTGGTTAAATGGAGGTCATGATATTTAATACCTATTATCAGCCTGACAAGATCTAGAACCACGCAGCTCTTAGGGATTGTCTAGGTTAATTAAGGTGGTGGATTGATTGATTGTCATTGTCAACTTGACACCAACTGGACTCACTCAGGAAGAGAGTCTCAAGGAATTATCTAGCTTGGCCTATTAGCATGTCTGTGGGGGGTTGTCTTGACTGTTAACTGAGGTGGGGAAGCCCACCCTGAATGTGGGCCATGAACTGCTGAAGAGTAAAGAAAGTCAGCGGAGCAGAAATAACAGGCAAGCAGACAGCACGGATACATTTACTCTCTCTGTTCTTGACTGTGGATATGATGCCTTGAGTTCCCGCCCTAACTTCCACTTAGTGATGAACTGTAACGTTTGGATACAAGGGGAAAAGAAATCAAGTCAACAACTCAAAGCAGCTATAGTCAAGAGCAGAGAAAAAACAAAAGTACCCACACTGTCTGCTTGCTTTCAGCCATTACCCTCCACTCTTACACAGTCCAGAACCACTGGGCCCAGGGAATAGTGCTGCTCACAGTGGGATCTGCCAGTTCACAATCAAGACAACCTCTCATAGATGTGCCCATGAGCCAACCTGACCTAAAACATTGATCAATAAAGTTCTTCCAAGTGATTCTAGGTTGTGTTAGGATAACAGTTAAGAGTAACCATCACACCCTCCATGATTGACTTTTCTCCTGAAACCCCGTGCCAAAATAACCTCCCCCCCCCCTAGGATGCTTTTGTCAGGAATTTTGGACACAGTAACATATAAATAAGTAAATATACATATACACACATAAATATATATGTACACAGGCATGAGTATATACATGTACCCATGCATACTATTGCATTTGCACATACATATACACAGAAAAACAGCACACATATAAAAAGATACACATACCTGCACACAAATGCATATACATATACAATAAACAAACATATATGTACATACAAGTATGCACATGTAATCAAAAATACACACATGCATATAAATGCATTATAGATACACAACACACACACATGCACACAAATGCATATACATCCACAGCCCACACACAGGCATATACATATAAACTCACACACATAGGTGCACACAAATCCATATACATTCACAATATGCAAACACATATGTACATATTAACATGCCCATATAAGCAAATAAAAAATACACATGTACATAATTGCATCTAGATACACAATACACACATACATTTGCACACAAATGCATATATATCCACAATACACAAAGAGGCATGCACATAAAGACAGACACAGAGACACGCACACAAACCCATACACATGCACAATACACAAACACAGGCATGCACATTCAAACAGGCACACAGACACATGCACTCAAATGCATGTCCATACAGCCGCACACATGCCTTCTTTTCATGGGAAGGCAGGAGGCTGTGTAGTCTATTATTTAGAGAGGATCTGTTGCTTTAAATTGAGGGATTTGAACAAATCACATTTGAAATTGAAAGGGGATGAAGTAGCCGGATGCATCCTCTATTTAGGGAAAATAATGCATGTATTCGATTGCTACCATCCCTGTTTAATCCCACTGTGGCTTAAAGTAAAAGACCACAAGCAGGGCAACCCGAAAGTTCTCCAATTTCTGAGCCTTTGCGAGGAGGCTGAAGGACTCATCTGTAGAATTCTTGGTTTCCCATTAAGACCCAAGCCTTTTCTTTCCCCCAATGAGTGAAACCAGTGTGTCTGAATAACAGCTGCGTCTCATTCTCTTCCAGTTCATTCATTCAAAAGTCCATTTGGAAAAACAGGCTGGTTAATAAGGTTTAGACTGGAAAGAAATGAAAGGCTGCATTCACGAGAACAGTGAACGTGATGGTTAGTTTTAAATGTCAACTTACAGCCTAGAAAGACTCACCCGAGAAAAGAGCCTTCATTGAGGAACTGCCTAGACCAAGTTGGCCTCTGGGCCTGTGGGGGGTTGTCTAGATGGTTAATTGGTGCGGGAGGATGCAGCCCATTGTAAGTGGCACCATTCTCAAGGCAGATGGCCCTGATCTGTATGAGACAGGAGAAAGCTGGATGAAGGCTAGCTAACGAGAAGAAGCAGGCAGCGGGGGCACATCCCTTTCTCTCTACTCTTGACTGTGGGTGGGATGGGATTGGCTGCCGGAGTTCCTGTCGCGACTTCCCTGAAATAATGGACTGTGAAGGAGAAGTGGAAGCCAAGCAAACTCCTTCTTTCCTCTACTCTGCTTTGGGTCAGGCTGCTTTATCACAGCAACAAAAATGAAACTAGGGCACCAGGGATAGAAGAATTCCAAGAGAGAGCCATGTCTGCCTGAAAAAAAAGTTACAATGGATAGTCTGAGAGTTCAGGAAAGTACTAGATTCAGGGATAATGGGGCAGAGAGGCAGGAAGGGATCACAAGTTTTATATATTATATATGTTTTATATATACACATTATATACTTTATATTATATATTTTACAAATTTATCTATAAATTTATTGTGTATTTTTATTTATGTAAAAATACATTATATAATTATATATCATTATATATATGCATATATATAATAAAGACTTTTAGATCTGCCAGTATGAGCAGTGAACCCTGACGGCATGGTGCTAGGATTCCATTGAACCCCTCAGATACCATGTGACACTGGACTAGGGAAGTCACACTTTGGGAAATCTGTGTTCCTTCTCTGTAAATGGGCTGCTGATGGCACTGACACACTCACACAGTGTTTCAGTAGTTAAGTGAGATGATGCATGTAACATGTTGGGCACAGATGCCGGGGTGTATAACTGCTCAATAAATCATGGGCAGCGGGCCAGCCAGCTGGCTCAGCAAAATAAAGGATGCTTGCCACCAACCTTGAGTACCTGAGTTTCACACACGTGCACATACACACAAGCATGCATGCTGTGGAGCAATGGTCTGTACCCTGTCAACTGTATTTTAATAAAATGTTGATTGGCCAGTAGCCAGGTAGGAAATATAGGCAGGGCGACCAGCCAGGAAGTAGAGGCGGGGCAATGAGAACAGGAGAATTCTGGGAGGAAGAAAGAGTCAGTCTGCAGTCATCACTCAGACACAGAGGAAGCGAGATATGACTGTCTCACCAAAAAAGGTACCAAGCCATGTGGCTAACACAGACAAGAATTATGGGCTAATATAAAAAAAGTTAATAAGAAGCCTGAACAACACTACTAGGTCAATCAGTTTATAATTAATGTAGACCTCTGTGTGTTTCTTTGGGGCTTAACAGCTGTGAGACCAGGAGGGACAGAAATCTTGGTCAACACATGTACACACACACACACACAGGCACCCATATAGTAGAATAGAAGGAAAGAAGCAATTCCTGCAAGTTGTTCTTTGGCACCCACATGTGCCCTGTGGCACACATGTACACTCATACACAAATAAATAAATGTCCATCATGAGGATCACTGTTGTAGATGCCCCCTTTGATTACATTTGGAAAAGCCAGGGGTTGGAGAAATGACTCAGTGATTGAGAACACTCGCTGTTCTTGCAGAGGACCCCTTAGGATCCCAGCACCCATGTCAGGAAGCTCACAACCTCCTGTAAGTCTACCTCCAGAGGATCTGATGTCTTCATCTCCCATCTGAGGGCACCCTCATACATGTGGTGTACATACCACATACACCATTTTAAAAAATCTAAAAATAATTAAAATAAAATAAACTTGAAAAAGCAAATTAGAGTATCTCTCTCATCTCTATTTAAAAGAAGGAGGGGGGACAAGAGGAGAGAGAACAAGGGAAGGGGGAAGGAGGGGAGACATTAGAGGTGGTCTTGCTTTTTCAGTTCTAAGTGTTTAAAAATATTTCAAATGAAAAGCAGACGAGTTGGAGAGGAGGAGGGAGGGCCCCAGTCTCTGGGAAGGGAAGACATCACAGATGGGCCATCAGGAACTTCACAGAGTGTCACATCCATAGGTACCTGCCAGCTCAACCAGGGATGCATCTCCTATGAGGACCAGATGCTTCTAATTGGCGAGGAATCCTGTAGCTGCTGCCCAAAGGAGAGAACAAATTCTCTGTCACCACATGGTTAGGTTTTTTTTTTTTAATTTCTTTTTTTTTTTTCCAAATGGAATGTGTTAACTCTTTCAAACAGGTACCAGATTCAGTCCCTCAAAAACTGTGTCCTCAATAAGGCAATTCTTAGGAAAGAGGCCGAGGGACCAGAGAGACAGATGAGTTAGAAAAGTGCTTTCCTTGTATTCTAGTTTCTTTTCCACTGCTATGACAAAACACTGGCTGGTGGCAACTGAGGGGAGAACAGAGATCATTCGGTTTAAAATTCCAGGTCACACTCTATCAATGAAGAAGTTAGGGCAGGACTCACATGGGAACTTGAAGCAGAGACCACAGAGGAATGCTCACAGACTTAGATATGTTTCTAACACAACCCAGGACCACTCGCCTAGGGAATGGTGCCACCCACAGTGGACTGGACCCTCCTACACCAACTGACAGTCAAGGCAAATTCCAAAAGACATCACCCACAGGCCCATCTGATCTGGTGACTCCAGGTTATGTCAAGCTGGCAGATAATACAAACTAGGAGAGTTTATATGCACAAGGATCTGTGTTCCATGTTGTTAAAGCTACACATGTGTATGTTTGTAATCCTAGCACTTAGGGGACAAATAGACAGATCCATGGTGCTTGTTGATTTGTCTTTTTGGTGAGCTCCAGGTTCTTTGAGAGACACTGTCTCAAAAAAAAAAAAAAATCAAGGTGGCCAGTGTCTGAGGAATGGCACCCAACATTGGCCTCTGGCTTCCCCACTCAGATACACACATATGCATACTATGTGAGACTTTTCCCAGGGGTATACAAATATCCACTCATCCCAATGACAAACCAAAGTCAGTGATCCTACCAAAATCCAACTTGGCAAAATCAAAGAATTTTTTTGAATTACTAACAGGAGCATGGGTAAGGAGCTACTTAGAGGAGCAGGAATGACCCAAAGGCAGCTACATACCAAAAGCCCACCCTAGAAGGTAACACAACTCATGAAAACCACATCCCTGGAGCTCCTTGTGGGATCTCCAAGCAGAAAGAGAGGCGGTAGAATGTCAGCCCCAAGCAGTTGTTTGCTGTTTCCACAGCCTTGGGGAGAGGCCTCTTGCTCAGCTTGTTAGTTTCAGCTTTCCCACACATGTGACATTTGTTTACTTTCTGAATCTTATGAGCCTCCATCCTCCTTCCAGGAGGAAACATTTCAATTAGGAGGAAATACAACAGCACACAACAGAGTAACTGTAGTAGGGTAGGATGGGAGATAGTTGTTTCATGCTGATTCTTTGCTCGATAGACAACCATTAGTCTCATCTCTCCTTGGGGCTCTGAAAAGGGAAGATCTTGGATAATACTCTCCAACTTACCGTCTTAGTATGGGACTCCATTAGCCATCTTCCCGTCACTCTGAGGGAATGTGTAAGACAATCATTTTAAAAAGAAGGAAGGTTTGTTTGGTTCCTGGCTTCATGGGGTTAAGTCTACTACGATATGAAAGACAAGGTAAAAAAAAAAAAAAAAAAAAAAAAAAAAAAAAAGGAATAAAAAACCAGCTTGTGTCTTCTGGGCCATTCTTGGTCTAATTGGGTTGACAATCAAGAATAACTAATGATCACTGGGTGGGGGTGGCACACGCCTTTAATCCCAGCACTTGGGAGGCAGAGGTAGACAGATCTCTGAATTCAAGGCCAGCCTGGTCTACAAGAGCTAGTTGCCTCGAAAAACCAAACAAAGAAAAAGAAAAAGAATAACTATCACTTTTCTTTGTCAGAGAGATCGTTACAGAAAACCACTGAGATGACTAAGGTAACCCCTTCTTGTCCCGAACTTTATTTTAGGTCTGCTTTGATCAATGGGACTATCGATAACTATCTCACATGGATCATTTTACCACAACTCGTCAAAATGTGGGTCCTTAACCCTAATGACTGCATCTACAACACAGCTCTTGCTCCTAAGGCTCAGGTAATAGTTCAGAAGAAAGACTAAGATACAGAGGATCAGCAAATGTATGAGGTGAGATTATATCTTCTAGAAATGGCAAGGAAGCTTCAGCCATGATACCTCAACAATATGGCTGCTTAACCAAGACCTGAACAAGGACCACAATGACAGACATGCGAACATGGAAGGGGTAAATCTCACAGGATCCCACCCTAGACAAAGAACTACAGGTAACTAAAGGATGCCGAGAGTAGAAGTAGTCTTCCCCCAGGGAGGACCCCATAATTGGTTATCTAATGCCAAGTGAACAGCCCTGAAATCCTGTACATGCAACATAGAACAGATTCTGTAGAATGTATGTGTGTATGTACAGACACACAACACACAACACGGAACAGACCCAGTGGAATGTATGTGTGTATGTGTATGTACAGACACACAACACACCATACAACACCCACACACATGTGCACACACACATGCACACACCCATGCACACACACACATGGTCACACCCACATAGTCACACCCACATGTCCACATCCATGTGCACACACCCACATGCACACACCCATGTGCACACACCCACATGGACGCCCCCACATGCACACACCCATGTGCACACACCCACATGCACACTTGAAACTGAAAAAGGAAGGAAAGAAGGGGTTCATTTTTAGTTCACAGCCATGGAGGTTTCAGTCCAGGGTCAGCTGGATCCCAGGGCTCCTAAGGCTGTGGCAATGGAAATACACAGCACAGAAAGCTACCTCAAGGCAGCCAGGGAGCAAACCCAGAGAAAGAGGAAGGCCAATGTTCCTCTTAAAAGCATACCCTCATAGGACCAAACTTTATATTCTTAAACATCCCACACCTCCCGATACCATCTGTGATGATTAATCTTGTTGACCTAATTAGATATGGAATAATCCATAAGGGTTTGGAAGGGAATTTCTAAGAAGGATTAACTAAGAGGAAAGACAGACCTTTCTAGGAAGTGATGGAAGCTTCCAGAAACCCAGATACAAATAGTAAAGCATTGAAAAATTCTACCTTCCCTTTGTACTGTAACCTTCCAGGGCTGTCTCTCTTCCAAACTGCCACCTGTTTTGAAGACAAGGGCTAGATTTTTTTTAATGTTTTATTTATTTGTTCATTTCTCAGTGCTGGGGTTGAAGCCAGGGCCTTGTACTTGGGAGGCAAGCACTCTCTCACTGACTCAAACTCCCATCTCAAAAGCTGTTTTTATTTACTTCTCCATTCAATGTTCCCAGGGCCTAGAAAGGGCTGGGCCACATGGTAGAACTTTGCTTAACAACTAGATCTGTAAGACTTGATCCCCCATCACATTTACCTATCCTTCAATTCCCATACCTCACATGAACGCCATCTGCTCCTGCCTCGTGAAATTACCTTTCATCTCTCAAAGCCATCATGCACAGTGCATATCCACCTCTCTCTACACTCTCTTCTACCCAGAATCATCCTAGAAATGGGCAGCAGGACAAAGCAGAGGCTTTGTGTGACTCTAGTTCCCTGCCTTTGGGGGTAAATAGTATTTTACTAGGAGATGTCCATACATAATTGTTTATGTGTTGTGAACAGCTGTTTTGGCACTGCTAGGGAAGCACTGAGCAGGAGCTACTGAGACCATAGCAACTAAAGCACTCGCTTTAGGGATCTTTACAGAAAATTGCTACTAACCTGTGTTAGAGCAAAAGCGCTGGCTGGGGATGAGACAGACCTCAATATGAACCCTGCTCTGCTCAGCAGAGTGCATATGTGGACATTAGGAAGACAGATGTGTGGATAGGTAGATAAATGGTAAATACGTGCCTATATATGATAGATAGATAGATATGACAGACGATTGATAGAGCGACAAAAGATGATAGACACATGATAGATACATGATAGACACATGATCAATAAATGATAAACAGAAGACAGACACACAGATACTAGATAGGTGACAGGTAGAGGTGACAGGCAGATAATATGTAGATGATCAGCAGATAGATACATAGATAGATGACAGAAAGGTAGCAGACAGATGGTAGGCAGATAGATAGATAGATAGATAGATAGATAGATAGATAGATAGATAGATGATAGACAGATAGATAATAGATAGGTAGATAGATAATAGATAGACGATGATAGACAGATTAATAGATGATAGACACAGATATATATATAGATGATAGATAGTAGATGATAGGCGAGTTGATACATAGATGATAGAGAGATAATAGATAGGCAGATAGATGATAGAGAGATAGATATATAGATAGTAGATAGATGATAGACAGATACATAGATGATAGAAAATAGATGATAGATGGATGATAGATAGATAGATAGATAGATAGATAGATAGATAGATAGATAGACAGATAGATATAATCAAACAGAATGTAGATAGATGGTAGATAATAAACAAACAAGTGATTGATAGACAGATGTGCCTGGGATGTTGACAACATCTGTCTCTGCACGTGTCTGTGACAGAATTTCCAAAGACAGATCATGAGGATTCAGATATATTGATAGTTTTATCCATGGATGAATTCAAAATCTGAAGGATATGGGATTTGGTCAGAGAAAGCAGGTCACCAGAGACGGGCCTTTGAAAAATATGTCATGCCCTCTGCCACTTCCTGTTGTGTTTCTGCATCCTGATTGGCACGGGGATTAGACAATTTGCTACATATATAGTCTATGTGAACTTCACATTACTGAAACAAAACACCTGAACTTCACTCAACATCAGTGGAAAACCAAAATATGTTCCAGAGTAAGACTGTGGGTTGGCCAGACAGATTTGGTCATAGCTTGCATTTGTCAGTTTTTCATCTCTGTACTAAAATACCTGAGACAGTCTATGTGGTAGTTTGAATGTAATTGGTCCCCATAATCTCATAGGGAGTGGCACTATTAGGAGGTGTGGCCTTGTTGGAGTAGTCTTGTTGGAGGAAGTATGTCACTGTGGAGGTGGGATTTGAGGTCTCATATATACTCAAGATACAACCCATTGTCACAGACTACTTCCTGTTGCCAACAAGATGTAGGACTCCCAGCTACTTCTCCAGCACCACGTCTGCCTGCATGCCACAATGTCCCACCATAATGATTATGGGCTGAATTCCTGAAAATGTAACCCAATTAAATGTTCCTCCTTTATAAGAGTTGCTGTGGTTATGGTGTCTCCTCACAGCAATAGAAACCCTAAGACAGGTTATTCACAATGAAAAGGGCGTTTATTCAATTCAGAGTTTTAGAGGTTCAAGGTCCCAGTGATGTGATTTATAAGTGCACGAACAGGGTTGCTTTCTTTCTCAATGTAGAGTTAAAAGTTAGGAAAGACACATTACCAGAAATCTTGGGAGTTCAAAGATGCCTAGAAAGTTGGGGTCCCATTGTGGGGTTCTTAGTTTCATTAATAAAAGAATGTAAGGACAGATACATCAGAGGATGTCAAGAACAGGCACTCCAGCTGATGCAGAGGCCATGAAGGTGAGCTGTTTACTGGTTTGCTCCTCAGAGCCTTCTCAGCCTGCTTTCTTAGGCCATCTAAACCACCTGTCCTGGGCTGGTACCTCCCACAGTGGCTGGACTCTCCCATACCAGTCACTAATTAAAAAAATGCCCCCACGGGCTTGCCCATCAGGCCAATCTTATAGAGGCATTTTCTCAGTTAGGATTCCCTCTTCCCAGATGTGTCTAGGTTCTTGTCAAGTTGACAAAATCCAACCACAACACTTTTGGAGGTGGGGGATGTTTATTGTTGTTGTGGTGGTGGTGGTAGTGGTTTTTTATTTTGTTTTATTTGAGACAGGGTATCACTATGTACCCAAATTGACTCAAATCCATGATCCTCCTGTCTCAGCCTCCTTAGTCTTTGGCTTATAGGTGTGAGTTGCTGTAGTGGGAGCTGCAAGCTGTGTTCCTGCTGCCCCAGCTCCTGGTCGCCTGGCTAGCTTATGCCCTGAAATAACAACACACAAACTATTCTTTTAAACACTGCTTGGCCCATTATATCTAGCCTCTTCTCGGCTGACTCTCGCACCTGGACTAGCCCATTTCTAATAATCTGTGAAGCACCCCAAGGTGCGCTTACCGGGAAGATTCTAGCCTATGTCCATCCTGGGTTGGAGCTTCATCGCATCTGCCCCAGTGAGGAGAGCTATCGAGTCTGAGCTCACTTCCTCTTCCTCCCAGCATTCTGTTCTGTTTACTCCACCCACCTATGTTCTAACCTATGAGGGCCAAGCAGTTTCTTTATTTTTTAACCAATGACCTTCCTCCATCAAGTTGCTATATTCATATTTGGTTTTAGTGGTGGTGGTGGTAGTGGTAGTGATGGTGGAGGTAGTGGTGGTGGCAATGGTGGTGGTGGTGGTGGTGGTGGTGGTGGTGGTGGTGGTGGTGGTGGTGGTGGTGGTGGTGGTGGTGGTTGTGTTGATGGTGCTGGTGATGGTGGTGGTGGTAATGGTGGTGGTGTTACTAATGGTGGTGGTGATGGTGGTGATAGTGATGATGGTGGTGGTGGTGGTGGTGGTGGTAGTGATAGTGTTGCTATTTTTAAGAGGGTCTCATGTAGCTCAGGCTAACCTGAAACTTGCTATGTAGCTTAGTAACCTTAAGCTCCTGATCCTCCTGCCTCTACAATCAAAATGCTGGGATTGCACACCTGTACCCTCCAACCTCACTTGCTTTTGTTCTTAATGGACACGCACTTGTCCTTATATGTGGAGTAAAGTAAATGCCCTTGATACACACCTATCGAGAGTTAGGGTCAAACCAGAGCAATGTGTTTTTCTGTGGCGTGAAACTCTAAACTCTCTCCTTTTGAAATCTGTAACAAATGGTTATGAGTTGTGGGTACCAAAATGGAGTTAGAGGAGAAGAATTGGGTCTAATGCACCAGAGAACGAGTTTGCTTTTATTGACTTGGGGTAGGACATAAATTCAGACCTGTCGAAGTACTAAAGCTGGTGGATGATGGGAAGGGATTAGTCGAACCCTTTCAAAATGAAATGAGGGAAGAAGCAAGGAAGAGCCGAGCACTGAGATCCAAAACCAACAGCCAGCTGCAAGATCATGCCTTTCGTCCTCAGTCTTGTGTGCTTTAATCACGCCCTTGGACACGGTTCTCCCATGAAGACAAGGGCTCCAAACAAGCACGAGGATAATGAATGTGAAAGACCATTATATTTAATATTCTAATATCATTAATGCAGCCTCAGCTAGAGAGCAAAGACTTTCCAAATTCATAATTTCTTGCTCCGACACACACCATGAAATGGGCTTTCTAAATCACAGGGGCACGTTCCGGCATCTCCTTTATTAAAATAAGTCTATTTTATTTCTTGGATCCGTGCAGCCTAAGCAAGCGTTCTAAATATTTAAGACACTGGGAGAGAAAATGCCAGGGACTGTGAGACTGGCAGCATGCTGCCTGCCATCTACTTAGACTGAGCAGGGGCTTCAAGGTCGTCTTGTCTTGGGGACTGTGGAGATGGAGGGCTCAGCAGTTAAGGGGACTTTGCTGCTCTTGGAGATGAGCCGGGTTCACTTCTCAGCATTAACGTTAAT
This sequence comes from Chionomys nivalis, assembly GCF_950005125.1. Classification (NCBI taxonomy): domain Eukaryota; kingdom Metazoa; phylum Chordata; class Mammalia; order Rodentia; family Cricetidae; genus Chionomys; species Chionomys nivalis. Next base: position 100,203,349 of record NC_080088.1, on the reverse strand, counting down.
GGCTCACAACCATCCATAACGTTGATTCCAGGGGATCCAAAGTCCTTTTCTGATTTTTCTTTTTTTTTTTCTTTTTTCTTTTTTTTTTTTTTTTTTTTTGGTTTTTCGAGACAGGGTTTCTCTGTGGTTTTGGAGCCTGTCCTGGAACTAGCTCTTGTAGACCTGGCTGGTCTCGAACTCACAGAGATCCGCCTGCCTCTGCCTCCCGAGTGCTGGGATTAAAGGCGTGCGCCACCACTGCCCGGCTCCAAAGTCCTTTTCTGACCTTGGTGGGCACCCACATGGTGTACATACTTACACGCAGGCAAAACACTCATCCACATAAAATAAATAAATCTTTAAAAAAAAATTAAAGACTAGCCAGGCAATGGTGGCACACACCTTTAATTCCAGCACTTTGGAGGCAGAAGCAGGCGGATCTCTGTGAGTTCGAGGCCATTCTGGTCTACAAGAGCTAGTTCCAGGATAGGCTCCAAAGATATAGAGAAACCCTGTCTTGAAAAAAAAAATGTAAAGAAGCATCCTGACTTTAGTCTGCGCACTGAATTTCTGTGAATACACTCTGTTCATGTGTGTGTGTGGATGTGTGGGGTGTGTGCATGCGTGGGTGTGCACTCATGTGTGTGTGTTCCTCTGTGTGGGGTGCATATGCATGTGTATGCAAGTGTGGTGCCTGTGTGTGGAGACCAGAGGTCAGAGGTCAACACCTCAGGTGTCATACACCTTGAATTTTGGGACAGAGTCTCTCACTGGGACTTAGGGCTTACCCATTCGGCTGGGCTGGCAGACAGAAAATCTCTAGGGATCCTCCTGTCTCCACCCTTTCAGCTGTAGGATTACAAAGACACACCACCATACCCAGCGTTTTGCATGGATGTGGAAGCTCAAACTCAGGCTCTCAAGTTGGCACAGCAGGTGCTTTACCAACTCAGCATCATCTCCCCAGCCCAGATGTCCTCTTCGATTTGCATTTTCCATTTTATCTGCAAACAAAAAAGGGAAAGTAACTGATACACTGCAGTGGTTTGAATAGGAATGCCCCCCTAGAGTCATCTGCTTAAATGCTTGGTCACCAGGGAGTGGCACTATTAGGTGGTGTGCGGCTTTGTTGGAGAAAGTATGTCACTGGGGTAGACTTTGAGGTCTCAGATGCTCAAGCCTGGCCAGTGTGTCATATTCTCTTCCTGCTGCTGAGGATCCAGATGTAGAACTCTCACCCACCTCTCCAGAAACATGTCTTTCTGTCTGCCACCATGCTTCCTGCCATGAGGGCAATGGACTATCCTTTATGAGTATTGCTGTAGCCATGGTGTCTCTTCACAGCAGCAGAAATCCTAAGTAAGACAGACATGCTTATTATGTTCCCTCTGAGTTGAACCTTTATGATCAATAACTACATTTAGGGAAATTATCGATAACTTGGTTCTTAATAGAGTCTGCCTCAATAACTGTTCATCTACAAAAACTACTTTCAACCTTCATTTTGGTCTTCAAAGAAATAAAAGCATGCATGAGGACTGCTCTAGTTTCATTCTGGTGCTTTGACAAATACCATAACCAGAAGTAACTTAGTGGAGGAGAGTGTTTATTTGACTTAGAATTCTAGGTCGTAGTCCATCACTGAGGGAAGTCAGGACAAGAATTCAAGGAGGAACTTGAAGCAGAAATCTTGATGGAACACTGTTGGCTGGCACACAGGCAGGTTCAGGCTTAGTTAATACAGCCAAGACCACTGGCCCAATGGGCTGGGATCTCCTACATCAATTAATAGTCAAGGCCATCCTCCACAGACTTGCTTTAGGTCACTATGATCTAAACAATTCCTACATTGTGACTCCCTTCTTAGGTGACTCTAGACTGTTATTTTGACAGTTAAAGCTGACTAGGACAAAGACCATGTTCCTAGGAGCACCTAAAACACTTGTTATCTGTGCACACAAAGAGTAATTTACACAATGTGTGAAGATCATGTATGCTTTTGGGGGAGGAGGGAACAACACTTCTCTCGACACTGAGGTCTTGGTCACTTGGAGCCGGGCTTCTAAAGAAACGTCCTCCCTGGCTCAGGTCTTATCTCCTGCTCTTTGTATCATCCTCTCAAAGTCATTAAAATGGACTTTGAAAAAATACCCTCCAGGGAAATCAGCTAGTGAGATGTCCAGAAACAAGGATTCTAGGTAAGAGCTCTAGAACGGAGCCACACCTTATCTCCTCATTGGGGGATCCTCGGCAAACATTCTACAACCGAGCCAGACCCCCAATCCCTTACAGCATGCTTGCAAAGTTTTTCCTGTGTACATTTACTGAACTCCAGGAAGCATCCCTCAGGGAGGTTTTTCCTTTCCTGGTGTGGCTAGACAGCTTGTGAGGGGTGTGGGAGCCATTCCCTATAATATCCGCCCTGTTGGGATGATGTTGCCTGGCAACCCAGGCATGCTCAGACTTAGACAGCTTCCTTATAAAGCCCGGGACCCAGCTATTGACTGATTGCCTAGACAATCTGTCCTGAGCCTTTATGCCCTGAAAATATCATTCTCGACTGGATCGTTTCATTCTCAAGCTGCCTTCGATGGATGGGAAAGCCATTTGACTTGCAAAGCTGATTACGAATTATTTTCTGATTACAGATTTATTTTGTTTGTGACAAAACGCTTCTCGCTAATTGCTAAAATCATCTCGGAGGCACTTGCCTCCGAACACCTCATTTATTAACCCGCTGTAGTTTCTCCCTCATGCATGTTTTCATCTTTTTTTGTACACCTATTTACAGGATCATTAATCTTCATCAATATCTCTAGGGCCCTTGAGAAGCAACTGGTCTGGGCTATAAGAAATCCAGGAAACTAGTAAAGGGCCTGGGCTAGGGGGGTGGGGGTTTTCAGCAGAGAGACGGTAGAAGAAGGAATTATGGAACAGGATTGTTTCAATGGGGGAGGCAGGGGAAAGACTAGAGGAAGGAATACATGGAAAACAATAACTATCACTAAAGACCTTTTGAAAATGTCGTATGGGGACCTACTACTAAGGAACTTTCTCAAAATACACACATACATGTTCAATTTATTTTGAATTACCTTGTAACAGAGCAACAATGCCTCTACTGGACACCACAGGTGAGCAAATAAAAAGGTCAGGGCTATGAATGCGTTACCTCTATTAGTCTTTTTGACTAAAGGATCTCAGAGATTCCCAAACAGACTATTGCTGATGCTATTGGCTGCCCTCCAGAACATCACAGTATGACCCTACTGCTAAAGATGCTGCATACTTGAACATGGAGAAATAAAGCTAGCGCTTACCTGGAAACTTGATCCATACTGGCAAGTCTACATAGTGTTGAAGGCTCTGTGCACACTATTAGAGGAGAAAAGCAGTCATCAGTCCCACTCACTGTGAACCCTGGGAGCTAGAGTAAAAACTGGCCTGGTAAGATACAATGCAATAGTGGTGCAAACGTCATGGGAGTAACCTACACACTTTCTGATTGCATCCATCTGGAGGCTGCTCCAAAAATGGAGCCCATATTTGGCATCACTAATGGGGCCTAAAACCTATGCCCAGATATATCAAAGACCCTAGGGAAAAACCCACCACTGAATGATTCTGCTAAATGATCATGGTATTAAACCAACTCCTAACGACTTACTGGTCTATCCATGTATTAGTGCTACTCTCCGCTCTCTTCAGAGAAGCTTATTCTTGTAGCAAACAGCAACTGACATGGAGACCCACAACTGGTCAACCTGCAAACAACAAGAGGCTCTATCTCAGCAAAGAAGATATTTTATAAATAAGCAAAAATGATGAAGTTACATTAAACATGTTATCATTGGAAAACAGACTTGGAAAAATTAGAATAAGTATCAATGAAAATCTATAACTAAAAAAGACTAAAATTTACTTATATATTAATACAGTGGAACTACTCCATAATGTTTGTTCTGAAAAACTGAATCATATTAAAATGTTGCTAAGAATAAAATTCTTTTTATAATTAAAAAAATTTTGTTCATGTAATATATTCTGACTAATTTCCCCTCTCTCTAGTCCTTCCAGCTCCCAGTCTCCTATTTCCTCTCCTATCCAAATCTACACCCTTTCTGTCTCTCCTTAGAAAACAATCAGGCATCTAAGGAATAATAATAAAATTTTAAAAGATAAAACAGACAAATCAAAACAGGACAAAACAAACAGAAGAAAAAGAGTCAAAAAAGAACAAGAAACACATATAGACAGATGTATACATTCATGCACACAGGAACCCCATAAAAACACAGAAATGAAAGCCCTAATATAATACACAAAGGACCTTCCAGAAGAAAAAAAAATCAAAATAAAATGCTCTGACCCAACATTATGAAACAAAGAACCTCCAAAGACGCCACCAAGTTCATTTCATGTTGGCCATCTACTGCTGGGCATGGGGCCTACCCTTAAGAGTTGTTTGTTTCCCCAGTGAGACCCCCTGTGAGTTTGTGGGGACCCATTACATCAGACTACCACAGTGCATTTACATCATATCCTCCTCCCCACGTTCAGGGATTGTTGTCATGGAAGAGGGGGCAGAAAGACTGTAAGAACCAGAGGTAGTGAATGGCACCCTGAAGCTTTCCAGGAACAACAGGGCAGTTGCACGTGTGAACTCACAGTGGCTGTGACTGTGTGCACAGGACCTGTGTAATCTCGAGGCAGACAAAAACTCATGCGGAGGGCAGGTGCGCATAAAGTTTCACCCCTAGTGAGGATCTGTTGGCAACTGATAACCCCTAGGAGAGGGAGTCTTTTTAAGGGTGTGACCCCTGATAGATCAGCCACACTCCAGAGGCTGGCCCCATGTCCAAGGATATTTGGTTAGCACAAATCAAACTCATTGAGTTTGAGAAACAGAAGAAGAGGATATGGGGTTAAGCAGGTAAGAAAGTAGAGGCAGATCTGGGAGGAATTGTGAAACAAGGGGGAGGATGTAAAAGTGATCAAAATACACTCATTCTCAAAGTATTAATAAAAAAGAATATTTAAAAGACATGGATGATTGGGCTGGCCCACACCTGCAGTCCCAGCATTCAGGGTGGTGAGGTAGTAAGATTCCAGTTCAAGGCCAGCCTGAGCTACATAGTATGTTGTGGGATAATCCTTTTGTACACTGTGAAGATAGGTCTTTGCCAAGAGCCTTGTGATTGGTTTGATAAAGTGTTGACCGGTCAATAGGTAGGCAGGAGAGGATGGCAGGATTTCTGGAGAGAGAGGGGAAGAGGAGGAGGAATCTAGGATTTCACCAACAGACTTGGGGTGTTGCTATACTGAGGAGAGGTAACTGAACCATGTGACAGAACACAGATTAAAAAAGTATGGGTTAACTAAGTTATAGGAGCTAGTTGGAAACAAACCTAGCCTAAAGGCAAAGCTTTTGTAATTCATAATAAGTCTCTGGGCCATTATTTGGGGGCTGGCAATCAAATACAGTCCAACAAAAATGCTTACTACAATAGTGAGATCCTATCTTAGATAGGGGTGAATCCCAGTTAACAACTGACCCTCCACCTTGCTTACCAAGTTGTTGGTCAGGGAGCAATGAAATGTCCTCTCAGCTTGAATTACAATGGGAGATGGAAGACAATGGAAGTGAATCACTGATGGTTGGTGATGGAGGTTTCTGTCCCTCATACTCCTGCAGTCATTCAGTCCCAAAGAAACACACAGAGGTCTACATTAATTATAAACTGGCTGGCCTATTTGTTCAGGCTTCTTATAACTCTTATAACTTATATTAGTCCATAATTCTTGTCTGTATTAGCCATGTAGCTGGGTACCTTTCATTAGCGAGGCATTCTCATCTTGCTTCCTCTGTGTCTGGGTGATGACTGCAGACTGACTTTTCCTCTTCTCAGAATTCTCCTGTTCTTGTCGTCCTACCTCTACTTCCTGCCTGGTCATCCCACCTATACTTCCTGCCTGGCTACTGGCCAATCAGCGTTTTATTAAAAATAATACAAGTGACAGAATAAAAGGCCACTGTCCCACAGCACATGGTCAATGGGAAAATCCATTCTTCATTTGCCTCTGGCCCTCAAGAAAATTATTATTGAACATATTGGAAAGAGTAACAAGAAAGTGTCTAGAAAATATTCACTGTTTCAGCAATATTGATAACTGAGTAGTGCATGCATGCGTGCGTGTGTGTGTGTGTGGTGTGTGTGTGTGTGTGTGTGGTTTTAGATAGAGCACCCATGGTCTTGTACATGCTAGGCAAGTAATCTACCACTGAGTAATGCATACCCAAAGTCCTTCATAGGCTGTTCTTACAAGTGCTCCACCACTGAGTTACATCCCCAGAACCCGCAATGGGAGGGGCGTTCTAAACAGATGCTCTACCTCTGAGCCATGCCCCTAACACCTTACTGTGGGATTCTAGTAAATGTTCTGCTGGTAGCACATATCTAGAACTCAGGAAATAGAGGCAAGAGAAATGGGAGTTCATCATTGGCTACCTAGTGAGTTGGAAGCCAGCCTAACTATAAGAGACTCCATCTCAAAAGTAAGAGGGAAGGAGATGAGGGACCGGAGAAAAGGCTCTGTAGTTAACAGCATTTGATCTTCTAAAAGATCCAAGTTTGCCTCCTAGAATCCACTTTGAGTAGCTCACAACCACCTAAAACTCAAGAGTCAGAGGATACAACATCCTTTTCTGGCTTTCTTGGGCACCATACTCACATGCACACACGGGGGGATGGGGGAAGAGAGAGAGAGAGAGAGAGAGAGAGAGAGAGAGAGAGAGAGAGAGAGAGAGAGGAGGAGGAGGAGGAGAGAAGAGAGAGAGAGAATTTAAATTTTTAAGAAAAGAAAAAGACAGAATTTTTATCTCACTCCTATCTCCAGTTCTACTTAGCCAAATTTCATGTCAAGTTGACCTTCAATCATTTGCCTTTTGGGATCCTATTCAAGCTCAGCTCTGCTAAGACTTCCTTCCTGGTGGGCTGTTGTACTCATTGCAAAGGCCTTTCCTGGATCTGGCAGGGAACTGCCTATAATTACCCTTAATGTACTCCTGGAGCAAAGATACGCGCATTAAGAGCCAAAGTAGAAGGTTAACTACAAACTGTGTAGTAATGCAATTACCTCCCAATTATCCTTTCCAACACTTAGGGAATGAATAGGAGACATTAAGCCCGACTCTGCAGGAGAGTCTCTGGTTTTGCCAGAGGAGTGGAGGTTGGAAGGGGCAGAAGGTGGAACAGCAATCAATGGAAGCTGGTAGTGATGAATGTGGGGTGCTGGTGGCACCTCAATGCAATTATCTCTGTGGGTATCAAATCACCTTTTTCCCTAGTTTAGGTTTTGTTTTGTCATTGTTGCTTTGTTTTGTTGTTGTTGTTGTTGAGTCAGGGTATCACTTTGTAGCCCATGCTGTTCTCAGGCTTGTAACAATCCTCCTGCCTCTTCCTTTCAAGTAATAGGATAACAGATGTGAGCCACTCTGCCCTGTGATGTTGGGCGTCATTCATATTCTTCCACTCATGGCCTGGAGTGATGTCTAAATGGGTAAAGTGCTTGTGGAGGAAGTGTGAGGAGTTGAACCCACATAAAGCCAGACACAGTGGTGCACATGTCTCTAACACCAGCGCTCCTGCTTTGAGGTGGGAGGCAGAGACAAAATCCCCAGAAGCTCACGGGCCAACTAGCCTGGTGTATAGAACAGCTAACAATAAAGAGACTGCTTCAAACAAGGTGGAAGGCAAGAACCAGTGCCTGAGATCATCTTCTGATCTCCAGTACACATCATGGCAAATGCACATCCACACTCATTCACCCATACACATGTTTATTATTATCATTTATTACTGTTGTTGTTGTTATTATTGTACTATCCCGATAGCTCCGGAAGTAAAGGTTATTATTGTTATTATTATTACTATTATTGTACTATCCCAATAGCTCAAGAAGTAGAGGTGCTTGCTGCCAAGACTGAGCACCTGAGTTAGATCCTCAGGTCTCACAGGGCAGAGGAAAGGAAACAACTTCCCCAAGTTGTCCTCTGACTCCCACGGGCATGCCATGACATACGTGTGCCCACACACATGCACAGGCAGACAATAAATCATTGTTCTTTTAAAATCCTTCAAATTGCATTCCACTAAATGTGGGCTAGGTCATCAACTATCACAGACCTGTGTAAAACTTCACTATACACTGATCTAATGCGAAGTCCTGTAAAATGAGTATTTTCCCCTAAAAGCCAATATCAAAAAATGTCAGCTAAGACCACAGAGGTGAGCATCTCATCTAACCTTAGGCAGTCCCCCAGGGGCTGGAGTGAATCTAGAGGGTGCATTTCCTATCCAAGATGCTGGTGTGAGACTTTCCCAGGGAGATGTTAGGAAACCTATTCATCCCAGGTACAGAGGACATGGACAGGCCGAAGTAAGGTCCTGTCCTGGTCTAGCCTGGTCAAGCAATGAGTTTATTGATGTTCCTTACAATGAGCATGAGCCAGGGATTGCTTATAGAGGCATGGACAATTCATCTCAGAGCAAGATCTTTCCTAAGAGGCCAGGTAACAAGGCTGGGGAAATGGGTTCAGTGTCTAAGAGCACTTTCTGCTCTTGCTGAGGGAATGAGTTTGGTTCCCTGCACCTACAACCAGAAGCTCACAACCCATCCAGCTACAGGGAATCCTTCTTCTGGCCTCCTCAGGTATCCTCACAAATGTCCACACACATGTACATACACACACGTGTGCATACAGGCACTCTTTTGAATGAGAACGTTGCATATATGCTAAGAGTGAACACGCAGAAATAGCAGCAGGCAGAAAATGGAACATTCTGGTACCACGCTTCACCAACATCTACACCCTCTGACAACACACAGTCACTCTATCAAGCAGGTCTTTAGCGACTGCAGAAAAAAAAAACTGTATCTGCAATGGTCATCTTTGCTTTGTAGCCTCCTTCTTCCTTCTTCTTGTTCTCTTCATTCATTTTTTTTTTCAAGACAGGGTTTCTCTGTGACTTTGGAGCCTGTCCTGGAACTAGCTCTTGTAGACCAGGCTGGTCTCGAACTCACAGAGATCCGCCTGTCTCTGCCTCCCGAGTGCTGGGATTAAAGGCGTGTGCCACCACCGCCCGGCTTTCTCTTCATTCATTAGCAGACAGTATTCTTTCATCTAAGCCATATCCTCTGGGTTAACACACACTTATACAACTATGAATTACTATTGAATAAGCCACTGCTCAGTGGAGGGGCTTATAAGAGCAAGTTTGTGGGCTACAAGACTGGAGAGATGGTTCAGTAGTGGAGAGCACTTCTTATTTTTTTACAGAGGACCCAGGTTTGACTCCCAGCATCTACGTTAGCATCTCACAACAGCCCATAACTCCAGGTCCAAAGGATCCAATGCCTTCTTCTGTCCTTCATGGGCACTAGGCACACACATGGAGCACAGACATACATTTGAGCAAAGCACTCATACACATAAATAAATCTTTTTATGTTTCGTGTGTGAGCATCTACATATACATGTTCATATGTATGCATATGTGTGCGCACATGTTTGTGTCTTTCGTCAGAAAACATTTACTTCTATCTGTTTGTTTGTTTACTCTTTGGAGACAGAATTTCTCCACCAAAAGCCTTCCGCCAAAGGTCTCCATACTGGAAAACACCTCCTTCTGGCTTCTACAGGCATGTGCATGCATGTGTGCATACAGACACACCCATATAACCATATTTCTACAAACACACATTTTTATAAACATATGACTACAAAGAAAAGAACTCCTTTTTTAAGAACTAACAAACTGAAATCCCAGAATTCCTTGCTACGTAATACTCAGAAGTGATGGCTACCAAACATGAGAGAAGAAGACGGCCAGCCTCATTAAGAGACAGATCCTACAGCTGGAAGAGAAACTTCTCCATCCGAACCTGCGAAGCCAGGAAGAGAAGTTTAATCCAAATCAGTATCAGCTAACACGGAAGAGTGGAGGCAACCAAGCAACCACATCCCCACTCCAAATGGAACGATGCCCAGGTTCCATCAACTACCTTCCCAAATGCCCCAGGAAACTCCAGCTGCTGTTTATAACAAAACCAGACATGACCCCACCACACACACACACACACACACACAGGCATGCCTTTTATAAGGCCAGTTGCCCCATTTTGTTTGGCGTAATTTATTACTCAGTACATATCAATGCTACAATTGTCAGCCCCGCAGACATTTTCCATTTTAATAGTTCGCATGAGGTACCGCATTATCGATCCTACACCACTAAATAAAAAACTCGTTTGTCAGGGGAACACGAAATGGCTTTTAATGGACAGAGCCAAACACCTGCTACTAGTTAAGGAAGAAAAATAACCATTCCACCGCGAGGACATTTGGAAATGGCCTTGCTGTGTGACTTTCCCCTGGGGACGTGTGAAGAACTATTTATTCTAGATAGGACACGCAGACCAGGGAAAAGATCCCACCCAAGTTCAGCTGGATGAACCAATGAGCTCATTGGGGTTCCTCACAGGTGCGTGGGTGAAGGATCTCTCAGAGGATCACAGAGTCAAAGGCAGCGGTGTCACCAAGGACAATGACATCCTAACATGGGTGATGACCTCACAGGAGCTTCTCAGGGTCCCACCTTCACTCTAAGCTTTGCCCAAATATTCCAACACCTCCTAAGACCTGGCAGAGCAAGAAATGGCTGAAATTCCAGAAAGGATCCTTGCCCCCCCCCCTCCACACACACACACACACTCCTTTTGTTTTTGTTTTGCTTCTTTTGTTGCCATGACTACAGGGTCAGTCAAGCATTCTGGAGGTCAACACATTACTTTTTGCTCAAGAGGGCAAAGGTCACGTGATGCACAGAGGAAAAAGCCAGACTGCTGCCTGAGATGCTCTGCCTTAAGAATTATTGGTCTTCTTGGAAAATGGGAAGTAACTTCTAGAAACATCAGATAGCTAAGATTCTCTGTGAGAATAGGGAACAGTGCTCCTGATCACCTTAGTCACCTTAGTCAGATGTCTTAGCCAGGGCTACTATTGCTTTTGGTCAAGATGAAACACCATGACCAAAAGCAAGATGGGAAGGGAAGAGTTTATTCTGCAGGACACCAGGACAGGGACTCAAACAGGACAGGAGCCTAGAGGCAGGAAATGAAGCAGAGGCCGTGGAAGAGTGCTGCTTACTGGCTTGCTCCCCATGGCTTGCTCAGTCTGTTTTCCTATAGAACCCAGGACCACCAACCCAAGGATGGCACCACCCACAACAGACCGGGTTCTCCCCCATCAATCACTAAATAAGAAAATGCCCTACAGGTTTGCTAAAACCTGATCTTATGGAAGCATTTTCTAAACTGAGGGTTCCTCCTCTCAGATGACTTTGCTTGTGTCAAGTTGACATAAAACGACCCAGAAGACCAGGTACCAGGTCTGTATGGGTCATCTTTATTGTCTTACATCCTCCTGGCAATCTTGAAATGCATGGTTTGTACTCAAGGAAGCAACGTGCAGAAACCTAAGCTGAAGTAGGTGATTCATTCCTCCTTTAGCAGAAGTCTGATGGCCAAAGAAGACTTTGGGGTTGGCACTGCTGCCCCTTGAGCTTAGGACTCTGGGTCCATATCACTACCAATCTCTTGGTTTCTCCCTCAGGTCCTAGCTTACTTTTCCTGGTGCTGTGATAAGATACTCTGACAAAGCAACTGAAGGGGAAAGGGCTGATGATTTTAGCTCACGGTTCATGCTTGTGCATTCTGTCCTGGTGGCAGAAGCCAGGGCAAGCAAGAGCTTGAAACAGGTATGACATCCACCATCTTGGCTCTCTCCATCTATCAGTCCAGGGTCCCAATCAGGGGATGGAGCCATCAGTCAGGAGTTAGTAAACAGGAAGGCAGTCAGGGATGGAGTCAAAGAAAGAGAAATAATATTCTCATAAAAGAAACACCATCCTCCCTACCCACTGCCTTGGGAAGGAGATGACTTTCCCACACAACATCCGGAGTGGCTTGTCAAACAAAACTTCCACCAACCAGGACCATATGTCAAGTAAAAGCCATTTTTGTTTAAACAACAGTATATTTTTCTGACTATTCTAGTCAAGCAGTTCCCTCTTTTGTTGTGTATTTTCTGTCTTGGGTGAGGGAACAAAATGTGGAAAAGAAGATCAAAGGGAACAATGGTCTTGCGGCCTTATCCGAGGACCAACTCAGAGAATACTTGGTGGCCTTCCAGCTTTAGAGATGCCACAGTTCCCAACAGGGTGCTTTCTGTTTCAATAAATGCCGGTTTGTACCTCTTCTGAGTCTTCCCTGTCATTGTCCCCAGTCCTTCAATTCTCTGTTCACCTTTGAAAAGAATCAAGACACGAGGGCAGCTGGAGCACAGTGCAGACACTCCTGTGACACAGTCTTCAATGGCTGGGTTTCCCTCAGTGAACATAATCAAGATAATCTTCCACAGGCATGCCTAGAGGCCTGTCTCCCAGATAATCCTAGACCCTGTGCAGTAGGCTGTCAACACTAACCATCAGAGAGCCATAGGCCTCTGAAAAGAAAGCAGTCAGTCATATATCAATCATTTTTACATCAGGGCATCTGAGAAACATAGCTGTTATAGTTTAAATCAGAATGTGTGCCCCAAGGCTTACATCTTTCAGGCAAGCTGCTGAGCTTAGAGGCATAACTGGAACTGAGGGGCTGACTCATCAACAGATGTTATGAAGTTGTTCCCTCCAGACTAAAAGGTTCCCTCCTAAGAGGTAGGTTCTCAAGACTTTGGAAGTGCAAAAAAATATATAAGACCCAGGAAATAAATAAAACTCACAAGGCCCAGGAAGTTCCAGAAGCTTACAGGATTCATAAAGCCCCTCCCCAAGGTTGTATAAGAAGTAACAGTTGGTAGGGGAGGGAGACTCTATCTAGTGGAGCTGCCTGTAAGTCATTCATGGAGCTCTGGGGATGCAAGTTTCATGAGCTCTCACCCATGTTGAGGTGGGTTTTGGGTGATGGAACTGCCTTTGAGCCATTCATGTTCCCCTCACCTATACTTCTGTAAGTAACCCTAATAAGCTCACTGCTTCACTAAGCTAGACTTGGGTGGGTTCGTTTGTTTGATCTGTCCTTGGTGCCCTGTGTTTGTCTACATCTCTCCAAGAAGTTGCACAACAATGATGCATGGTGCACTCACAGATTATTAAAAGGTGATGCGTTTGAAAGAAACAGGTCATTGGGGCATGTGCCTTAAGGGTACTTATTGTCCCTAATACCTTTCTTTCTCTACCTCTGCTTCCCAGCCACCACAAGGTAAACAATCTCCTCTACCACCGTGATATTCTTCCTTGCCTCAGACCCAAAGCAATGGAGCCAAACAATCATGGACTGAAATTTCCAAAACCACGAACCAAAATAAATCTTTCCTCTCTTGAGTTGCTCTTGTAGGGCACAGCAACACAATGTTAGCTGATACAGTGCATATGTGGGGAAGCTTTTACAGACCACAGGTCTTCAAAGAATAGTCATCCTTGGGAGGTGGTGGCGGGGAGAAGGCAGAAATCTGAAAGAAAGAAAGAAAGAAAGAAAGAAAGAAAGAAAGAAAGAAAGAAAGAAAGAAAGGAAGGAAGGAAGGAAGGAAGGAAGGAAGGAAGGAAGGAAGAAAGAAAGAAAGAAAGAAAGAAAGAAAGAAAGAAAGAAAGAAAGGCCATCCTGGTTGCCCGGCCAGAATCTTGGAGAGAGAAACAGACTCCCCAAGAAAGTTCAAGAAATAAATGAAACTTACTAGGCATCTCTATGATGCTGACTCTGAAGAAGTAGGCCTTGACTAGTTCAGACTAATGGACAAGCAGAGCCTGGGATTATTTGAATGAGACTGGCAAGTATCCTTGACAGACAGCATACATGGTGCACACATAAACCTTGGCAAAGGAAGAACTCGCCTCACTTGTTAAAGCATTTGAAGTGCAGTTAGTGGCTGTAATGTTCCTCTAGCTGTGACATCTGTCACTCCACTGATGGCCAGGTAAATTCAGCTGATTTGCTGGCTAAGTGGATGTCCCTATTACTATAGTTTTGGCATCAAAGCCTGTGCTCTGGTGGCCCTAATGAGCTAGGCTATTACTCTTACTCAGCAGGTCAACTTTCAAGACATTAGGAAGAAGAACAAATACAGGAGTCCAAGTGATGCTTCAAGACTATCTTTGGGGTCATGACATGAGACTTTAAATAGAGGGCAAGAGGTATTCATAGCTGGGCAACCCTGGTCAAGGTGTGGTCCTACCCATCCCTAAGCCACCATTATCTGAGCTACAATGCAAGTGATCTGAGAAGCTGTCAGAACTGTATAGAATCTCTTCCCAAGAAAAACATCCCCTCGCCGGGCGGTGGTGGCACACGCCTTTAATCCCAGCACTTGGGAGGCAGAGGCAGGCGGATCTCTGTGAGTTCGAGACCAGCCTGGTCTACAAGAGCTAGTTCCAGGACAGGCTCCAAAACCACAGAGAAACCCTGTCTCGAAAAACCAAAAAAAAAAAAAAAAAAAAAGACACAGCACAATTGTTCGTGGCCCCACCTTCCAAGCCAGACAAAGACTTTTGGGGGCTGGAGAGATGGCTCAGAGGTTAAGAGCACTGACTGCTCTTCAGGAGGTCCTGAGTTCAATTCCCAGCAACCACATGGTGGCTTACAACCATCTGTAATGAAATCTGGTGCCCTCTGCTGGCCTGCAGGCATACATGCAGACGTACTGTACACATAATAAATAAAAATAAATCTTTAAAGAAAAAAAAAAAAAAGAAAAACATCCCCTCTCTGATTTGAACCAGGCTTCAGGTGAATTTCCTTTTCCAGCTTAATATTTCTGGATAAAGTCCAACTTCTTAGAGTCTATAGTCTATAGTGAAAGGAGGGGAACAAGCGTCTCTCCTTAGAATATCTTCATTTCTGCCAAGATGGTTATAGCTCCTCCTTTACCACTACATGAACATCATTCCTAAATCTGAGTGCTTCATCACAGAGGACAACCTTCTCCAATGGAAACAACAGTCTTCAGTTGAGGGTATAAGAGCAACTGTAGTACCATGCCAGAAGGAACTGCCAAAACAGGATCTCAATGTCCTTCTGCAAGAACATAGACTAGTCAGGCCATATAAATTGTATATTGCATGTAGCCATCTGTATTTCTGAAAATACATAAACAAATTTTAAGATTTCAGGGTGTGGCAATCCCAGAGAACCTAGACAACAGTGAGGGCCCTAAGAGAGACATGCATGGATCTAATCTACATGGGAAGTAGAAAAGGACAAGATCTCCTGAGTAAATTGGGAGCATGGGAACCATGGGAGAGGGTAGAAAGGGAGGGGGAGAGGGAGGGAGGGGAGCAAAGAAAATGTATAGCTCAATAAAATCAATTTAAAAAAAGATTTCAGGGTGTGGGTATGTGTGTACATTCATGCATGTATATACACATTCTGGGGGTGTGCATGTGTTTGGGGGCATGCATTCATGTATGAGACAGACAGAGAGAGAGAGACAGAGAGACAGAGACAGAGAGACAGAGAGAGACAGAAAGAGACAGAGAGAGCCATAGAAGCGAGAAGAGAGCATTGAATCTCCTATAATTGAAGTTCATAGGAATTCTGAGTCACTGGCCACTGGACTCTAGTCCTCTGCAACAGCATCAATCACTTCTAATTACTGTGCCATATCTCCAGCCCCGGAACATCATGGTTTTGTTTTTAATCTTTCTATGTTTAGGTGTTATGGTTGCATGTGCATGCGGTGTTGTTGAGCACAGAAGAGGGCACTTGGCCCCTAGGACGGAAATCACTGACAGCTGTGAGCCACCAAGTGGGCACTGGATACTGAATCTGGTCCTCCAGAAGAACAGCCAGTGCTCTTAACCATTGAGCCATCTCTCTAAGCCCCTACAAAATATATATATATATTTAAAACACAATTTGATAAGGTATATCCTGTTACTGGAGGAGGAAGTCCTGCCCCTAGGCACACTTCTGATCTGTGATTATGATGAAATGTTCATCCCAAGAGAAATTACGTAAACACCGAACGCTTTACGTGCATGCCTAGAAGAGAAATGTATCAGCTTCATTAGAGCTAACAGAGGGCTCAAATTCTTTTCTCAATTTGGTGGCTACCAACAATCAGCAAGAGCCTTCTCGTTAATTCCAGTGCACACTGCTTTAAAAGAGGTTACCTCCGCTGAAGTAGAGCGCTGCAAGGCTGGAGAGGACACTCAGTGGTTAAGAACGTTTGTTGCTCTTGCAGAGGACCAGAGTTTAATTCCCAGCATCCACATTTGGGTAGCAAATAATTGCCTCTAACTCCAGTCCTAAAAGATGTGGCACCTTCTTCTGGCCACCACGGGTACCTACTCATACACGTGTGTGTGTGTGCGTGTGCGTGTGTGTGTGCATGTGCATGCATGAGCACACATGCACACAAATAAGAATAAAATAAATCTTAAAAACAAAAACAGAGGCTGCGAAATTGCAACCATCACTCCCAATGCAGACTTCCACTTTGTGTCTCAGCAATTAGGATTTCATGATGGTTGAGTTCCTCTAAGGAAGCGACAAGCTCTAATTTGCAAATGTTCTTACATTAATAATGCTGTCGCGTAGCTACCTGCGCCGTTCTCTTTACACAGAACTGCAGTGACTTGCCAGCGGCTTGCCTGCTTCGACAAGGTATCCGTGACAGCTCCCTTGTCCGTGCAGAGGCAACTCTGTAGAGAATGTCATCTGATTTGACAAACTGACAAGACAGGACTGTCAATCTCCCAGACGGGTAAGGAGCTGCTGAGACTGACAGGGGCTGGGGGTCACCATGAATCTGACGGTTAATATGTTCTGCTGCTGACAGCCGGGAACACTCGCCTCAGATGGTTCAAAGCCGGCACATTTATCACCCCGCTGGCCTTAGAAGCATGGAAAGTTAACTGACATGGGGGTATACCTCCCCTGGGTGATGACAGCCATTGCAAAGGCTTTTGAAGAGCCTTTCTCCCACCGGTAATGAAGTGACAACAGGTGTCACCACTAGACATTACCTCTGGTTCACAGGATCTACTCCACACACTGCCCTGAGTCACAGACGTGCAGGGTGTGAGACCTGAAGGGACCCTTAAACACCCTCTAACCTAACCCCATAAACAAAAAGAATACCCAAGAGTAGAGACCTCGGGGTCGACAGACACAGTTGATAATCGTCATAAGCAGGAATTCCCTTCCAGTTAACATCATGTCAGTGATGCACTTGGTCATTCTCAGCCCAACACACACAGGAGAGTCTTCTAGGGGATTTTAAGAAATGGCCACCAATACTGCTGTCAGCTTCGGCAATATGCGCTTCTTTTTTTGTGTGAGCAGTGATTCCTGCCGATACTTCAACTGGCCAAATTGCTGAGAATATGTGACTGTTGAAGACTTGCTTCAAAATGAGATGTGTAAGGGGCTGGGCTCAGTGGTTAGGAGCACTTGCTGAGGACGAGAGTTCAGTCCCCAATGAAAGACCCCCATCCCTGCTATAGCCTAAACCCAGCTTAGCCATTTGTAATGCCATTTTGCAAGGCTTTCACACAAACAAGTATAGGTTCAGGGTGGGGTTAGTACTCTTAGGTTGCCAAACAGAGGTTGCCAAACAGAATGTCTGTGGTCAGACATCTGATCTGGGAGGAGAACGGAAAATTCTGGGGAAACCCACCTGCACCCTAGATAGAGTCAAGTCAGTTATTATCAGATCTTGATGTTCCTGAGGAACTTGTCCTCAGGATGAACCCCTCGCCTTATTTGTACTGACCAATGGAATCCCTGTAACCACGTATCAGCTTCTGTGCCCTGCTTTTGCTATAAAAGGAACCCTCACCCAGTCTGCGGGCGCGCAAGTCCTCCGAAAGACTTTGCCGCCCGCAGGTACCTGTGTCTACCTAATAAACCTCTTGCAGTTTGCATCCGACTCGTGGTCTCGGCCTGGTCTTTGGGTCCAGGGGTCTCCACCTGAGGGAAGGTCCCGCCTAGGGGGTCTTTCACCAGGACCTGTGTCAGGCAGCTTATAATTGCATGTAACTCCAGCTACAAAGGAATCTGATGTCTTCTCCTGGCCTCCACGGGCACTGGCATACACAAGTACACAAGCATGTACACATACACACACACACACACACACACACACACATCAAAATAAAGCTCTTTTAAATGGGACATCTATAAAACTTCCTTCAAGGCTCAGGGGACATTTCAGTAGTTGGGGGCAGAAGGAATGTAAGTGACAAAGGAAAGGGAAGGATGTTTATATGGAACATGGCCATTACTCTTTGACGACCAGTCATGATGATTGCCTGCATAAGACCTACACAAGATTTGGCCTGCCATCCTCTCATCGTGGATGCTGGAGAGATTCACAAGGCTCTGGTCCCTCCTGGAGATTTGTAAGCAGTGAACAGTTTCTTAGGGGAGAATAAACATTTCCTTCACTAGTGTAACCACTGGTGAGCTCTCCATAGTTCTATAAGTAAGCCCTTCCCCATATCCCTGCAAACAACCCCAGTGAAACCCATTGGATCACCAAAAAGAAAAAGAGGAGAGAAAGAAGTATCCACCAGTGTCCACACAATTTCTCTCATATGTAGAATCTACATTTAACTATGTATACATAGATACCCACGTGCAGATATAAACACCTTGAGGTTTGTAGCTTGGGTCCATTCCCTCCCTACCCTCTGCTTCCTGATCCATCGACATCTTGCTCAGATATGAGCCAGCAGCTCCATGATCCTGCTGCTCCAGCTGAGAGTCATGTCTCCTTGGCCATTATGGACCTTAACCCTTCAAACTCTGGACCAAAAAAAACCTTTTCTCCCTTAGGTTGGTCACAGGGATGAGAAAGGTAACTGTGTTGTTTGCTTTTTGCCAGCTTGACACAAACCTAGAGTCACCTAGAAAAAAGAAAACACAATTGATGGTTGCCTCCATCAAATTGGTCTGTGGCCATGTCAGCAGGGCATTTTAATTGCTAACTAATATAGGAGGTCCCAGACAACTTTGGGTAGTGACATCCCTAAGAAGGTGGGTCTGGGATGTCTAAGAAATGTAGCTAAGCAAGCCAGGGGAGGCAAGCCAGGAGGCAAGCATTCTTCTGCAGTCTCCGCTTCGGTTCCTGCTGCAAGGTCCCTGTCTTGAGCTCCTGCCCTGACTTCCCCTGATAATAGATTATAATCTATAAACTGAAATAAACCCTTTCCTGCATCAAGTTGCTTTTGGTCATGACACTTGTCACAGCAACAAAGAGTAACTACCATAAAGACTTCAGCATTGCAGAGAAGAGGAAGGCTAAGAATCTCTTGAGCCAGACTCAGGCTGCAAAGCCTGCATCATCACCAATGGCTTTCAAATGGTGCTTTGCTAGAGACCTTGTTAGAGACTTTCATGGAGTTACTCAACAGACACAGGTGCACATACTGGCTCACATGTTTAAGGGCTTTAAGCTGAGTCTCCTGGGGAAATCGCAGCTAAGGAAAGGCTAAAACTAAAAATGCCTTTAAGAAACCCTGACTCTGTGGCTTTCTTGGGTACTGTGTGGCTTTTTCTGGGGTGCAGATATCAACAAGTATCTATGCTCCCATAATTGGGACACTAGCAACAGAACAAAGAAACAGAGCCACCAAAACCCAACTTAGAAAAACAATGAGTTTTTTGGGCTCACATACAGAGGACAGGTAAGGGGTGACAATCCTGGAGCTCACTGATTTGTAGGGAGCTTAGCCAGAATCTCCTCCCCCTAGAAATTGGTCACTGTTTGTATAGCTTTCTGAGTCTTGTAAGTTTCAGTAACTTCCTGAGACTAACAAATTGGGTTCACATTCTGAGACTTAGTGAGTCTCACCCTTCACTCTAACTTGGATGAAATAGCCACACAACACTGAGCATGTCTCCTAGGAAACTGCCCTTGCTAAGGAGTTTGCTGAAAAATACCAACCAGCTTGGGGTTTTGTTTATTTGTTTGTTTTTGTGTGTGAGCAGAGTTCAGACACCGGCCGGCTCTATATTAGCTGAAGTGTCACATTAACAGAAGCACATAAAACTGAAGAGTTACGTGGTCTCCTTTGCCTTATTAAAAAGGACACTAGAGCAAATCAATTTTATTGCAATAAATCTCGTCATGAACAAATGGCCGTAATATATCTACATGATAAATCCAGTGATTAGCAACTGTTTCTATCATTTATTGGGCCAGTGAGAAAGACATAATTCAGAGTCAGTGTGTGAGCTGCTGTATAAGAAGGAAAGGCTTTGAGTGAACTTCCTGTTGCCTCTGAGTCAAGATGTAGGACTCCCAGCTATTCCTCCAGCATCATGTCTGCCTGCACACTGCCATTCTCTCCGTCATGATCATAATGGACTGAGCTCTAAAACTAAGACCCAGATTCGATTCCAACACCCATATGATAGCTCATAGCTGCCCATACTCCAGCTCCAGGGTATCCAACACCCTATTCAGACCTCCACGGACAACAGGCCCACATGTGGTACACAACTATAGACAGGAAAGCCAAAGCAAGAGAGTACTCAAGATGGCCATCTAGAAATGCCCTGCACAAACATTCTCCTCCAAACAGAAGAGAAATGGTAAAAAGCCTATTGTTACGTTTTAAGGTAGGTTACCATGGAGCTCAGCAATAGAGAGAATGGAGTCGTGTATGATTTGGAGACCTGACAACAGCACAAGAAAAGACACAGAATCCCTTCGTCACTGCGGAGAACCTCCCAAAGGTGTAGACGTTGCCGACTCTAGCGACTGGAGAGTTTCAAATCCTTCGCAAGGCTGAATCCCACTTAGAGAAATAACCTGAAATCTCCATAGCTTCAGAAAAACTTTTCAGAATGTCACTGCCAGGAGCCACTGCCAGATCTGGAATATTCTAGGAGTCACATTCCCTCATATATATTCCTCTTTGGGAACCTAGAAAATGATCATTTAAGAAAAAGTTCAGGATGTTCTAAGAAATTATGATAATCAGTTAACTGGTTAGAAAGACAATGGAGGCCAGAGGTGGTGGCACACGCCTTTAATCCCAGCACTCGGGAGGCAGAGGCAAGAGGATCTCTGGGAGTTTGAGGCCAGCCTGGTCTACTGAGTGAGTTACGGGACAGCCAGGACTATACAATGACAAAATAAAACAAAAACAGAAAGAAGAGGAATGGAAAGAAGAAGCAAGACAAGGTAGGTTTGAGTGAGATAAGATGAGATTTCAAAAATAAACACCTTAGCGACCTGGCTGGAAGCTGAAACAGGTTTAAAGAAGCAAGTGAAAGAATATGGAAATGGATAGATCTTTTGAAATACCACAGCACATGAAAGACTACAAAAAAATGAAGAAAGTATTCAAATATCTGTGGAAAGCCATTCAGTAAACAAAAACCCTCATTTTGTGGACAGTGGATGAGGGAACAAGGGTGTGGACATAGGAGTCTATTCAGTGAAATAGCAGCTAAAGATATCGACAATCATGGAAAAGATTTAGGTCTCCATATACAAGAGGTTATTAGGGCCAGGTATAGACATAAACAGAAGCTGACGGCATGTTATGGTCTAAGAAATAGGACAGGGCATGATGATACACACCTTTACTTCCAGCACTCATGGATCTCCATGAGTTTCAGGCAAGGCAAGGATACACAATGAGACCTTTTCTCAAAATAAAGAAAAAGAAAAAGAATGACAAAGAAATAGGTTGCTCCTAGATAGTAAAGATCTATTGCTGAAGACAATACTCCTGTGCTGGAATGTGCTATGCAGGCTGCTGGAGGGGGAGGAAAGATTTTGCCCAGCACTGGATACTGCATACTGCAATAATGCCATGTTAGGCGGGGTGTAGCCATTGAACTCGAGGCCTATTCCACAGTAGAAAATTCATGCATGCCTGCTACTTTAAAAATGGTCGAAACCTGGGGGACTGGAGAGATGACCTAGAGGTTAAGAGTCCTGGCTGCTCTGCCAAAGGTCATGAGTTCAATTCCCAGCAACCACACGGTGGCTCACTGCCATCTATAATATATTCTGGTGCCACCTTCTGGCTTGCATTGCAGGCATACAAGCAGGCACAACACTGAAAAGAAAAAAAGAAAAAGAAAAAAAAAAACCTATGGCTGGGGATGTCACCGGCCCTAGCAAAGAACCTGTTGATATTTTTTTCTGACTGGTTGTGTCATCTGTTTTGATACGAGGGACCTTGGCAGGTGAGAGATAGATGGCAGGAGGGAGAGAGGGAGAGAGAGAGAGAGAGAGAGAAGAGAGAGAGAGAGAGAGAGAGAGAGAGAGAGAGAGAGAGAGAGAGAGGCTGGAATGGGCGGAGCTTGTCTCATAAAAGAGGACATAGTGCATTTGCACAGACTACATAGTAATTCAGCAGCCATAGGACCCTGGGCTGGCCAGGGTACTGCCTGAGTGCATCCTGCCAAGGTGACGGGGGCAGGCCAGCATAATGCCTGAATTTTAACATTATCAAACTGCCTTCTAAATATATATGTTTATATCAATAGATTAGTGCTGCTCTCAACCTTGGTCAAAGTATTAATCCCATCTGTCAAGAATAAGGGGGGAGGAGACAGGCAGGGAGGGGAGCAGAGAAAAAATGTAGAGCTCAATAAAAATGAATTAAACAAAAGAAAAAAAAAAGAATAAGACCACCACTACTACAGTTCAATACCAAATCTGAAGCAAGCTTCAATTAAATACTGGACAGGTTGAAGGACTCTAGCTGAGAACATCTCCAGGTTCCCAGAAAATGATCACGAGTCACGCTTTGCAAAGGTTTAAAATGTAATCCCACAAATCCACCATACTTCTCCTAAGGTCCAATCAGTGGCAAGCATATATCCTGACGTATTTCCTGCCTATGTAATTCTCCCCACCCCCACCTGCCTACATCCAATCAGAAGTGAGCTACATCCCGATGTATTTCCTGCCTATGCATCTCCTGCCTACGTGTTATCAAGTACAACCAGTGCAGGTGCAGATGGATCAAACAAACTTCTTTAGTGGAATGAAAGTGTAAATAGCCTCCAGCATCTAACCAGGCTTCTCGCAAGAGAAACATGAGACACGCTTTACGCGAGGTGGGTGGTGATTCATGTAGAGATGTATGACTGTTCAGAGGGCTGAGAACAAGTGATTGTGGGGGCTCAATAATAGCTGAGACAACTATGTCAACTCCCCCCCCCCAAAAAAAAACCCAGGGGACATCAAGGAAGATGGAGTGGAAAGAATGAAGAACCAGAGGACTGGGAATGGTATTGTGGAATATGCTGTCCTCTGGGCAGGATGCGGCAGTTGGGCAAGATGTACTCAGGATCAAGCCCGGTAAACATTCCAGCACATATGCACATATGGAGATATCACACAGAACTTAATTGATATGTACATTTAAAAAGTGTTAATAAACAAGAAAAAGAATTTAAAAAAATTTTAAAAAGGAGGAAAGACTTGAAGCTTTTTTCCACATGTAAAAAACCTGCAGTAGAAATTGAGACTTTGGGGGGGCTGGAGAGATGGCTCAGCGGTTAAGAGCATTGCCTGCTCTTCCAAAGGTCCTGAGTTCAATTCCCAGCAACCACATGGTGGCTCACAACCATCTGTAATGGGGTCTGGTGCCCTCTTCTGGCCTACAGACATACACACAGACAGAATATTGTATACATAATAAATAAATATTTAAAAAAAAAAAAAAAGAAAAGAAATTGAGACTTTGGGATCCAACATGTACCTCAGTGAGCAGGGTGCTTAGCCAGAGTATACGAAGCCACACTTTGATCCCCAGTCCTACAGAAATAGGCTGTGGTGGTACACGCCTGGAATCTCGGCTTTTGAGAGGTAGAGGCAGTTCAAGGCAGCTACAAAGAGAAAGGAAGGGAGAGGAAGCCAGAAACCAGGCATGGTGACACACACCCATAATGCCAGCACTTGGGAGATAGAAATAGGAGGCTCGGGAGTTTAAAACAAACTCCTTAGGAACACAAAACAGACACATCCCAAGTCATTTTTTTGTTTGTTTGTTTCCTGTAATTGGTTGATTTTTCAGGGAAACATGTCTTTTATGCAACCATGTTCATCAGCTTTCCACGACTGTGACAAAAGACAGCAAGACATCAAGTTAAGAGAAGAGAGAGGTAGCTGTGTGTGGTATCTCATATTTGTCATTTCTGCATTTGGAATCTGAGGCAGGAGGATGGCCATGAGTTTGAGGCCAGCCTTGGCTACAGGGAGAATTTCAGGCTAGCTTGGGTTACACAGAGTACGACCCTGTCTGTCTCAAAACAAGCAAACAAAAGAAGAAAAGGAGGAGAGGTGTGTTTGTTTCTTCTCGTGGCTTCACGCTGTGGTCACTTGACTCCATTGTTGCTAGGCCTGTGGTGAGGGAGACATCATGGAGGGGGCACGTGGTGGAATAAAGCTGTTTACATCAGCATATCCAGGGAACAGAAAGAGAAGGAAGTAGCTAGGCATCTCATGGCCTGCTTCCCCTAACCAAGTCCCACCTCCAAAAATTTCCATTTGCCTGTTAAGCTATCAATCAGCCGAGGGCAGCAGGGATGGCTCCTGATGAAGATCGTTCAGTTTCCATCCCCCACATCTGGAGACTTAGAGCTGCCAGAACTCCAGCTTCAGGAACTCAAGTGTGCTCTTTGGGTCTCCAAAGTTACTTACATGCACATATATACACAGAGACACACATATAAATAAAAATGAGTCTGTGTTTTCAAAGCTGAGTCTTGCCAGGTATGGTGGTGCACACCTTTAATCCCAGTCCTCAGGCACCAGAGGCAGAAGGATAACTCTGAGTTCAAGGGTAACCTGGGCTATGTAGACAGACCCTGTCTCAAAAAGAACCAAAACAAAAACAAAAAACAAACAGAAAAACACCTGAGTCTTTCAATGGATTGATCCCTGAGATTAGATTCCTCCTTACTCAACCTCCTAAAGGCTAAGCCTGTGGACACTGCCACACAGACAGCATCATCACAGTGATGGCTAATCTTGACTGTCAACGTGACTGACCCTGGAGACACACCATGGTGTGAGTGTGAAGCAGCTGGTTACACTGAGTAAGCACTCAGGAAGCAGAGGGAAATGGATGTGGGTACGCCTGGCACTTCTTTCTTTTTCTCATTTCATTCCATCCAAGACCCCGGCCCACAGCATGTGTGCTGCCCACATTCAGGACGGCTCTTTCCTTCTCAGTTCATCGTCTCTGAAGAGTCCCTCACAGGCATGTCTAGAAGTGTGTCTCCTAGGTGAGTCCCAGTCCAGTCAAGTGGACCTCCAGCTCCCCCACACACATACATGTGCACATGCACCTACGTACAAACATGCATACATTGAAAAACACATACGCACACCTAGACCCAGAGGAAAAATTAAACTCCATGAAGTTAGTTTTGAATGATGAAATTAGCATGTAGGCACGGGTGATGTCAAGGCTGGCAGAAAGAAGAGACAGAAACTAACAATGGTAGCAGAGTTACTATACACATTAGAGGCATGGAGAAACAGAAAGTAGACGTGGAGAGGGAAGTCTGGTGGTGGTATGATGGATTAGGTAAGCACAATAAAATTGAGGGAGGCAAGAAGAAGCACACAGACACGGATTTAATGACTATCACGAGGGCTAGTAAGCCAATATCTCATCTCTAGGATGGCAAGACCCCTAAAGAAGAAGCCAGAATAAGTGAAGGGAAAGCAAAAATCAATGATTTAGCAAGAGACAAATTTCTAGGACAAAAAAAAAAAAAAAAACCTCACATCAAAAACATTTGCCATTTTAAGTAAAGTTATAAAAAGACACAAAGTAGATGGATCCTAGTGACATGTTCCAACACCAAGGTTGTTGGTGATGTTGGTGAACTCAGCAAAGATTAAAATGCAATCGCAAGGGCTGGGGAGATGGCCCAGTTGGTAAGTAGCTGGACTGCAAGCAAGAGGACCTGAGTTCAATCCCCAGAACCCATGTGAAAAGACTGGCTTGGTGCTGTAAACTTGTAATCCCAGTACTAGAAACCAAACAGGAAGGTTCCCTGGGGCTCACTGGCCAGCCAGCTGAGCCTACTCAGTGAGTTCCGGGTCAGTGAGAGACCCTGCCTCAAACAGACAAGATGATGGGGCCTGAGGAATTGCACTTGAGGTTTTCCTCTGGCCCCCTCACATGTGGCGCTCACTTAAACATGCATAATCACACACGTGTATACATGTGCACACACACACACATATACACACCAAAGAGCCTGAAGATCATCAGGCTTATAAAATGAAGCATTAACATTGTTCCCCAAGACTGCCCACAGATTTGACAGAAAAGTGGAACTAGACACATTTTGATGGTAATTCTTACAAACAAAAATTCACATTAGATTGATGACATGCTCTTCTAAAATTCCCATATTAATAAAAAAATTTATGTGCCCTACAGTGTACCCAAAGTCTCACTAGCATAACCTACAAAGCTGAACACATACTTAAAATGTGGACCAGGCTGGGCATGGTGATGCACGTCTTTAATCCCAGCACTTGGGAAGCAGAGGCAGGTGGATCTCTGTGAGTTCAAAGGTAGCCTGGTCTACAGAGGGAGTTCCACGTCAGTCAAGGGTACATAGTGAATCCCTGTCTCAAGAAGGAGGAAGGAAACAAGGGAAGCAGCCAAATGACTCAGTGTGTGGGTAAAGGCACTTGCTACCAAGTCTGATGACCTGTGTCTAATCCCTGTTTCACACAATGAAAAGAGAAAACCAACTTCCCTGCAAGTTGTCCTTTAGTTTCCACAGACATGCACACTCATATACACACACTCACACACACATGCACACACTAAGTTAATAGATAAATAATGTCTAAAGACTTAAAACACATGAATCCCTCACACAGATCTGAGTATCTACAGCTTTATTGTATGATGCTAAATAATCATGTTTGTTCAAAGCCCCAGCCATCATATCAGAAAAGCTGTTCTGGACTGGAAAGCTAGCCAGCTCACGGAGGCAGATATATTTCCCAAAACTGCACTGTTCAGTGAGGCGCTTTCATTTCATCACTGATAACACATCCTGCATGCTATTGTGTTTTAAGTGACAGCCTCACTTTGTTTGCTCCCAAGAAAACGTGTGCTGCAGCTTGCCCACCGATTGCTCTTTCAATTAAAACTGTGCTCCACGAAAAAGAAGAAAGAAAAGCATCTCTAGCTCAGCTTACAATTTGAACAGCCACTCCTTACACTTCTCAAAACACCCAGTGAAAGTCAGGGTGAATCTGATCACTCAGAATAGAAGGGAAAAGTGTACACATGGGTGTGCATGTGTGTGTGCATGTGTGCGTGCATGTGTGTGTGCATGTGTGTGTGTGTGTATGTGTTTGCATACATATGAGTGGAGTGCAGGTAGGAGGCAGCAGTCTTATTCTCAAGCTTCTTGCTGGAAGTTAATCTCCAAATATATATATATAATTATATATATAGAGAGAGTATATATATTCTACCCTCAGGGCTTGGGAGAGAGTTAGGTGACAAAATGCTTGCTGTGCAAGCATGAAGAACTGAGTTTGACTCTCAGAACCCACAGCACCAGAATGCATGAAGAGGTGTTGGAACAACACAAGAGCAAGGTCAGTTTTTTTGTTTGTTTTACTTCATTTTTTCAATTGGAGGGTTGGGGAGGATGCTGCAGGTGTGAGGAGAGAATATGGAGGGACTGGGAGGTGAGTGGGATTGGGGTGTATGAAGGGAAATGCCCAAAGAATCGATAAAGAATTAAATTTTTAAAATAATGGAATGTGCATCCTTGTAATCTCAGCACAGGGGAGGCAGAGACAGGAGGACCCCTGGGGCTTGCTGGCTGACCAGGCTAGCCAACTTGGAAAGCTCCAGACCAGTGAAAGACCCTGTCCCAAAACACAAAGATGGAAGGCTGGAGAGATAGCTCAACTACTGGAACTGTGTGCTGGGCTTGTAAAGGACCCAGGTCAGTCCTCGGTGCTCACATCCAGCGACTCACAGCTGCCTGTATTAACTCCAGCTCCAAGTGGTCTGATAACCAGTTCTGGCCCCTGTGGATACCTGAACCTACATACACAAGCCCACACACATATGCACATAATTAAAAAAATAAAGTCTTTGAAGAGGGGAAAAAAGGTGACCAGTTTCTGAGAGATAACTGAAATTGTCCACTGGCACTCACACACATATACCCATAGGCACACAAACATGCACACACCTATGTATACACACACACACACACACATCCTACTCTCAATACTGACAGCGTGTGATCGTGAGGGAAGCCATCCAACTCAGAAGCTGATTTCAACTGATTGCGCTTCAAGACATCAGGTTATTTCAAGGTGTCCTAGGTTCCCTGGGATGCAGATAGATATATTCTATTTGCTCACACAAAAGCCTCAGAGGATGATTCGCCCCTCGGTACAATAGGTGGCTTAATCTTTCCGTCACGGTAAAGTGGCTGTAGCACTCAGCAGCACAATGCAGACCTCAGCATCTCCAGGGATGCTGGGATCAGACAAGAGGCGAAGGGTGGCTCTGTGTGACACTGATTATAGGCTCAGCCCTGAGATGCTCGTGTGCAGGCAGCTGCTCCCAGCCATTGCCCCATCCCTGCTTACGTCTACCATTCAGTCACATCTACGTTCAGTACAATCTCAAGGTCAGCCTTTTGAAATACTCCCGAGGGGGGCAGAGGGACGGCTCAGGGGGTAAATGCGCTTGCTGCCAAGCCTGAGGACATGACTCCAACCCCTAGATCCCATGTGGTGGAAGGAGAGAAAGGATTACCACAAGTGATCCTCTGACACCTACATGCACACAAAGCATGGTGGTGCACACCTTTAGTCCCAGTGACTCAGAGGAAGAAGCAGGTACATCTCCGTGAGTTCAAGGCCAGCCTGGTCTTCTTACTGAGTCCTAAGACAGTCAGGGCTATATAGTGAGACCCTGTCTGGAAAAATAAAAAATAGATAGATAGATAGATAGATAGATAGATAGATAGATAGATAGATAGATAGATAGATGATAGATGGATTGAAGAATGGACAGATGGATGGGTGGATGGATGGATGGATGGATGGATAGACAGATAGATAGATGAATGAATAAATGAATAAATAAAAAGGAAACTGCTTTCTGCCTGCTTGCCCTCACTCTTGCTTGCAAGTCCATCTATCCTGCAGCTGAGACATTCCTTCACCTGCATTAGAACTAACTTCCCCGGGATGCTGGCATGAACCAGGATCTCTCCAGGAATACTCCAGGCCTCTAGCACCAGACTGGGACTGCTGAGACCACCATCATCACTGAACAGCTACTGAATTCTCAGCTGTTCTGCAGCGGAACCGACACTGTTGAACCACCCAGACCACGGCCTGTAAGCCTCTCTAAGAAATCCTGTCTTCATATCCAGATATCCATCGCATCAGGTCTGTTTCTCTAGAGAGCCCTGACTGTGGCATGCACATGCTTAAAGATGTCTACAACACACTAGTGACCTGCAACCTAACTCAGTGGGTGCACAGACTGCAACCTACTCTTGTAACTAGTAGCTGAGTTTAGCCTGAGACAGACCATTCTCTGAAAACTTGCAGGCTTCCCTATCTAGCATACCCAGAGCCCTGGGCGCCCTGGGCTCACCATCACCACAGATGAACACCATAGATCACTGGTTCTCAACCTTCCTAATGCTGGGACCCTTTAAACAGTTCCTCATGTTGGGGTGACCCCCAACCATAAAATAACTCCATCGATACTTCGTAACTGTGAATCTTAATGTAAATATCTGATATTCAGGATATCTGATATGTGACCCCTGTGTGGGGTCGTGACACACAGGTGGAGAACTAGTGCCATAGGGCATCAGACTATATAGACCTGTGTGTTTGCATGGGAAACCCCAGACATAGTCTGTCCTCATTTCCTTTCTATTTCTGTGAGCAAACATCCTGACTGGAAGCACATTAGCAGAGGAAAGAAAGGCCTTCTTTGGTTTGACATCACTGAGGGAAATCAAGGCAGGAACCTAAATCAGGGACCATCGAGGAACTCTGCGCTGGCTGCCTTGCTCACCCTCAGGCTCAAACTTAGCTAGCTTACGTATAAAGCCCTGGACCATCTACCCTGGGAATGGTGCCACCCACAGTGGGCTGGGCCCTTCTACATTCATTAATAATTGATACACTCTCCCCCACAGATGTGTCCACAGGCCAATCTGGTCCATGCAATTCTTCAGCTGAGGTTTTCCTGTTAGGTCATGCAGGCTGTGTCGAGTTGATAAGGACCTTGGGTAAACCCCTCCCGCCCTGGCCTCTGGTCTATGAGAATTCAGTGGCAAAGCTTACAGAGGGCAAACCCTTCCTAGAAGCTTGGGAAACCTGGGGGTGTAATTATTCATGATCATTGTCCCTAGCTCTATTCATGGCATATGAAGGATTCCCAGTTTCCTGTGAGATTGGGGTGTGAGGGTGCTAAATCAGGAGTGTTGATGCAAAAACACAGCCTTGTAGAATCTTTAACAGAGGTACGGACTTTATTATTATTATTATTCTGCAAACTTTAGTTCAAAGGGGCCTTAAATAGATTTGAAGCCCCATCCAGACAACTGTCAACTCTTCCACGTCAGCCAGAAACTCAGACTCCTGAGGAAGTGTGCTCTCTGCCTTGGCCCTCCCCTTTCTTTATGGCTCTGAGGATTTCATCTGGAGGGAGCAGATGTGGTACCCAAAGACAGAAGCTAATGCGGTGTTACGGGTTTTTCTACACACCTCATTTATCCCAACAGAGTGCTAATATGGAATTTTAAAAGTTAATATTGTAATATGTATCTCCATTAGTTCGCTGAAGGGAGGCAATGGGCTAGGTAGCCTTGGGGCTCAAGGACTCCGAGGAAAGTCAGTATCTCATGGGCATCTCCGGAGAGCAGGCATAGAAGGAAGTCAGGCTTGGGCTGGGAAAGCTGGACAAAGCTGTTCAAGAACCTTCCAACAAGGAGAGTCTTGTGCTCTCATGACTTCAATCACACAGCCTTTAAAGCCCCCTTCTCCTTGTTGGGGGGCGGGGGAGGCAGATCTGGGCAAAGGCTACAACCAGCGTTTGTCGAAAGTGCATTTTAATACCAGAAACATACCAAGCCAGGCAGAGAACACTGCGGATGCCCATGGGGCTTGGAGACGTCTGAATTCATTTTTGCTATTGTAACAGGGGACAGAGAAGGAAACCAATTAGTTTGCAAGGAGAGCTTCTCTCTCTCCTCTTTCAGTGTGATGCATATTATAGGGTTTCCCCCTCCTCCCACAGTCACTGAGCTAAGCCTCATTGCTTAAGAAGGGGGGGGGGGAGCTAGAGCAAGCTAACAATAGCCCATAATTACTTTGTAAATGGTTTCCTGGAGTAATTATGCCATTAGTGCAAGAGACTTCCTCTTCAAAGGTTTCTCTTTTCTCTGCTCCATACCATTCCATTGGGCTAGCAATGAGAGACCTCCCAGGAGCCTGAAAGAAAGGAACCAGGGCTGGAGAAACAGGACTTACAGACGCCTCTCTTAGCACGTCTATTGTCAGAACAACCGCTACACCTCCCCACGAGAAGGGGGAGGAATGCTAAAGCGGAATTTCCAAAGAGATTAGCAGTGGGTTTAGGATAAAGACCTCTTTGAGGCAGCCGCCTCTGGATTCTGGAGCCTTGGGAACAATATTCGGTTTTTCTAATCAGATTGAAGCGACAAGCTGAGGTCATGCGAAAGTCATCCCCACCCCCGGGGAATCGAGGCAAGTGGAATGACCCCCTGCGCCTCAATAAACCTCCCTGCCAGTGAGGTGGCAGGTAAAGGCCACCAAACCTGATGACCTCATTTTAATCCCTGGGACAGAGGCGGTGAAAGGAGTGAACACACTCCCGCAAACTGTCCTGACCTCACCTTGTATGCTGTGGCAGGTGTGTCCCTCCCTCTGTCCGTGAGACTATTGAAACAATGGACCCCCTCAAAACACTGGCATTTCCTTAGGAATCTCACACTAAGGGGACGGAAAGGGTGAAACCTGGTGCCAACCGCAGGGGCAACTGGTACCCCAGGAATAGACTTCACACAGCTCTGACATTCGTTAAACCAACAGCGTGGGCGGGCACAAGAACTGATTATTTATGTGTACCACTTGCCCTCTGTTTAAACCCATGCCAGGACCCTGATGGACCTGGGGCTCACTGAACCTGTTCGTTTGCTCCTTTTCCCTGTGTGGCCACACTGCCCACATCTCCATTCTCTGCTTTTCACATTGCCTTGTCTCTTTAAATGATGTCTTAAGGACTAGGGGCCAAGCCCAGCTTGTTAGGGCTGGCAGCACCCAGGCTCTGACCTGAGAACAACCTTCATACACCCTAGGGAAAGGGCAGTGAGGTACACACGCTCTTCTGTTGAACATCTCGTCTCTAGCAGCCTTGACACTCAACGCTGCCCGCAGACTACCTAGTAACCTGCCTCCTAATTGCACCCATTTGACAGAGGCCAAAATGCAAACTCCAAACGAGGAAGTCGCTGCTTGAAGACACACAGTTTGTAGACTGCAGTGCCAAGGTTAAGGCACAGGGCCGTCACCCCCAAACACTCTGTTCTAACTCTCTCGAACTTCAAGGGCACGGGCTTGGTGTGGGTTCAAATGCTATAATTCAGTGCTACAAGCTGTGACAGGAGACTAGAGGCTAAACTGGAACAGGCCAGTCTGTGAAGGAAGCCTGGAAGCCTCTTCCTCACGTGGGCTCCATCAAACAGCTGAGAGCGATGGGAATGGAAGGGCAGAGGCTATGTCCCACACCGCTGGATGCTTGCTAAGCTCTTCCATCAGCTCACTGGCCCACCCCATCCTTAAGAGCGCTTTTTCTTTTCATAATAAACTATCTCTTTCTTCCTTTTTTTAAAAAATCTTTTCAGACAATCTCCCTGTGTGACCCTGACTGGCCTGTAGTTTGCTAGTTTGCTATGTAGACTAGACTGGCTTTGAACTCACAGAGATCCACCTGCCTCTGCCTTCCAAGTGCTGGGATTAAAGGCGTGCAACACCACACCTGGCCAAGCCGAACTGTGAACTCAGACCTGTGGCCCAGCAACCCTAAACTGCTGTCCCGAATACTCTGAGCGCTCTCCCTGTTTCTCTGACCTCCAGTGCCTCACACTCTAATTATCCAGAGAACTAGGTGTGTCAACCTGTGAATTCCTGGCCGAGGAATCGTGACCTGACCCGTCATAACCTCTTGGTCTACGTGACCGGCGTGGACCATGAGACAAGATCCCTTCCGCCTCTGCCCCCATCCCAACCCAAACTCCTCATCCAGAGGATATATAAACTGTACAATGACTCTAATAAACGGAGGCTTTGACAAACCCTGCTTGG